>NC_056728.1:1968645848-1968945848 GCF_019279795.1 Protopterus annectens
TAACCACAAAGCCTTCTTCAGCTATGTTAAGAATATAAGTGGCAACTCGCAGATGTGCACTGAACTAGTGCAAAATAGCACAAAATATACTGAACCTACTGATATTGCCAACATTCTGGCATACAGATTAAGTGCAAACTTCACCCCTCCCCCCCCCAACCTCCAAAAGGGCCAATACCGGAAAAGTGTAATGCCCCAGAAATCACAGACGCACAGGTGAAAACAGACCTTTCAAAAGCCAAAAACACAGTCAATGTGACCAGATGGTGTCCCAGGCTGCATCTTGCAAGACCTACAAAATGAACTAACCCCCCACCTAAACACGCTGTTTAACCTCAGCCTCTCCACGGGCTACACGCCCATAGAATGGCGTACAGCAACAGTTACTCCTATCTACAAAGGAGGGGCCACAACTGACCCTAGTAACTATCGCCCCAGAAGCCTGACTAGCCTGGTCTGCAAGGCTATGGAGTGCATCATGGAACTCATTAAAGACACTGGGAACCTCCAAACACTTGACCCGACCCAGTTCGGCTTTAAGGGAAGATCATGCCTACTAATCCTGGTTGACTTCTTTGAGACAGTCACCAAGGCCATAGATGAGGGAAAGGTGGTTCACACAGCCTACCTTGACCTCGCCAAGACTTTCGACACCATTCCCCACTCGGGTATTACAGAAAAACTCACCGGCCTGAACATAAACCCCTACGTCACGAGATGGGTTGCCAACTGGTTTACAGACAGAAGTCGCACGTTAAGAATAGCGGGCTCCAGATCAGACTCGAAACCAGTCAAGTGGTGTACCACAAGGCTCGGTCCTGGGACCCCTACTGTTCGGCATACACTTCTCAGTAGTACAGGCAAACACAGGAGGACACGATGACTGCAAACTGGGAGCCATAACTGACCTCTCCAGCAGACACTGACATCCTCCAAAAGGGCCTTACTGAGACTGACACCTGGTGTCAAAGTCATGGCCTCAAGCTAAATGCCAAAAAAATGCATAGTCATCCCATTTGGGAAAAACAAAACACCCACGAATTACCACGCAAGTGGCAGCCCCCTTAATACAGAAGAGGTAATAAGATCTGGGGACCCAGGTAGATAGTAATCTCTCCTTTGACAATCATATTGCCAAAGTAGTTAGCAAATCCTTCTATGTGGCCCATCTAATTACTAAAGGGTTCGCATCAAGAAATAAAGAGGTTATAGTGCCACTCTACTAGTCACTCAGACCCACCATAGTGTACAATGCCCCAATTTGGGATGTACCTTACAAGACACTTCCAACAGCTGGAAAGACCACAACAGTACCTCACCAAGAGGATTACTGGCCTTAAACATATGTCCTATGCAGCCTGGCTGCAAAAACTCCGGCTGTACTCAGTGGCGTATCGCTTACTCAGAGGTGATCTCTGCCTGACTTACAAAGCCATGTCCAACTCAGAACTGATGGACATGCTCCACTTAAAGAAATCCAAGTCACTGCGAGCCACGCGCTCCAGTGAGCTAAACCTTGCCACAACAATAAATAGAACATGCTGGGGGGCTAGATTCCTGTCACAGAGACTCCCCATGCTTTGGAACAAAATTCCAAATTACATCAGAGCCTCTCACTAACACACTTCAAGAGAAACCTTGACGTGTGGATGGGTAACAGAAAATACACCCCTGGGATCACTTCACTGGCTCTGCTCGACAGAGGATCAGTTAATCAATGGGGCGGTGAAAGCAGACACTCTGGCTAGGCTTATAAATGCCCTCAGGTAGATAGCCTCGTACCTACCTACGACCCTGTCTGCAGTACAGTAACACCCTGAATGGTCATTTATTTTGCCTACATGAAAAGCCATGCTAGTGTGTAGGTGTGGAGTTATAAAAAGTTGATATAATGTAATATGGTGTATGAAGCTCTGAATAAGTACTGCAGTGCATGACTATAAAAGGAGACTTTTCATGTGCATCGTAGTCAGAGAGGAAGGTGGTTTCAAGCACCACTCTGACTTAGTGAATGTTTTTTCAGTATAGCATATATGAAATAAAAAACGGCAAAGTTAGAAGAACCAGATATTAATGTCTTATATGGGAAGAATTGAATGATTTAAACTAGTCATGGACAGCACAATTGCTTAGTAGTGGTGTTTCATCTTTAACTGTGCTCACTTTCTTTATGAGTAGATTGTATCTTCTGTCATTGTATGTTTGAGTTTAGTTTACTGGGTTAGTACACTGATTCTTTGGCTACTCCACCCCCCACCCCCCACCCCCCAAAAAGTACTGATTGGCTACATAAGCTAAAGTGGGCATATATACTGTAATAAATTTAATGTTACTCACTTACTCTCACCATTATGGACTACACTGAATGAAAAGAATGCGCCTTGGCCATATTACTTAACTGGTTAACTGAAAAATGGAATTGACATTGCTGCAAATGCAGTAGAACCCTAACTTATTTGAGCACCGTAAGAAATGCAGTGCCTTCACAGAGCCAGTGTTCAGATAGGCAATAGATTAAAGAAAGTAGTAAAAACAGTTTTAGTCTAAGTCTTCCAATTAAAGACATCACCATAATAGTAAAGCAATAGAAAACTACATATATTCATGCAATGACTGACACTTGAAAGAATGCTTTGCTTTGAACTAATTTGGCAAGCCACACTACTTAAAATAATTTTTTTTTTCTAATTAATGTTACCACAAAAAAAAAAAAAGAGAGAGAGAGACTGAACCATGAAATAAACTAACACCTTTTACTGCTATTACAGAAAGACGGAACCGCAATCGTGGCATTGGCGGTAGGCGACTGAAGAATTTTTGAACAGTACAGTAACCTTTTATAATACTTACCTCACCTTACACAGATACCAGTTTTGTCTTAATCATGGTCAAAGCTTAAGATGAAGATAATTCAATTTCCCTGATGTGCTTTAATACTTTTTTAACTATGAAGCAGGAATCCGATACTACTTCCTACTTTAAATGTCACCAGTCTGCATTTCTTAGAAACAGTTGCTGCAGGTGGTGATCTCAATACTTCCAAAACAATAAGAAAATTAAATAAATAAAAACATAAGTGGAATAAAAATATGACCGGATGGCCTGAACAGTACTCTGTGACTAGCAATACAGAAAACCCTGAAAATCACCTCCGCTATGGGTTCATAGGTAGTTAGAAGGCTATCGGCCCAAGGGCCTACGTAAGCCTAGCCAACGAAGTTCCCTGGCTTACGCCACCCAAGAAAAGTTAATTTTCCTGTGCCACTGTCGAGCAGAGACACAGAAATGATCCCCGGGGTGTACTTCCCATTTCCCATCCACTACATGTGCAGACTATAGGTCACAGAATCCTGGGTTTATGATCCTTAACTTTTTTTTTAAACAAATTGATGGTTAGAAATGAGCTAACTCTTACATCACAAACCTAGTGTCCCTTTAAGTTTCTTCTGTTTAATGAATTTTTTTTTTTTTTTTTTTTTTATCTACAAATCATGTAAATGGTGACTGGTAGAAAAACATGATCAGTGAACTGGCATTCTACAATTTCTATTATGCGTATACATAAATACTCCCAATTCACTTAAAAAGCTAGAAGAACATAGTTTGCATCACAATAGAGCTTCTGAAAAATATGACATATAAAACATTGTGTGGCTGAGAAAAAAAAAATAAGAGGAAAGGGCAAAACTATGAGGCAATATTAGGGAAATTCGGACATTCTGCAAATCCTGGTACAACTGAGAGGAATGTTCACCGCTATCTATTGTAAACCCCAATTGCTTAACGAAGGAAAAAAATTAATAGATCTCCACTCTCCACAAATATATTGGAAACACTGCCACTTTAAAATTAAACATTTCTGCAAGAGAAAAAACTGCCCCTGATTAATAGCAGCCGCAAATAACTCAGATCATACCCTCTACATAACATATAGCTGGAAGTGTTTACTTTATATAGTGGCAGGACTTACTGCTGTAGCTCACAAGCATCCTACACTGTATCCATTTAATTAGTGAATATTATAAAAAAAAATAGACCACTGTGAAAGTACAGTTTTGTACCTACCATAAATGTAGATGTTAGAGTGTATACACTGCTGCAGTCATTACACTTGGGTTATTCTGCCGTCAGGCGGTTCCCCAGTTCACCAGAGTTCCAAAGTATTGGTCTGGTGTCGGTTGCTGTCTCCTCCTCCCTGACGTCAGTGCGACAGGGGTATACAAGATGCAGCAGACGCCATTTTCTTCAGTTTTTCTTGCCCCAGATGTCAGTTGCCTCTAAATAGGTAGGCAATTCCAACTGCTAATAAATCATACATAAGAAAAGCAAAAAACAACTTACAGCTACCAGCAAATACTCCCCATAGGTAGCAAGGGTAGAAAACATAGGTACGTACCAGCCAGTAAGAGGGGAAGGAGGGAGGGTAACCTGGACTGCATGCAGCAGTGTATACACTCAACATCTACATTTATGGTAGGCACAAAACTGTACTATGTTCATCATGTTACACTGCTGCAGTCATTACACTTGGGTAGAATCCCAGAGCTGAGGTAGGGTGGCTGGTTCTATAAGGCATTGGGGTGGCTATAAGGCCCTGCAGCACTGCAGTGGCAAAGCCAGCTCTGGATTTAGAGTATAGAGGCAGATGGTAATGCTTGGTGAAGGTATGTACAGAACTCCAAGTTGCTGCTTCCAAGATATCCTTGGTAGGTACTCCCCTGAGGTAGGCAGCTGAAGTGGCTGTTGCCCTGGTGGAGTGAGATCTAATGCTGCTAGGTACAGGTTTTCCACGGTATGTGTAGCAGAAATGAATACAATGTCCTATCCACTTTGAAACGGTCTGTTTTGAAATGGCTTTTCCCTGTGCTTCTGCAGCATATGCTACCAATAATTGCTCAGATTTTCTGAAAGCTTTGGTTTTGTCCAAGTAGAAGCGTAACTGCCTGTGAATGTCCAGAGTGCAGTAGTCTCCCCCCTTTATTCTGTGGTTTAGGATAAAAAGTTGGCAGGTGAATAGTTTGGTTTAGAGCCACACTGGATACCAGCTTTGGCATAAACGTAGGGTTAGTTCCTAAAGACACCCTGTCCTGGTGGAAAAGGAGGAAAGGCTCCACTGCCATTAGTGCCTGCAGTTCTGAAACACTTCGTGCTGATGTTATTGCCAGAAGCAGAGCAGTTTTCCAAGAGATGTATTTTAATTCTGCTGTTAGCTGGCTCAAAAGGAGGTAGTGTTAGTTTTTCCAAAACAAAATTGAGGTCCCAAGTTGGAGTAGGTGTTCTACGGGGCAGTCTTATGTTTTTAGCCCCTATGAGGTACTGTTTTAACAGAGGATTAGAGAAAATTGGGGGATCCGTGTTGTAATGAGCAGAGATGTATCTTGGGCCAAGGCTAGGCCTTTGTCCAGCAGCTCAGTTAAGTACTGTACTATCTGAGGAATGGTTGGGACAAGAGGGTTAAGGCTGTGAGCTTGGTTCCAGGCACAGAATCTCTTCCATTTATCCGAATAGACTTTCCTGGTACTAGGCCTTCTGGCCTCAGAATGACATCCATAACAGCTTTGGAGAGGCACTGCTTGCTTGACTAAGGAATCTTCCATGCAGCTAGGTTTAAGGTCTTTAGCTGGCTGTGTAGTATTTGATTGTTGTGCTGGGTCAGCAGATGTGGGATTTGAGGCAAAATCCAGGATGGTTCTTGTGCTAAGCTCCTTAAGATTGGGTACCAGTGCTGGCGTGGCCAGTCTGGTGCAATCAGGATCATCTTTGGCTCTTCTTGCCTGGCTTTATGAGTACCTTTGGCAGGAGAGGTAGTGGTGGAAAGCGTATACTTGTATATTCTCCCAGCTGAATGACAGGGCCATCCACTTTCCATGCTTGTGGATGGTAATTCCTTAATGCAGAATTTTTGTAGCTGGCAGTTTATTGGGGATGCAAATAGATCATGTCCGGCTCCACCATTTTTGTGTCATCATTCTGAATATTTGTGGATTCAATTCCCATTCGTGGGGATCCATGATGTTTCTGCTCAAGTCGTCTGCCAGTGTGTTTTTCTCTCCTGGCAGGAATTGTGCTTGCAGATGAACTTGGAAGGTTTATAGCTGTGTTCCACAAGGTCATGGCTTGTCTGCATAGAGGGTAGGAGTGACTGCCCCCTTGCTTATGTACCACATAACTGTGGTGTTGCCTGTCTTTAGCAGTAGTTGTCCTGGATGCAGCAGGTCCTTGAAAGCGATAAGGGGATTTTGTAAAGCTAGCATCTCTTTTTGATCGATGTGAAGATGCCTTTGTTCTGCGGGCCATGTGCCCTGAATACATCTGCCTGCCATGTGTGCTCCCCAGGCGTAATCCGATGCATCTGTTGTCAGTGTTTGCCTGGCTGTGGGTTGAGTAAAGGCTGTCCCTTGTTGGTGACAAGCTTGAGCCCTCACTCGGCACTCCTGTTGAAGGCAAGGAATTAGTGGTATAACTGTTTCCAAACTTTGACAGTGTTGAGACCATACATTCTTTAGGTACAATTGTAGTTTCCTCATATGCAGTCTGGCATATGGAATTAGTAGTATGCAGGATGCCATGTAACCCAAGGCCTGCAGAATTTTTCTTGCAGGGAGTTGGGTCTTTGTTGCCAACAATTGAAAGTACTGAGTCAGTTGTCCTTGCTTGTCTGGCGTGAGATAAGCCATATGGGCCATTGTGTTCAAGCTGGCACAGAGGAATATAATCTCTTGAGGGCACTAGATTTGATTTCTTTTTGTGTACCAAATTTGTGTACCCCAGGCAACTTAACTTTTACAAGCCAGATGCTTTAGAAGAATGTCCTTGCAATCTACTTGAATCAGGCAGTCGTCCAGGTCTGGATAAATCTGAATTCCTTTCTGTCTGCAAAATGCAATTACACAAAGGGTGCCAGGCACTTTGTGAAGACCCTGGGCAGTAGATAAGCCAAAGGACAGTGCAGAGAATTAGTAGTGCATTGAACCAGCTATGAAACAGAGTATCTTCTGCAGTTTTGTCTGATAGGGACATGCAGTTTGTTTTTTTACTTTTTCTCTTTTTCTATTTGTATTTTATAATTTTTTCTTAAAACTAACCCAGATTTCAAACATACCTACATTACGTCAATTGTATGTGTTTATTGTTACATGCTGAATCCCACTAGCCAACCTTTAAATACTAGTGGCAACTGGGACTAAATGTCACCCCATTATAACAATGCAAGGGGTTACTATCTACCAAGAGCCCATGTAGTGACGAAACGAAGTCTGCCAAATGGATTGTCTTATATTAGGGCATGAAACTGGATCTCACCATAACCCCTTGTATTGATGATCTAAACTCCTAACTACCCCTTAAATGATCCACAAAGAATGTGACCACTGGAAGGGGACAAGTACATAAAATGTCCCAATAGTCTCAAAGACCATTTATGTAAAACAAGACTGATCCCACCATCTAGATGAAATTGCCAAAACATAAACTAATATTCCACCCCTGACGTATCAAAAGTGAAAACGAAAATAAAATAAACATATACAGTTGTTATATTCAAAATAGCACAAAATATACTGAACCTACTGATATTGCCAACATTCTGGCATACAGATTAAGTGCAAACTTCACCCCCCCCCCCCCAACCTCCAAAAGGGCCAATACCGGAAAAGTGTAATGCCCCAGAAATCACAGACGCACAGGTGAAAACAGACCTTTCAAAAGCCAAAAACACAGTCAATGTGACCAGATGGTGTCCCAGGCTGCATCTTGCAAGACCTACAGAAGCGTAACTGCCTGTGAATGTCCAGAGTGCAGTAGTCTCCCCCCTTTATTCTGTGGTTTAGGATAAAAAGTTGGCAGGTGAATAGTTTGGTTTAGAGCCACACTGGATACCAGCTTTGGCATAAACGTAGGGTTAGTTCCTAAAGACACCCTGTCCTGGTGGAAAAGGAGGAAAGGCTCCACTGCCATTAGTGCCTGCAGTTCTGAAACACTTCGTGCTGATGTTATTGCCAGAAGCAGAGCAGTTTTCCAAGAGATGTATTTTAATTCTGCTGTTAGCTGGCTCAAAAGGAGGTAGTGTTAGTTTTTCCAAAACAAAATTGAGGTCCCAAGTTGGAGTAGGTGTTCTACGGGGCAGTCTTATGTTTTTAGCCCCTATGAGGTACTGTTTTAACAGAGGATTAGAGAAAATTGGGGGATCCGTGTTGTAATGAGCAGAGATGTGTATCTTGGACGAGAAGGCGAGGCCTTTGTCCAGCAGCTCAGTTAAGTACTGTACTATCTGAGGAATGGCTGGGACAAGAGGGTTAAGGCTGTGAGCTTGGTTCCAGGCACAGAATCTCTTCCATTTATCCGAATAGACTTTCCTGGTACTAGGCCTTCTGGCCTCCAGAATGACATCCATAACAGCTTTGGAGAGAGGCACTGCTTGCTTGACTAAGGAATCTTCCATGCAGCTAGGTTTAAGGTCTTTAGCTGGCTGTGTAGTATTTGATTGTTGTGCTGGGTCAGCAGATGTGGGATTTGAGGCAAAATCCAGGGTGGTTCTTGTGCTAAGCTCCTTAAGATTGGGTACCAGTGCTGGCGTGGCCAGTCTGGTGCAATCAGGATCATCTTTGGCTCTTCTTGCCTGGCTTTTATGAGTACCTTTGGCAGGAGAGGTAGTGGTGGGAAAGCGTATACTTGTATATTCTCCCAGCTGAATGACAGGGCCATCCACTTTCCATGCTTGTGGATGGTAATTCCTTGTGCAGAATTTTTGTAGCTGGCAGTTTATTGGGGATGCAAATAGATCTATGTCCGGGCTCCACCATTTTTGTGTCATCATTCTGAATATTTGTGGATTCAATTCCCATTCGTGGGGATCCATGATGTTTCTGCTCAAGTAGTCTGCCAGTGTGTTTTTCTCTCCTGGCAGGAATTGTGCTTGCAGATGAACTTGGAAGGTTTATAGCTGTGTTCCACAAGGTCATGGCTTGTCTGCATAGAGGGTAGGAGTGACTGCCCCCTTGCTTATGTACCACAACTGTGGTGTTGCCTGTCTTTAGCAGTAGTTGTCCTGGATGCAGCAGGTCCTTGAAAGCGATAAGGGGATTTTGTAAAGCTAGCATCTCTTTTTGATCGATGTGAAGATGCCTTTGTTCTGCGGGCCATGTGCCCTGAATACATCTGCCTGCCATGTGTGCTCCCCAGGCGTAATCCGATGCATCTGTTGTCAGTGTTTGCCTGGCTGTGGGTTGAGTAAAAGGCTGTCCCTTGTTGAGGTGACAAGCTTGAGCCCACCATCGACACTCCTGTTGAAGGCAAGGAATTAGTGGTATAACTGTTTCCAAACTTTGACAGTGTTGAGACCATACATTCTTTAGGTACAATTGTAGTTTCCTCATATGCAGTCTGGCATATGGAATTAGTAGTATGCAGGATGCCATGTAACCCAAGGCCTGCAGAATTTTTCTTGCAGGGAGTTGGGTCTTTGTTGCCAACAATTGAAAGTACTGAGTCAGTTGTCCTTGTCTGGCGTGAGATAAGCCATATGGGCCATTGTGTTCAAGCTGGCACAGAGGAATATAATCTCTTGAGGGCACTAGTTTTGATTTCTTTTTGTGTACTGTGTACCCCAGGCAACTTAACTTTTTTACAAACGCCAGATGCTTTAGAAGAATGTCCTTGCAATCTACTTGAATCAGGCAGTCGTCCAGGTACGGATAAATCTGAATTCCTTTCTGTCTGCAAAATGCAATTACTGGTGCCAGGCACTTTGTGAAGACCCTGGGCGCAGTAGATAAGCCAAAGGACAGTGCAGAGAATTAGTAGTGCATTGAACCAGCTATGAAACTGAGGTATCTTCTGCAGTTTTGTCTGATAGGGACATGCAGGTATACCTCCTTGAGGTCCAAAGTCACGAGCCAAGCTTTCTTGCCCAGCATGGGAAGAAGCTGCTGTAGTGTCAACATTTTGAATTTCGGAACATCCAGGTAAGTGTTTAGAGATGAAAGATCCAGAATGGGCCTCCAGGCTTTGCCCTTTCTGGGTACCAGAAACAGTCTTGAGTAAAATCCTTGTCCTTGCTCCTGTGATGGTACCTTTTGAATAGCTCTCATATCCATGAGTGCTGTAATTTGTTTTTGAGCCTCTGCCCATTGATTTGGTGGCAGATTTGGCATTCCTTTTAACCTTGGCAGAGTGTGAAAGTGGATCCTGTAACCCTGAAATACAATATTGAGAACCCATTTGTCTTTGGTGATCATTCGCCAATTGTGGTAGAAGAGTGCCAGTTTTCCTCCCAAGGGGGCTGCCAAGAAGGATTTGTTTGGCAGCTGTAGTGGGAAGTCATTGGAGCTGCTTATTATACGGTTGGGGCTGGTCTTCCCCTTCTTTCTGGCCTGATGCAACCCATTGTCGAGGCCTGTAAAGACCTTGTGTTTGACCTCTACCTCTTGGACGTCTGTATCTTCCCCTCTGAGGTCTGTCTAATTGGAAAGGACCAATTCTTAGTTGGCCAGTTTCTGCTAAATTTAGGAGGTTGAACCTGTAAGAAATCCTTCACCGTCTGCATAGATTTTGCCTTATCCTCCATTTTTTTTAATACCTCTTTCTGCCTTAACTCCAAATAACACATCCTGCTGCAAAGGTGTATCCAATAATTTTGCTTTAACATGATCTGGTAACGTACGTTCTTTTAACCAAGCATGTCTTCTAATGACAGAGCCTGTAACTGCTGCTCTGCAGGAGGCCTCTAGAGAATCAAAACCACATTGCAAAGTATGCTTTCCCACTTGTTCAGCTGCATGTAATAAATCCTGCATTTCTTTAAAATTAGGAGGATCTGATTGTGGAAGCATTTTTGTTTTAACTGAGACAGTAAAAATTGCTGATATTTTAGCATGTGAAACTGGCAATTTAAGGCTCTCATTGCTAAAGTTGCAGGCGTATAT
Source organism: Protopterus annectens (assembly GCF_019279795.1). Lineage (NCBI taxonomy): Eukaryota > Metazoa > Chordata > Ceratodontiformes > Protopteridae > Protopterus > Protopterus annectens. Next base: position 1,968,656,771 of record NC_056728.1, read on the forward strand.
ACCTTCTTTCCCCATCTGTCTAATGCTCTGGAATCTGTCAGAGGGAACTGGATTCTTGGCTGAAGAGGCTTTAACTCCTTTGGGTCCCTGAGAAATGGTTTCAGGGTCAGCTACAGGGCTTTTATACAGAAATTTATGTGAGTCAGGGAGTCTGTAGTATCTGCCAGCTTTAACAGGGGCTGGAGGTAAGGAATCAGGATTTAAGCTGGATTCAGTATACACATCATCCACAATATCAAACACTGGCGGAATAGCAAGGGGTCTGTGTTGAGGTAATAAAAGGGAGTCTCTGAGCCTTTTCTTGGATTCTGAGTAATCCTGGCCTTCCCAGGGGAAATGCTCCCTCATGGTATGTAGGGTTTCCCCAAAGGAGTAGTCCTCAGGCAGTGAGGCTGATGGAACTGATTCTTCAGCATCAGAATCCTCATAAGGGGGTAAAGAGAATCCTAGGTCTGAGGATGAATCAGAAGAGATGGACACCTGGTCAGATGAGTCAGTCTGCATCCTGTTTAGGCCTTTTATCTGGAGGGGGTTGGGACCCCCTGATCAGAGTGATGGTCTTCGGCCATTTTGAGCACATTTCTTAGGCATGGAGACCTGCCCTGGAAAATGCTGCATTTGTTTCTTTGATTTTAAACGAGGCTTAGACTTAGCCGAGGGTTTAATGCTTAACTGAGTAGGTCTGAAGACACCCTCTGAAGCTGTGGGTTGCTCAGCTACTCCGGATCCCTCTGAAAGGTTAGTCTCAGTAGGCTGAATAACTTGTGCGTCCGAAGGCCCAGCCATCTCCACGTGGGAGTCAGAGGCGGCCTGTGGTTCTACAGAAGCAGTAGTCAGGGGCTGCGAAGGCACCTCGCTGAAAACCGGCAACTGGCCTAGAAGAGGCTTTGTCAGTTTTGGGCCTCGGGTGCCTATCCTTGTCTTTGTGCTTTTTATGTATTCCGGTCGGCGGAAGTTCCGACGGCATGGTATAATTGAATTTTCTACCAAAATAATCTCGGGCAAAATCAAACAGATGTTTAATAGTGCGTTTGTTAAACCTAGCACAAAACCAACAATCAGTGACCTTGTGGTCTGGGCCTAGGCATGGGATACAATAGGAATGGAAATCCTTATGAGGTATTTGCTTCCCACAAGAAATAGTTATTAACTTTTACTGACATCGGTCTGAGGGAAGAAAAAGTTTCCCCAACGGGGTACTTAGCTTTGTAGAAGACTTTGGTTCTGGATTCGGAATGGAAATCTCAGGAGACTGCCAACCAGCACTTGCGAACTGCTTTTGCTTTGGGCACCGCGCGGCAAGAAAGACCAAAGAAAATGGCGTTGGCTGCATCTTGTATACCCCTGTCGCACTGACGTCACGGAGGAGGTGACAACAGACGCCGGACCAAGACTTTGGAACTCAGGCCGACTGGTGAACCACCTGACGGCAGGATAACCCAAGTGTAATGACTGCAGCAGTGTAACACGAACATCAGTGTGCACTGTTAACCAATAACCTTGAAGATCGACCTTGGCTAAAAATATGGAGTCTTTGCTCCCGTTAATGTCTGAGGAAAGCACTTATGTGGTGTATCTAAATTCATCAGTAGTTCAAATACCTAGCACTGGACTTTTTAAGCTGTTACTATAATAATCTGTAGGAACCACACCAACTATGTTTTAGCTTGCTGTTACTATAATAATCTGTAGGAACCACACCAACTATGTTTTAGCTTGCAGCAGGGAAAGTCCAGTTGGGTACACTTACCATAAATGTAGATGTTAGAGTGTATTCACTGTTGCATTCATTACATTTGGGTAATCTGCTGGCAGGTTGCCCTCAGTCGGCCTGAATAACAAAGTCTTGGGTCATGCGTCGGTTGCTGTCTCCTCTTCCATGACGTCAGGTTGTCAGGGGTATAAAACATGCAGCAAACGCCATTTTATTCAGTTTTTCTTGCCCCAGATGTCAGGTGCCCCTAAACAAATATGTACGAATACACTTTTAGCAACACACTTTACCTTCATCTAAAAGCAAATACACCACAAAGGCTTTAGTATATAGTGAAGGAAAGAAAAGTTATAGAAAAGGGGGATGGGCAGGTGGGTAACCCGGACTGCAACAGTGAATACACTCTAACATCTACATTTATGGTAAGCGTACACAACTGTACTATGTTCTTAGTGTTTCACTGTTGCAATCATTACATTTGGGTAGAACCCCAAAGCTATGAATGGGAGGATGAAACTAAATAGCATTAGGTGCTGCTACAAGGCCCCGCAGAATTGCAGTGGCAAAGCCTGCCCTGGATTTGGAGAAGCGCAAATTATAATGTTTTGTGAAGGTATGAACAGAGCTCCAAGTAGCAGCCTCTAGAATGTCTTTGGTTGGAACCCCTCTGAGAAAAGCTGCTGAGGTAGAGGCAGCCCTGGTGGAATGTGACCTAATCCCCTTGGGCACAGGTTTACCATGGTGCAAGTAGCAGAAACGAATGCAGTGGCTTATCCACTTAGAAATAGTCTTTGATATAGCCTTCCCCTCTGACCCTGCAGCAAATGCTACCAGCAGTTGCTCAGACTTCCTTAGAGATTTGGTCCTGTTGAAGTAGAATCTTAGTGGTCTGTGTATATCCAATGAATGCAGAATCCGCTCCCCCTTGCTCTGCGGATTTGGGTAAAATGTTGGCAGGTGAATTGTCTGGTTAGGAGCCACACTGGATACCACCTTCGGCATAAAGGAAGGATTAGTCCTGAGGGACACCCTGTCCGGGTAAAATGTAATAAAAGGCTCCAAAGTCATGAGAGCTTGTAGTTCTGAAACCCTTCTTGCTGAAATGACTGCCAAGAGGAAAGCTGTTTTCCAAGATAGAAATTTTATATCCGCAGTAGCTGCTGGTTCAAAAGTAGGCAGGGCGAGTTTTTCCAGCACAAAGTTGAGGTCCCATGCAGGAGATGGTGATCTTCTGGGAGGCCTTAAATTTTTGGCCCCTCTAAGATACTGTTTAAGCAGAGGATGAGAAAAGAGGGGAGGGCTCTGTATTGTAATGAGACGAGATGGCAGAGGCATGTACTTTTATTCAAGAAAAAGATAAGCCCTTGTTCAAGCATCACAGTCAAATATTGTAAAATCTGAGCAATATTGGGCTTTGCTGTGTCTGTTCCTTGTGCTTGGTTCCACGCACAGAATCTCTTCCATTTATGAGCATAATATTTTCTAGTACTAGGTCTTCTGGCTTCCAAAATGACATCCATCACAGATTTACTGAGGTGTTTGAATAATTAAATGATCAGCCATGCTGCAAGGTTCAGAGTTTCTAGCTGTGTGTGCAGAATTTGACTGTTCTGCTGAGACAGTAGAGGAGGTATTTGGAGCAAGTACCAAGGAAGAAGTTGAGACCTATTCCCTTTTGGTATGTACCTCACAAGACATCATAGTTTCATAGTATAGTACTAGGCTATCTGCCCTGGGGCATTTGTAAGCCTAGCCATAGTGATGTGGCTTTTGCCACCCCATGAAATGGTACAAAAATGTACAGATAAAATCTAGAATACTGTGCCTCTGTCTAGTAGTGACACAGTGAAGGTCCCCTTATACAATAGAATTAGTTTACTGTGCCTCTGTCTAGCAGTGACAGATGTGACCCCTGGGGTAAACTTACGATCTCCCATCCACTCATCAAGATTTCTCTTGAAGAGATTCAGTGGGGGCTCTGCCTAATACGAACTGGGATCCTGCTCCAAAGCATGGGAAGCCTCTGGGTTATGAATCTATCCCTCCAGCATGTCCTATTCATACTTGTGCCGAGGTTTAAGTCTTTAGCTCTCGTGGTCCTGATGGATTTGGATTTTTTGAGGTGGAGCATGTCCATCAGATCCTGATTGGACATGGCCTTGTATGTCAGGCAGAGATCACCTCTGAGCAGGCGGTATGCTACTGAATAGAGCTGAAGTTTCTTTAGTCTGGCAGAATAAGACATATGTTGGAGACCCTTGATCCTTTTGGTGAGGTACTTTTGTGGTCTCTCCAGCTGTTGCAAGTGCCGGGTGAGGTACATATCAAATGGGGCATTGTACTCCATCATGGGTCTGATGAGGGAGGAATATAGGGGTACAATGACATCCTTGGATCTGGATGTGAAACCCTTCATGATGAGGTGTGCAAGGTAGAATGTTTTTCTAACCACTTTGGCAACGTGGGTGTCAAATGAGAGGTCGCCGTCTACTTCGGTCCCTAGGTCTCAGATTACTTTTTCCGTACTCAGTGGGTTGCTGTCTATGTGATAATTTGTGGGTACTTCGTTTTTTCCAAAAGGGATAACTATACATTTTTTGGCATTTAGTTTAATGCCGTGACTACGGCACCAGTTGTCCGTTTCAGTGAGGCCTTTTTGTAGGATGTGTATATCTGCTGGTGCATCTACTATGGCACCTAGTTTGCAGTCATCTGCAAACTTTGTCAGCCACAGCCCTCCCATATTTGCTTTAACATCTGAGAAATAAATGCCGAACAAGAGGGGTCCCAGGACAGATCCCTGTGGGACACCACTTGTGACTGGCTTTGAGTCTGACAATGCTCCAGCGATTTTAACTTTATGGGTTCTGTCCTTTAGCCAGTTAGCAACCCATCTAGTGACATAAGGGTTTACTTTTAAGCTGTTTAGCTTATCTATGATGCCTGAGTGGGTATTGTGTCAAGGCCTTAGCCAAGTCCAGGTATGCTGTATGGACTGCTTTGCCCTCATCAATGGCTCTAGTGACTGTTTCGAAAAAGTCAACCAGGTTTAAAAGGCAGGATCTGCCCTTTACAAAGCCGAACTGGGTGGGGTCAAGCGTCTGTAGGTCCCCTATGTCTCTGTTTATGAGTTCCATAATGATTCTTTCCATAGCTTTGCAGACCAGGCTAGTCAGGCTTATGGGGCGGTAGTTTCCAGGGTCTGTAGAGGCACCCTCCTTGTGGAGTGGGACCACTGCTGCTGTACGCCAGTGTTCAGGTACATATCCCGAAGTAAGGCTAAGGTTAAATAGCATTTTTATGTGTGGGTTTAGCTCCCCTTGGAGTTCACGTAACACGCACCCCGGGATACCATCAGGTCCCATTGATGCTGTGTTTTTTGCTTTGTTTAGGACGGTTTTCACTTGGACATCTGAGATGACAGGGAGATTACATTCAGCTGGGATAAGTATTTCTTCTTTTGGGGGTGAAGGAGGCGAGAAATTTGCACTGAACCTATCGGCCAGAATGTTAGCAATATCTGTGGGTTCAGTGTATTTTTTGTTGTTGTGAACCAACTCTGAGCATATCTGAGGGTTTCCGCCCATGTTTCTAACATAGCTGAAGAAGGCTTTGTGGTCATCTTTAGTGTCCTTAGCGATTTTCTCTCAAAGTTTGCCTTGGATGTTTTTATGAGAGAACGTAGTTTTCTGCTAAAGTTGATCAGAGATGTCTTCCTTCATGGGATTTCATCTGACGTGCAGTAGCTTCCTTCTTTTGTTATACAATTTGTTTATGGCCGAGGTCCACCAGACAGGACGCTTACATTTGGTGGAGAGGGACTTGGATTTGTTTGGGATTGCATGATCCATGCATTCTTGGAGATGTCCATAGAAAGCATTTGTGAAGGATTCGGCATTGTGGGATGTGGTATCCACTGGCACAGTGGGCTTAAAGGATACCATCTCAGTCTTAAGAAGAGTGAAGTCTGCTTGAGAAGTTTTTCACTGTGGTCTTTTGTGCTGGGGGTGGAGGTGGGATATGTATATCCAGGGTGATTAGTTTGTGGTCAGATCTCACTAGTGAGGGGTATACTTCTGGTGTGGAGCATTTTGTCCCCATGTTTGTGATGATCAGGTCTAGTATATTATCTCCCCTAGTGGGAGAGGTGACTAGTTGTTCCAGTGCATTTGAATTTATGAATTCCAGGAACCTTTGGGCTAGGGTATTGGGGCTAGAATAATGTACCCAATCTATGTTTGGGTAGTTGAAGTCTCCCAGTATGATGGTATTTTGTGATACATTCATATCCTCCAATGTCTTCAGGAAGGCTGAGTGGGGTTCTTGAGATTGGGAGGGTGGTCTGTAACATGCTACCAGTTGTATAGCAGTTTTGCCTATGGTTAAGTTGCAACTGTATGGTCTCTGATTCTTCATGTGTTGCTACTAACCTGGAGGTGTGGGTGTCCTTTATGAATATGGACACTCCCCCTTCCCTTTGTGATTCGGCCCGGGTTTTGGGGACGAAAAGCATGATACGAGGTATAGCCTGGTAGTGCTGGGGTGCTCTCAGGAGCCTTGAACCAGGTTTCAGTTACTGCACAGACGTCGATGTTCTCCATGCTGAGGAGTGCATAAAGTGCCTGCATCTTGAGATTTAGACTTCTGGCGTTGAGCAGCATTACCCTTCGTTTTTTTCCATTTTTGTTTTCTAAGGAGGTGGGTTTGTCTTTTGAGCCTTGCCTAAAAAACTGGAAAGGCCACAGAAATACCTCAAAGAGGATTACCGGCCTCAAACAGATGCCCTATGCAGACAGTCTCAAAAAACTGCAGCTTTACTCAGTCGCATATCGCCTACTCAAAGGCGATCTCTGCCCAACACACAAAGCTATGTCAAACCCAGAGCTTTTAGACATGCTCCACTTAAAGAAATCCCAGTTCCTACGAGCTACACGCTCTAGGCACCTAAACCTTGTCACCACAATAAACAGAACATGCTGGAGGGATAGATTCCTGTCCCAGAGACTTCCCATACTCTGGAACAAACTACCTATCTACATCAAACAAAGATCCTCATTAGCACTCCAAGAAAAATCTTGATGATTGGATGGGAGATAGGAAACTCACCCCGGGATCACTTCTGTGGCTCTGCTCGACAGTGGCACAGGAAAATAATTTTCTTGGGTGGCGAAAGCCAGGGTACCTTTGGCTAGGCTTATATAGGCCCTAGGGCCAATAACCTAGTACCTACCTATGAACCTATTCATTAGAATTGGGTACCAGTGCTGGCGAGGCCAGTCCGGAGCAACTAGGATCATTTTTGTTTTTTCCTGTCTGACTTAGTAAGACCTTGTAGAGAAGAGGCAGGGGGTGAAAGGCATAGACGGATAGGTTTTTCCAACTGAAGGATAGGGCATCCACTTTCCATGCTTTTCTGTGGTAAATTCTTGTGCAGAATTTGTCCAGCTGATAATTTTGGGGAGAGGCAAATAGGTCTATGTCTGGGCTCACCCATTTCTGTGATAACATGCTGAAGATTTGTGGATCCAGTTTCCATTCGTGTTGATCCATAAGATTTCTGCTTAGGTCTGCCAGAGTATTTTGTTTTCCTGGCAGGAATTGAGCTTGAAGATGTATTTGGTAAGTCAAAGCTGTGTTCCACAATGCCATGGCTAGTCTACAAAAGGGGTAGGAATGTGTACCCCCCCTGCTTGTTTACTAACAGACAACCGCGGTGTTGCCCCTCTATCAGTATTTGTCCTGGATGGAGTAAGTCCTTGAAGGCTGTCAGAGCATTCTGAACAGCTAGCATCTTTTTGGTTGATATGCAGATGCATTTGTTTTGGGCTCCATTTGCCCTGAAAGCATCTCCCCGCCAGGAGGCCCCCCCCAAGCATAGTCTGATGCATCTGTAGTAAGAGTTTGGGTGACAGGGGGTAGAGTGAATGACGGTCCCTTGTTTTGGTGACATGTCTCTGCCCACCAAAAAAACTCCTGTTGTAGGCAGGGAATGAGAGGAATCATTGTTTCCAGACCGTGACAATGTTGACTCCATAAACTTTTTAGGTACCACTGAAGTTTCCTCATATGTAGTCTTGCATATAGAATTAGTAGAATGCAGGATGCCGTGAACCCCAAAGCCTGCAGAATTTGTCTTGCAGATAACTGGGTTTTTGTTGCCATCTGATTGAAGTATGTTGTCAGTTGCCTTTGTCTGACGCAAGATAAGCCATCTGGGCAGTTGTATTCAAGCTTGCACCCAGGAATGTAATTATTGAGAGGGTACCAGTTGGGACTTTTTAGTTTGTGTACCCTAGGCATGTTAGAAGCCTTTTTACAAATGCCAGATGTTCAAGAATGTCCTTGTTCTCTGCTTGAATGAGACAGTTGTCCAGATAAGCATAAATTTGTATGCATCTTTGTCTGCAGAATGCAATTACTGGTGCCAGGCACTTTGTAAGACCCTGGGTGCAGTAGATGAACCAAAGGGCAGTGCAGAGAATTGGTAATGCAAAAAACCTGCCTTGAAGCGGAGGTATCTTCTGCACGATTCCCTTATTGGGATATGCAGGTATACCTCAAGTCTAGAGTCACTAACCAAGAGTTCCTGCTCAGCATAGGCAGTAGCTGTTGTAAAGTCAGCATTTTGAATTTTGGAATGTCCAGGTACGTGTTCAAAATTGATAAGTCCAGTATTGGATGCCAGGCATGGTCTTTTCTGGGCACCAGGAAAAGTCTTGAATAAAAACCTTGTCCTTTTTCTTTTTCTGGTACTGGTTGAATAGCCCCCATATCCATGAGGGACGTAACTTGTTTGAGCCTCTGCCCATTGATTTTGTGGCAGATCTGGCCAACAGTTTGGAACTGGCAAAGTATGGAAATGAAATCTGTACCCCTGGGATACGATGTTTAATACCCACTTGTCCTGGATAATTAACTGCCAATTTTGAGCATGAAGTGCTAATCCCCCCCCCTCCCCCAAGGGGGCTGCCAAAAGATAAGTGCTTGGTGAAGGTAGAGGGAAGTCATTGAGACTGCCTACTGTAGGGTTATGCTTTGTTTCCTCCAGATTTGGAGTTGGAGGCACCCCATTGCTTTGACCTGTAAGAACCCTGTGATTGGTATCTGGAGCCTTTTGAGCGCCTGGATTTGCCTTGAGAGGCTCTGTTGGACACAGGAAAGGACTAATTTTTAGTAGACCAGTGCCTACTGAACCTGGGTGGCTGCATTTGTAAGAAAACCTTTTACAGTTTGCATATTTTTAGCTTAGTCTTCCATTTTCTTTAAAACCTCCTCTGCCTTACCACCAAACAGTGTCATGCTGCAAAGGGGCATCCAACAATTTAGCTTTAACATGATCAGGCAGATTTTGCTCCTTGACCCAGGCATGCCTTCTAATCACAGATCCAGTAACTGCGGCCCTGCAAGAGGCCTCCAAGGAATCAAAACCACATTGCAAAGTATGCTTTCCAACCTGTTCTGCAGAATGCAATAATTCCTGTAATTCTTTATTTTACACACCATCAGAAATAAACATCATTTTCTGTTTCAATAAGCCCGTAATATGCTGTTGATATTTAAGCATATGAAACTGGCAGTTTAAAGCCCTAATTGCCAAGGTCGCAGACGTATAAACCTTCTTTCCCCATCTATCCAGCGCCCTGGAATCTGTCAGAGAGGGTAGGATTTTTGGCTGTAGAGGCCTTTACACCTTTGGGGCCCTGTGAGAAGTCTCAGGATCAACAGCAGGATTTTTGAACAGAAATTTGTGGGAATCAGGAATCCTGTAATACCTCTCTGGCTTACTAGGAGCCGGAAGTAGGGAATCAGGAGCCATGCTGGATTCCGAAAACACATCAACAATGTCTAATACAGGAGGCATTGCCAAAGGCCTATGGCTGAGGAAGAAGAAAATCCCTAAGCCTCTTTTTTGATTCAGAGAAATCCTGGCTCTCCCAATGAAAACGTTCCCTTAAAGTATGCAAGGTTTCTCCAAAACAATAATCCTCAGGAGGAGATGCAGATGGGATGGATTCATCTGCATCAGAATCCTCATAGGGTGGAAAAGGAAATTCCTGATCAGAAGAGGAATCAGAAGAAATGGAAACCTGATCTGAAGATTCATAATCAGTGTCTTGCCTAGGCCTTTTAGCAGGGGGTGGGGGGTTGGGAGCCCCTGATGAAGGTAATTAAGTCCTCAGCCATTTTGATAATCTGTTTTTTTAGGCATAGGGGCCTGAGCACGTGGCTCATGCATCATTTTTTTTAGACAGAGGACGTTTTAGATCATGTTTTTGAGGCTGGCGGTTTTATATAAAATGTTGAGGTCTGAAAACACCCTCAAAAGCCGGTGCCTCCTCAGCGGCTCCGGACCCATCTAAGGGAGAGACATCCACGAGTTCAATACTCTGAGAATCTCGCGGCATACCGGACTCCGCATGGGTCTCAGTAGAGGCTTGCGACTCAAAAGTAGCAGGTATCGGGCTGCGAAAGCACCTCACTGAGTACCGGTGAACTGGCGACTGGCTTATAAGTTCCGTTGCCAGTTTTGGACCTAGACGGTCCTGTCTTTTTCTTTGTGTTTTTTGTGAACACCGTAGTCTGACTGCTAACAGACATTTCAGGGTAATTAAATCTGGATCAAAATATTTTGAAGCAAAAATATACAGACGCTTAATACTGCGTTGGTTAAATCTAGCACAAAACCGACAGCAAGGGACGTTATGATCTGGGCCTAGGCACGGAATACAGTACAAATGAAAATCCTTATGAGGTATTTGCTTCCCACAAGTAATGCAATTGTTTACTTTTACTGACATCGGTAAGGAGCAAGAAAAAGTTTCCCCAACGGGGTACTTAGCTTTAGTTGAAGACTTCGGTTCTGAAACCTGAATGCAAAAATTTCAGATGTCGGCTGACTGGCACTTACGAACTGCTTCTGCTTCGGGCACAGAGCGGCAAGAAAGACTGAATAAAATGTTGTCGGCTGCATGTTTTATACCCGATGACCTGATGTCATGGAAGAGGAGACAGCAACAGACGCAGGACCCAAGACTTTGTTATTCAGGCCGACTGAGGGCAACCTGCCAGCAGATTACCCAAATGTAATGACTGCAACAGTGAAACACGAAGAACATCTAAAAAAGGGATTGGACAAGGTAAGCAAAGTAAGGTGATATGTGGGTAGGATTAGACAGTGATGTCACCAAGTGGGAGGTTAACTAAAGGGGTGGCAACCTTCACATTTCGGTCCGAGGCAGAGAGCTCAATTTAGAAACAGGACAGTGTCCCTTTAAGTTTCTAGTAATTATGTCCTCACACACAAACTCTGCCAAATTGACAAAAAAGTGTTCAGAATTCTTCTACAACTGACAGAAGTTAAAGAATTTCCAGTACAGAAAATACAAACAGCAAAGCAACTGTTAAAAATCAGCTCTGCAAGCCAACATTAAACTGCCATAAAATAACGTTTATTAGCAATTTAAACTATGTAGACAGTAAAATCTCCAGAGTACATTCAAATAACTTCTCAGCAAAATCATAATCCAGTGTTTAAAAACAGACACGTACAGCAAATGTATAAATGCTGCAAAAAAAAAAATCAAAAGTTCTGCAATATTTTCCTGTCAAAAGATAATAAATCAAGAGCAACAGTGGTAAAGAAAGGCATCTACTGTCCAACAGCACACCCATACTGCAGTTCTGAGGGAAATACCAAAAGCTTCTTCAGAAACATTAAAAAAATAAGCCATGCTACAAGCAGAAATTCCCATATGAATTACTGTAAACAGACAGAAATAAATTTTTTTAAACAAAAATAGAAAGTGAACAATGAATCTAATAATGAGAAGAAATGCATCCTAAATGCAGCTTAACTGAGCAGTAAGCTGGAAAAAACAGCAGTGGATCCAACAGCAGTGGATCCTATGAGGAGTCAGAGGACTTTCTCCTTGGGATGACAAAGACTGAACCCTCCTTGTGTTAGCTGTAGGCTTCCCTCTCATGATATCCCCAGCCAATCAACGGTCACAGGAAAAGACGGGGGGGGGGGGTCTGAGCTTTTGAAAAGATGGCCATCTACCTTGGCACCCAACTCAAAATGCCACTGAGGCAATGGGAATAATAATCTATACAAATGAAAAAATACTAGCTTGGGTAGGCCTTGAAGGTTGAGAGAGAATATAAAGAAATTATGTAGTAATCTGTGTGGAAAATATATGGGAAAAAAATCAGAAAGGGAAATACAATGCCAGGGAAACAGGAAATGGAATATCCTACTATAAGCTTTCACTTGACCTGAAATAACTGCAAGCTATTCACTGAAGAATCATGTCTGCCCAGATAGGGCAGCACACAAATTCTGAGTGGTACTGCAGTGGTGGTGCTGCGGTAGCCTCACAGTAAGACGTTGTCACGTTCGATTGAGCGTTTTCTGTGTGGCGACATGCGTGAATGGGCGTTCCTTCGTTGAAGGTTGTGCGTCAGGCCCGGCAAGTCGGCACGTAAAAATCTACTGCCAATCATTAGCGGACCAGAGTTCCGCTGTGGCGACCCCTAACCGGGAAAAGCCGAAAGACAACAACAACTCAGTGCATAGTATGACAACACACCCCCTTTCTATGGTGGAGAAAATATGAAAGTGTTGCTGGGTTTATATCTGCCTTGAGGATAGTACCAACAGTTGAGACAGAGGGGACAACACAGGATTGCAAACATTGAACTGTAAGGCTGTGCAGTGGAAAAGTGCACATCAAAAGCAGTGCTGAAGAACTTTTGACAATTTTGTGAACGGCAAAAGATCAAACCAATCAATACTTAAACAAGTTGGAATGCCTGATCATAAACTTCCAATGGAAACAGATGCCTCACTAGATAAGGTAGTGATGGCGGGAAAGATCAAAGGCAAAAATAAACAGCAAAGAGCAATGCAGACAGCACTGGCAAAGTAATGAATACAGATGTGCATGAAGCAGCCCTTGACAGACAGCTTGCAGTGCTGAAATCACTGAGATCACACAAGTAATACTTGACTAAGCAAAACATAACCTCTGCCCAGGGTGGGGAATGTAGCACATGTCTAGAATCCATTTTTACCAAATTATTAAATCAGAAGTTATGTACTTTTCACCAAAACATCCCCCCCCCCCCCACATCAAATGTGATAGAACAGTGTGCTGAGAGGGACAAGCTGTCCAAATCAAATTCAGAATTATGCACCACTGAAAGATCAGGGTGGAATGGGGAGGGGGGGGGTCTTTGGTGCTGTCTGTACCACAAATACAATAATTCTAGGAAAAGTTTATAGGTTCATAGGTTGGTACTAGGCTATCAGCCCTAGGGCCTATACAAGCCTAGCCATAACAATTCCCTGGCTATTTCTTCCCACACTATTTACTTCCCTGGACCCCAACAAAGCAAATGAGTTAAAGTTAGCATTCCTGGCCAAGGGGGCAACCATAAAAGCAAACTATGTTCAAAACCTCAAACGTAGCACACAAGTGTCAAACCGAAATGCAGCCACATTCATAGAATAGGGATATATAGCAAATCTGACAAATTCAGCTCCAAATTTATCCCCCGAACACCACCAATGAAACACCATACAACATAATCCCTCAAACTATCAGTAGGGAGCAGGTCTTGGGTGCAGTCTCCAAGGACAAAAACAACTTATGGGCCCAGAAAATATCCTGGTATGCCTCCTAAATAGCCTGAAATTTGACCTATTAGGGCCACTTGTGCCACTATCCAACCACAACCTCCACACAGGCTTCGTGAAACGTGAATTGAAAACTGCAACAGTCATACCAATATGCACAAGGGCAGATCATCAGATTATCTCTGGACCTACAAACTCATTAGTCTTGGATGCAAAGCCATGGAAAGAACTATGGAATTTATTAAAAGTGACACAGGAAACCTTCAGACACTGGAACCAACCCAGTTTGGTTTTGTCAAAGGCAGGTCAGCCTACTGAACCTGGCAGACTACTTCAAAAAGGTCACAAAAGCAATGGACAAAGACAATATGGTGCATACAGCCCAGTAGCTCTTCAAGGGGGCAGGCACTGAACCTTTTACACACAAGCACCAAACTGAACAGCTTCATAGGCACTTTCATGTCAGAGTCTGACATCTCCGTTTCAATAAGTGGACAATCTACTTGCTTATCAGAATACTTGTACTGAGCAGTCATTACATTAGAATTAAGAATTCATCTTTTTCCAGAAAACTTTGTTTCATTAGTGAAAGAATGTAAGCATGCCACAAATAAAACCTGCTGGTTCTGGGGCGTAATGTGGAAGGATTGAAGAGTGACCATCCGGAATTTTTGTTTGGTTACTGAAAGGTTCAAAAGGGAGAGGTCGAGAATTGGCCTCAAGTCCCCAGTCTTTTTTGGCACCAGAAAGAACCTGGAGTAAAAACCTAATCCGCGCTGGTCTGGGGGGACGGGTTGGGTGGCTCTTTTTTCTAGGAGCTGCTGAATCTCTGCAGCTGCTACCTCCCTCTGATCGGGTGGTACATCTGGGAGGTTTCTGAGTTTGGGGACATGATACAGGGGAATTTGGTAACCTCTGGATATGATACGAAGCACCTAGCAATCTGATGTGGACTCCCAAGGTGCCTTGAGAAACGCCCCCCCCCCCCGACTGCCTCCAGAGTGGAGCAGTCGGGCAACCCCTCAGGGTTGCTGCGTGGGCCGATCAGAGAAGATTTCTCTGGACCCAAAATTCTTCGGGCCCCCTCTGCCTCTAGGACGGTGTCCCTGTCCTCCTCTGCCACGGAAGGACTGGTTGTCCGGAGCAGGCTAGGAATGTTGCGATTTCCGGAACCATATCTTCTGTCCCTTTTGGTTCTTGGAGAAGGTCCTCTGGGGAGCAGAGAAGCGGACTCAGATGGCAGACTTCTTCCTGTCCTTTTCGCTCTGGACCAAAGTCTCGCGAACGGTCTTGCCAAATGAGGCAGAATCAAAAGGGGCATTCGCAAATGAAGCCTTGAAGGGTTCCGCGAAGTCACAATATCGGAGCCAGGCCTGGCGTCTCATGACTAGGCCTGCTCCACTGGCTCTAGCGGCTCCCTCTGTGGCATGGGACAAAAGCCGCATGGAGGTATTCGATATAGATCTTAGAGTGGCCATGCGAGTGGAGTACAACTGTTTGTCCTCCGCCGACATGGACTCCGGGGGGGAAGCAGCGTACTCTGATAAGGTCTCGCGGCATCCTAATATTGTGTGCCATGTAGTTCAGGGACCTTACTGAGAAGGTCGCTGAACTAAAGACCCGCTTCCCTAGGCGATCCATCGAGTGGGATTCTTTGCTCGGTGGATGAATAGAGGGGCTCTTCTGAGCTAATTCCCTCTTGGTGGCTGCCGCCACTAACATGGCATCTATGGGGGGGAACCCTTGCTCCAGTGGGATCTCCCTGAAGGGAGGTCCTTTCAGGGCGTTTGGGAACCGGCTCCACAGTGTCCGGCTCCTTCCATGCCCTGGTGGTAATAAGGTCCACCGGGGGGTCGGGCGGAGGGGACACCCAAGAGGTAGATGGGCCTGCTTCGAACGCCTCCAGGAACACTGACTCGGAGGAAGCCTTGGGGGCAGCCCCCCCCAATCCTGAGCATTTCCAGGATGTCTCCGAAGGAGACATCCTCGGGAGGGCGACCTTGGGGAGCCTTCCCCCTCATCCAAGTCCGTGTCTTCTGTTAAGGACTCAGGGGAGTCAACGTGCCTCCTCTTACACTTCCACTTATGAGGAACATCTTCGGGGGGGCTGTCCGAGGAAGTCTCACCAGCAACATCTTGTTCCAGAGGAACGACCTGAGACATCGAAGCAGGCTGTCCCTGTGGCCGGGTGATGGAAGCCAGACCCAGCCGAGAGGGAGTGCAGGATGGGGCCGAGGCAAGGGCCAGGGGTCCGGATGCACTCAACAGAGCCCTCTCCACCACATCAAAGGCAGAGGGAGAGTCGCTCTCTCTCGAATCAGAGAGACGACTCCCACTCTGATCCGATGGGGGGATCGGAACTGGAGCAGAGACCATCGGATCCAAAGGACCCGTGTGCTCCGACCTGGACGGAGCCGAAGGCACACTGAATCCCTCGGATCCGAAGCTCAGGCCACGGCTCCGAGAGCTCAGATCAGACAAGGATGGACCCGACAAACTCTAGGGAAAGGTCGGAGCCGAAGTACCAAGTACTGTCTGCGCCGACCCACCCCTGGCTCCAACGCTGCCCGGGTCGGAGGAGGAGCTATCGGGGCAAAAAAAGGCGTTGAGCTCCCCCCGAAGGGGGGGAGGTATGAGCACTCCCATCTGCAGCTGGGCCTGGATGAACCTTCGCATCATCCGGTCCAAGTCTGCATCAGACAGGCTATATGTGGATCTCGATGAGGCCACCGAGGCGGGCCGGGAGTGCTGCCTCGATGACCTCGACAGAGATCGGGTCTCCTCCTCCTCGGGTCCCGGTGAGAAGCATGGGGACCGGAGCAGAGGAGGGGGAGACTTGGAAACCGTGGAGGGAGAAGCCCGCTTAGCCAGGGGGCCAAAGCGGAGGTCTTGGCCCGCCGCTTGTGATGCTTCTCCCTCCTGGCCTCCCTCTCCTCTGGCGCCGCAGCGGGAGTTTGAGTCCCGGCCAGGGGGAGAGAGGCAGGAGTGGCCGCCACCGAGGACTGGGGTGAGGCCACGGGAGCACCGGAGGCCGAAGCCGAATCCGGGGGCAAAAGTCCCTCCAGGATCAGCTTCAACCTCCGTTCTTTCAGTGCCCTGGGGTTGAACGCCATGCAGATAGTACACCCAGAGGAGAAGTGTTCAACCCTAAGGCACCGGACACACCGAGTGTGGCCATCCGCCGGTGAAAGCTTATGGCCACACTCGGTGCATTTAGAAAAGATCGGTTTTGGGGCCTCTTGACATTACACTAGTACCAAAAAAGCAAACTCACTCACACAAGGCCCCAAACACACACCGACCCACACACAAACTACGCACCAGCGAAGGGAGGGGAGGAAATTACACTAAAAAAATATAAGATTTTAAGGCTAAAATAAGGGGAAACCTAACACAATCAACTTAACAAAAAAAAAAAAAACAATAATGATAAGCTGAAAGACTTATCTGAACCGACTAGGAGCTCTGAATCTAGCTGCTTTCACTAAGTGCGGCAAACTAGATCTGAGGTTACTCAGGGTTGGCAGAGGATTATGGGTAAGGGGAGGGGCTAGGAGCTCGGATCTTATAGCTGTGAAACAAGTTGCCGGCTCGGATCCGAGATCGGATCCGATACCCAAAGGTTGCTGACAAATGAAGTACCTACTTCAGATGCTTCAATAATTCTCCAGGTGGGATACTGCCTATCAGAGGTAGGAACACAAGCTAATTTCAGAGTGCGTGACATGTTGCATCGCAATCCGTTTACAATGGAGATGGGTTATATGACTTCTGTTATGAATACTGCCCACCTATTTGGAATACTCCTAGACTCCCTCAGTGACCATAAACCAACCTTTCTCCTTCGGCACAAAATAAAATCTACCAACACCCCCGCTCTCTTACAAATCCGTTCCCAAAAAAACTTCTCCCCAGAACAATTCTCAGAAGCCCTAAAATCCTGTGACTGGGCTCCCATAAAAACCCTTCCCCTGGATAATGCAGTAGAATACGTTAATGCCAAATTCCTAGAAATTTTAAACCAACTAGCCACACTAAAAACTATAAGATTGCGAAGTAACTCTGCCCCCTGCTTAAACAAAGCCACAAAAATCTTACTAGAGACAAAGTTTGGATAACTTGGCAAAAATACAAAACTCCTATAACTAGACAAAGCTTTGCTGAGCTCAGAAATGAAGCAAAAACGCAGGTTAGGTTGGACAAGAAAAGTACAGTTTTGTACCTACCATAAATGTAGATGTTCGAAGATCCACATTGCTGCAGTCCTTACATATGGGTAGTCCGCTGTCCTCGGTCGGCCCGAATACCAAAGTATTAGGCTGACGTCGGTCATGGGCGCTCAGAACTGACATCAGAGCGTCAGGGTATAAAAGCGCATGACCGACGTCATATCCTCAGTCTTTTCTTGCCCCAGATGTCAGAAGGCCCTAAAAAGAAAGGCCACAGCCCAAAAACAGGATACCTCCCAAAAACCTGCCCAACAACAACCATCACCCAAACCTTATAACCATGCCAAACTACAGCGGGGAAGGAGGGAGAGTAAATTGGACTGCAGCAATGTGGATCTTCGAACATCTACATTTATGGTAGGTACAAAACTGTACTATGTTCTTCATCTCACATTGCTGCAGTCCTTATATATGGGTAGAATCCCAAAGCAGAGGTAAAGGGAGGATGGCAAAATCATAAAGCATTAGGGGCTGCTAAAATGCCCTGTAATATTGCAGTGGCAAATCCAGCCCTAGACTTAGAATAAAGAGGAAGGTGGTAATGTTTAGAAAAAGTATGTACTGAACTCCAAGTGGCTGCTTCCAAAATATCTTTTGCAGCTACCCCTCTTAGAAAGGCAGTAGAAGTGGCAGTAGCTCTAGTGGAATGAGGTCTGATTCCAGCCGGAATCTCCTTACCATGATGGGAATAACAGAAAGAAATACAAAAACCAATCCACTTAGAAATAGTTTGTTTTGACACAGGTTTTCCCTGAGAACCCAAAGCAAAAGAAACAAACAACTGCTGAGACTTGCCTGAACCCCTTGGTTCTGCTCAAATAATAACGCAACTGCCTGTGAATATCCAAAGTATGCAAAATCTTCTCCCCTTTATTTTGGGGGTTTGCATAGAAAGTAGGCAAATGAATAGTTTGGTTCAAGGCCACACTAGAAACCACTTTAGGCATAAAGGAAGGATTAGTACGCAAAGATACCCTATCCTTATGGAAAATCAGGAAAGGTTCCACTGCCATAAGGGCCTGTAATTCAGAAACCCTTCTTGCAGAGGTAATGGCCAACAAAAAAGCAGTCTTCCATGATAAATACTTTAACTCGGCAGTAGCTGCAGGCTCAAAAGGTTGTAGAGTAAGTTTTTCCAACACAAAATTGAGATCCCAAGCAGGAGTAGGAGCTCTACGTGGGGGTCTTATGTTCTTTGCCCCTCTAATTGCTTACACAAAGGATGAGAAAATAAAGGAGGGTCACAGTCATAGTGAGCAGAAATGGCTGCAGCATGAACCTTTATCAAGGAGAAAGACAAACCCTTGTCCAATAACTCAGTAAGATATTGAAGAGAAACACTTAAATCAGGCTTGGAAACATTAAAGTCCTTTGTTTTGCTCCAAATAAAAAATCTCCTCCATTTATCAGCGTAAACTTTCCTTGTACTAGGCCTTCTGGCCTCCAAAAGAACATTCAAAACTTGTTGTGGAAGCTGAGACCCTCCAGGGTCTAAAACAGAATATGCCAGGCTGTTAGATGCAGAGACTGAATCTTGACATTGAGGAAGTGATTGCCCTCCTGAGACAAAAGATGCGGAATCAAAGGCAGAGGCCATGGAGGCTCCCGTACTAAACTCCTCAGTAGTGGGTACCAGTGCTGTCGAGGCCAATCCGGCGCTATCAGAATCATGGATGGCTTGTCTTTTCTGGCCTTCAAGAGTACCTTGGGAATGAGAGGCAGAGGTGGAAAGGCGTAGACATGAAGATTGCTCCAACTGAATGATAGAGCATCCACCTTCCAAGCTGTGGCATGAAACATTTTTGTGCAAAACTTTGGCAACTGGTAATTTAGTGGAGAAGCGAACAGATCTATGTCTGGAGTCCTCCATAACACTGTCAACTTTTGAAATACATGAGGATACAGTTTCCACTCGTGAGGATCCACTATTTGTCTGCTCAACACATCTGCTAAGGAGTTCTGTGCTCCTGGTAGAAACCTTGCCTGAAGAGTGAGGTGTAAACTGAGAGCAGTCTCCCACAAAATCATCGCTTGCCTGCAAAGAGGGTACGAATGGGTTCCCCCTTGCTTGTTGATGTACCACATGACAGTAGTGTTGTCTGTTTGAATCAACACCTGCCCTGGGAGAAGTAAATCCTTGAAAGCCATCAATGCAAATTGGACTGCTAACATCTCCTTCAAGTTGATATGCAAATGTTGAAGTCTGACAGGCCACGTGTCTTGCACCCATTTTCCATTGAGGTGTGCTCCCCAAGCCTTGTCCGAGGCATCTGTCGTTAGAATCTGACTCGCCTCTGGTCGGGTCACAGATAGTCCCTTGTTTAGGTGACATTCCTGAGCCCACCACAAAATTCCTTCTGAATGCAAGGTATTATCTGAATGACAGTGTCCAGATCTTGGCAGTGTTGTGTCCATACATTTTGAGATACCATTGAAGCTTCCTCATATGCAGTTTGGCATTGGGAAGCACCAGAATACAAGATGCCATGAACCCCAAGGCTTGAAGGACTGTCCTTGCAGTCAGCCTGGACTGTAGAGACATTTGATGGAAATAAAGAGAAAGGCTTCTTTGTTTGTCCGGGGTCAAAAAAAGCCATCTGGGAAACTGTATTCAGTCTCACACCCAGAAAGCACATGTCCTGAGAGGGTACTAGACTGGACTTTGTTTCGCTCACAGAATACCCTAGGCATCTTAACACTACCATCACATACTGTAGATGATGAAGAAGTTCGTCCTTGTCTTGTGCAATAATCAGGCAATCGTCCAAATAAGGATAAATCTGTATTCCTCTTAACCTGAAAAAGGCTATCACTGGAGCCAGAACCTTTGTGAACACTCTGGGCGCAGTAGATAAGCCAAAGGGCAATGCAGAGAACTGATGATGTAAATTTCCAGCCCGAAAACGCAGGTACCTCCTGCAACTGGGCCTGATAGGAACATGAAGATAAGCCTCTTTGAGATCCAGAGTTACCATCCAGTGATCTTTTCCCAACAGAGGTAAAAGCTGTTGTAACGTCAGCATTTTGAACTTTGGAATGTCCAGATAAGTGTTGAGGATAGATAAATCCAAAATTGGACTCCACGTGTTCCCTTTCTTTGGTACTAGAAACAGGCGAGAGTAAAATCCTAGGCCCACTTCTGATAGAGGAACTGGCTGTATAGCTCCTATTTGAAGAAGTAAAAAAAATCTGCTTGTGAGCCTCTATCCTTTGCCGAGGAGGAACGTCTGGCATGCCTTTGAAAGGAGGCAATGTATGGAAATAGAACTTGTAGCCTCGGTTTATAATGTCCGATACCCATTTGTCCTGGGTGACTAAAAGCCAGTTTTGCTTGAAAAGTGCTAATTTTCCTCCCAAAGGAGCTGCCAGGCAAGAAGAATCTGGCAGCTGAAAATGCAGGTCATTGGGCCTGTTTACGAAAGGACTGGCCCCTGCCCTCACCTGCAGATTGTGCAGGCAAACTCCAAGTTCTAGGCCTGAATGTACTGTGAGCTCTGCCCCTGCCACGTCTAGATCTACCCCTAGACTGAGAATCAGAAGGGTACGTCCACCCCTTAGCAGGCCAATTTCTACTAAACTTTGGCGGTTGCACCTGCAAAAAATCTTTAACAGTCTGCATAGACTTAGCCTCGTCTTCCATTTTCTTCAAAACCGACTCCACAGGGGGACCAAACAAAACTTCAGACTGTAAAGGGGCATCCAGAATTCTAGTCTTAACATGCTCGGACAAATTCTGATCCTTAAGCCAGGCGTGCCTACGAAGAACTGAACCAGTGGCAGCCACCCTAGAAGAGGCCTGTACAGCATCAAAACCACATTGCAAAGAATGCTTACCCACCTGTTCAGAGACATGTACTAAATCCTGCAATTCTTTACACTCTATACCCTCTGCCAAAGCATCCACTTTAGATTTTAGCTGAGAAAGGAGGAAATTCTGATACTTCAACATATGAAACTGGCAATTTAAAGCCCTCATTGCTAAAGTAGAAGAGGTATACACCTTCTTACCCCATCTATCCAAAGCTCTAGCTTCCTTATCTAGAGGAACCGGATTCTTTACAACAGAGGCTCTAACACCCTTAGGCCCCTGACTAATAGTTTCTGGGTCCGCCCTAGGACTCTTATACAGATATTTATGAGCCTCAGGCACCCTGTAATATCTGTCCGGTTTAACTGGCAGGAGACAAAGAATCTGGATTAAGGGAAGCCTCCGAGAAAACATCTTGAACAACATCCAAAACAGGAGGTATAGCCAAGGGTCTATGCTGTGGTAAAACAAGAATTCCCTAAGCCTCTTCCGTGAATCAGAGAAATCCTGTCCTTCCCACTTAAAATGCTCCCTCATGGAATGCAGAGTTTCTGAAAATGAAAAATCCTCTGGAGGAGAAGCAGAAGGAGTGGAATCCTCTGCATCAGAATCCGAATAAGGATGAAAATCTAGAATATCTTCAGCAGAAGACTCTGAGTCATCTGAGGCCTGATCCAAACTTTCCAACTCTGGCTCCACCCTAGGCCTCTTATCAGGAGGGGGCATAGAACCTCTAATTAAAGTAATCAAATCTTCTGCCATTTTATGCATGTGCTTTTTAGGCACAGACCCTGAAGTACCTGAAGGGACACCAGAGGAAGGCAAAACAGACCTGCCCTTAGAAGAAGCCTTAGAAATAGAAGCAGAAGGCCTAACCACCTTAGGCATAGAAGGGAGAACAGTAACTTGAGAGGCCCCTTCAGCCTGACCTGATTCCTGGGAGGTCACATCCTGCAAAATCAAAGTTTCCCCCTGAGACTCAACAGAAACTTCAGCCGGATCCACCTGCTCTACTGTAGCTTCTGCAGGACCGGCGTCCGAAATGGACGAATCAACCTGTCTAGGTTTCAAGGATTTGTCTTTGCGCTTCTTCGTGGAAGCGGGCGTCGGAGGATCCGACGGCATACTATAATTACACCTCTTACCAAAGACTAACCTAGCACAATCTAACCTTTTTATAGTGCGCTTATTAAACCTAGCACAAAACCGACACCCGACTACGTCGTGGTCCGGTCCCAAACAAGGAATGCAAAGAGAGTGATAATCCCTATGCGGTATCTGTTTCCCACAAGAAATACAATTATTCACTTTTTCTGACATCCGGTCATTAACTGAGGCAAGAAAAAACAAAAATATTCCCCAACGGGGTACTTAGCCCAACTTGGTTTCGGTCTGAAACTCGGAATTCGAAAATTTCAGAACGCCGAACGGCACTTGCAACGCTGCTTCTGCATCGGACCATGCGGCAAAAAAGACTGAGGATATGACGTCGGTCATGCACTTTTATACCCTGACGCTCTGATGTCAGTTCTGAGCGCCCATGACCGACGTCAGCCTAATACTTTGGTATTCGGGCCGACCGAGGACAGCGGACTACCCATATGTAAGGACTGCAGCAATGTGAGATGAAGATCACTGTTTCCCTACAAAGTAAACATAACCCACAGAAATTCTGGGCTGCAGTAAAATTCCTCCAGCCTGGTAAAGCCACCACACCACCCCCAGATATTACACGTACTGATCCAGACATAGCCTCGAGTTTTAATAACTACTTTACCTCTTCAATACTGAACCTGGTAAGTGCAATATCAACCATGACCCAACATCAACTCAAACTACCAGACTAACTCCACCCCATTCACTTTTAACCCAGTTCCAACTACAACCATTCAAAATCTCTTAGCTAAACTCAAACCTACCACAGTAGCTGCCTACAGTCTCCCAGCTCAATATCTCCAAATTGCATCCAAGGCCATCGCCTATCCAGTCTCCCTACTCATTAACAGATCTATCTCCTTGCATTCCATTCCTTCATTATGGAAAACCTCATATCATCCCTCTCCACAAGGGAGGTCCAGCTACTGACCTTTCCAACTACCGTCCCATTGCTATCGTATCACCCCTCTCAAAAATTCTAGAAAAATGTATCCACCACCAAATCCTTACCCATCTGTTAACTAACAACCTAAAACCAAACAAGGATTCATACCTTCCCATAGCACCAATACTGCTCTAACTTCTCCAATACCATACACTCGCATAGGAACCAAGGGAAGCTGGTCTCTGCCACCTTCTTAGACCTATCCAAGGCATCTGATAGTTTCCCATAGCAAACTCCTCACCTGCCTAGCAGAACTCAACCTCAATGACTCCACCCTAAAATGGCTTTACAGTTACCTAAACAACTGGTCCCAATCTGTCAAATGGGACAACTCCCTATCCCCCCCACTCCCTGTCACATGCGGTGTCCCACAAGGTTCAATCCTTGGTCCCCTTCTCTTCAACATATTTACAAATAATCTCCACCTAGCTACCACTAAAGCCAACATCGTCCAGTATGCGGATGACACTAATCTGCTCCGCACCAAACATCCAATTACTATAAAGTAAAGCCCAGGAATCCTTCACTGAGGTAGAGAACTGGCTAACAACTGCCAACCAATACTAACCCCCCCCAAAAAACACAGCTAACACTATTCCACCCAATCACTCCTCCGCCACCTTTACCCATCATGTCAACCAATGGCACCCTCATCACCCCAGTATCCGAGGCCAAACTATTAGGCATCACTACTGATCAACAACTTAAATTCAACAAGCACGTATCCCAAGCTATCTCTAAAGTCCATAAAAAACTTGGTTGCCTATATCGTTGCATACTATTCCTGACCCCAAAACTAGAATAGCCAGAACTTATCGCTTATCAACACTACTATACGCCTCTCCAGTCTTCACCAACATTAACAAAAATAACCTGAACAAACTCTCCACATGCTACAATAAAACAGCTAGGTTCGCTGCCAATAACAGATTACATTCCCACCACTGCCAATCCCTAATTAAACTGCACTGGTTAGAATTTCCAAACCTCCTACGCTACCACCAACTGATCATAGCCCATCAAATTCTTTTTCATCCGGGAAGAGCCTTGCCCTAATGGACATACTAAATTTTCACAACCCCAAAAGGGAACTACGTTCATTAACAAAAACCTGACTGAAATCAACCCATGCAATAACAGCACTGGGGAGGCCCTATTCTCTTATGATGTTGCTACAGTATGAAACACCCTCCCACCTGAACTCAGGCTACAAAGTCACACAAGCACCTTCAAGGGCCTTAATTCACACCTCTATGCTAACCCTCTCTGCAACTGCAAAGACCCCCCCCCCCTTGAAGACCCACTACTCTATAGAAGTGACCCGCTATATGCCTCCATTGCATACACTATATTCTCACCTGATATACACACCCAGGGTTGCCAGACATCCCTATTTGGGCGGGACTGTCCAGAGATCAGTAGCCTGATCCAGAGTCCTGCACTGCCGGTTTAAATCCCGGGCAGCTTCCCCCTTGTTTTTTTTTTGATTGGCCCGTATACCGGCATACGGGCCAATCAAAAATCGCTAAACACGGAGCTTCTTGTGTTTAATGCGGAACATCGCAGTTCTGCATTAAACAGAAGTAGCTCCATGTTTAGCTATTTTTGATTGGCCCGTATACTGGTATACGGGCCAATAAAAAAAATAAATAAAAAATTCGCAAAACAGAGCTATTTCTGTTTAATGCAGAACTGGGATGTTCTGCATTAAACAGAAGTAGCTCCGTGTTTAGCGATTTTTAACTAACTACCTTGATTATAGCAAGCTCAGATGCTCATAAGCCTAGTACTTATTATACAGCAGGAACTTATAACATTTGTTAATATCTGTTATGTACTTCACAGATAAAGATTCTAGTTGTTTACTGATGTACTATGTTCTTCATCTGTAAATATGTTGTAAGTATTTGCTATGTTAAATTGTTAATCGCTATGTAATCCAATGTAACTACTGTCTGTTTATTTTACTGTGGAGCTTTTCTCCCCGGGCCTCCGCTGAAAATGGACCTACGTCCAGTCGGACACTCCCGGTCAACAAATTTAAATAAATAAAATAAATTTTGATTGGCCCGTATACTGGTATATGGGCCAATAAAAAAAAAACAAAAAAAACCCCAAAACAGAGCTTCCGTTTAAAGCAGAACTGTGATGTTTCGCATTGAACAGAAGTAGCTCAGTGTTTATTTTTGATTGGCCCAGGCCAATCAAAAAAATAAATAAATAAACAAACAGAGCTACTTTTGATTAATGCGGAACTCTGATCCGCATTTTTTTTTTTTTTTTTTTTATTAAAGTCTTCACTTTGTCCCTACCTGGCCAGTCGGAAGTTTGACAACCCTGTACTCACCTGATAATGTAATTTTTTTGTAAATATT
The DNA here is from genome assembly GCF_019279795.1 of Protopterus annectens. Taxonomy (NCBI): domain Eukaryota; kingdom Metazoa; phylum Chordata; order Ceratodontiformes; family Protopteridae; genus Protopterus; species Protopterus annectens. Next base: position 1,968,682,636 of record NC_056728.1, read on the forward strand.
GCAAATAGGGGTTCTACTCCAGAGTACCTTTTTGTTTTACAAAATTGTTCTTGTACTTTTGTTTCTCTTACCTTGTATAAAAGTTTTTTTATTATCTAAACCATGTATGTACTCAACTTCCTTGGAGCTTTTCTCCCCAGGACTCCACTGAAAATGGACACTGTCCAGTTGGATTTATCCCGGTAAAGTAATGTTTAAATAAATACATAAATAAATAGGAATGCAATAAATGACAAGAATAGAGCTACACAATATCAAAAGTAAAAAGCCTAAACATTTTCACTACAACCTGGCATCTCAAGAGCCCCACACAGTGTGGGTGGGGCAATGTGCTACAGGCAAATTCAGCAGTAAAATGCAATGAAATCTCTAGAGGAAAGAGGACTGTTTGGAGAGCATTTTGGTATAGAGTTAATTTGAGCACAAAAGGGGCAATTTGGCTAGGCTTAAAATGGCCTGTAAGGACAGCTAGCCTAGTACCCACATATGAAACCAAGAGCTCCCTGACAACTTAGTTAACAACTGAATAGTTAAACTGGTTTCTACAATACCTATACCCACCAATCACCACAAGTAACATGCAGCAAATGGGTTTCTCCATTTTTACCACTATATCCACAGCACACTTTTTTTTTTTTTTTTATAATTACCCCTTGTCAACCACTTAATTTATTTTTTCAAAACTACATCTGGACAAACATTACCAAATGTCATGCAAGAAAACAACTTTACTTCAACTTCTGAACAAGCTAATACTTTCCTGAAATAGACAAGTTACAAAAGCACTCCTTACATAACAAAATCTCCACAATAACTCCCCAGTTAGAGCATCTATTTAAAGACCTCATCAGTTTTCAAATTTCTTTAAAATAGGAACAAATACAGCACTGAAACTATATACATTTGACTTATTTTTAAGCAAAATTTCCTGTGTAGCAATCATTTTAAAATGGAAATTTTAAAAGTAATTCATTATTTCATTCTACTGGAGTTAAAGTTACAAATTTCAGTCTGTACACACTTGTTCTGTTTCGCTGAAACAGAACAATGGTCTAAAAAAATTATATGGACTCACCATAACAGATCCACATTTTCTTTTCAGATGGTTCAACCTTTGGGTTAATGGAGCCAACCTTGGTACTTTTAGAAGATGTGGTTCCACGGATGACTCCTCCCCTACCCATAATCCCTCCCCTTCCTCAAATGCCCACTTATTAGTAGACAAAAATTTCTCAGACACATACCTAAAATTATATACCAGAACATAACCTGGAGAAGAATCAACCAGACAAATGAGGTTGTGTAATAACCAGGTTCCTAGGTAGGATAGGTCCATTCAAAGAAGCATCACATGAGGAATTTGGAAGGGGAAAGGAATAAGGGGTGGTGAACCAGATGAAGACAAATTAATCATTATAGGGAATACATAACTGATATCCAATGTCTTTTTTTATGTGATTTAACCTTTGGGACAGATTTCCCCAGCTGCCACAAAACCCTGGGAGGTATCAAGGAAGGATATTCCTGAGAATAGTGAAGCCAAAAGATGTTCAGGATCTTAACTGTACATCCAGCTTGTAATGGGAAACAAATGTGTGAACTGTACATACCAAGGTGCTGCGGCACAAATTACATCTATAGGAACTCCACACAAAGGTGCCAGAAATAGCAACAGACCTTGCTGAATGAGCTCTGACTTTCTTGGTTAAGGAGAGAAAAAAGTTATGTACTCACCATAACGTTCCATGTATGTAGTCCATCTTGCCAAACATTACGTGTGGGTTCGGAGCCGATCCTCGGCTCCGACTCGGCCGTTTAGAAAGCCTGAAAACATCTGATTGACTTGTGGCTAATAGGTATCCCATGGTGCATGCACACATTCCCCAGATCTTGTTAGCTACTAGTCTATCAGGATAAGACAGGAAAAAGGACAAAGGTCCGGAAGAATAAACTAATAAAGGCGCCCTTGTGGTATAAACCACTGCAGGAAAAGAAAAACTGTTTCCAGATCCTCCAGGAAGGGGGCTGGTGGGTGGGCTCGTAATAATGTTCGGCGAGATGGACTACATACATGGAACGTTATGGTGAGTACATAACTTCTTTATGTTATGTAGTCCTATCTTGCCTCCATTATTACGTGTGGGACAGCGTCCTTAGCATCTTGAATGGGTGGCTCACTGGAAAATACTCCTGAGTACCGTGGAACCACACGAAGCTCTACCCCTGGAAGTTAAATCCCATTTACAATGAGAAATGAAGGTATGAGGGGTAGCCCATGTTGCTGCTGCACATATATAAATCAATAGGTGCCCTGGCTTGGAAAGCAGACGTAGAAAAGGACCTGGTAGAATGCGCTTTACCTTTAAAGGGTAACTCCTTTCTCTGAGAACTGTAAATAAAGGAAATGCAACTAGAGATCCAGTTCGATAGTGTAACCTTGGAAATTGGCAAGCCCATACACATCTCAGCAAAAGAAACAGCTGTTCTGAGTTTCTAAATCCTTTGGTCCTGTGGATATAGAAATGAAGTTGCCTATGCACATCCAATTGGTGGAATGCATACTCTGCTTTATTCGAGTAATTAGGGAAGAACACTGGCAATTCAATTGTTTGGTTTAAGTTTAACTGAGAACAGACTTTATGAATAAAGGAAGGATTGGTCCGGAGAGAAACCCTGTCTTTGTGAAAAATTAAATATGGATGTTTAACTGACAGGGCCTGTAATTCAGAAACTTGTCTGGCTGAGGTTATTGCTACCAGAAAAAGTCTTCCAAGACAGGAATTTCAACTGACAACTATGGGCTGGTTCAAAAGGTGGCAGAGTAAGTCTAGACAGGACTAGATTCAGATCCCAAGGAGGAATGGGGTCTTGCACAGGTCGTCTTATCATGGAACCCCTAAGAAAAGATTTGCACAGTTTGAGAGAAGACTGGAATCATTAATCCCCACATGAAAAATAGATATTGCTGCTAGCTGAACTCTGAGTGTAGCAGCCTCTGAACCCTGGTGAATGAGTTCTGAAAGGAACTCTAGAACAATAGTAATGGGAGCTGTAAATGGATCAACTTCTCTTGTGTGCCCATATAGAAAATCTCTTCCATTTACTGTGATACAATTTTTTAGTCGAAGGCTTGTGAGTATAGTTAATAATATGAGTTACAGCAGGAGACAGATCATGAAGCCTGACTAGTGGAGGAACTGGAGCAGCCATGCTGTCAGTTTGAGTGTGTGGATACTGGGGTGAAGAGAACTTGACGTGTGTCAGGTCTGGCACTGGGTCCAGAGTCCATGGATAGTTAACAGGTGAGGCCAGAGGAAAGGGAACCAAATCTGATGAGGCCAGTAAAGAGTGATGAGGATCATCTTGCTTCCCAACAACATTGCTTTCTGTATGACCTTGGGGAGGAGTGGAAAAGGAGGAAAAGCATAAAGGAGTCCCGGGGGCCAATTGTGGTAGAGTGCATCTCTTGGACTCTCCAGGCGGGGGGATGACAGAGAAAAAGGTCCAGCATTTGGTGTTGATGGGGCTGGCAAAGGTGTCGCAGCAGGGTTGTCCCTACTTGTGGGAGATCATACTACCTATTTTCTGGTTCAAGGACCATTCGTGAGGTAACAAAATTGCCCTGCTTAGCTGGTCTGCGATCACGTTGCAAGTCCCCGGGATGTGTTACAATGAGAAAGCATTTGGAAGAAATCGCCCCATTCCAAACTCACAGGGCCTCTCGACATAAGGGGTATGATCTGGTCCCCCCTTGTTTGTTTAGATACCAGACCACCAACATGTTGTCGGTCTGGATAGCTATCGTCCCTAGAGGGAGAAAGTCATGAAGTGCTTGCAACGCTAGAAGCACCATTCTCATCTCTAGGACATTGATATGCAGATGGGCCTCCTGATCTTGACATGTGCCTTGGACAGTCCTGCCAAGATAATGCCCCCCCACCCTGAGAGGCATCCATGGTCACACTGGCAACAAGTTGGTGCGGTACAAAGGGAGTCCCTGCAGTAAGATGACCTGGTTAAATCCACCAGCATAGGTCCTTTTTGCAAGTATCTGTAATCAGAATCTGATGATGTAGAGGTAACTGCTGAAAAGACCACTGGGATGACTGGAGCCATCGGAGTATTCTCATATGTAGTCTTGCTAAAGGTACCAAAGTTATGGTCGATGCCATAGTTCTGAGAAGCTGCAACACCACCTTCGCTGTGACTCTTCGAAGGGGAAGTATACTGTAAATTTGTTGCACAAGATTCTGTATTCTGTCTGTAGGTAGTCTGGCTGTCATAGCGACCATGTCTAGGTTTGCTCTTATAAAAGTTGCAGACTGAGTGGGCAAAGTAGAGGATTTTTCCCAGTTTAGAGAGATTCCCAAATGGGAACAGAGCTTGATTGTGGAATCTCTCGACTGAACTAGGTGATGCCTGGTGGTGGCGGTCATGAGACAATCTTCCAGGTATGGAAAGACTTGGATTCCCCGACGCCTCAAATGAGCTGTGACTACGGCCATGCACTTGGTGAACACCCGGGGACTGTGGTGAGACCAAAGGGCAGCGCCCAAAACTGGTAATGATTGGCTCCTAGCCGGAAGCGTAGGTAGCTTCTTGATGTCTTGTCCATCATCATGTGGTAGTAAGCATCTTGGAGATCTACTGAGCACATCTAGCTGTGTCTCCCTAACAGAGGGAGTATGGATTGCAGAGTGACCATTCAGAACTTGGACTTCTTTACATACTCGTTTAACCTGCTGGGGTCTAGGATGCGTCTCCAGTCTCCTGTTCTTTTTGGAACTAAAAAGAACCTGGAGTATGTTCCGAATCTGGTCTGGTCTGCTGGGACCTTTTAGAAGACTCTTTAATTAGCAGCTTTTTTTTATCTCTATAGCCGCTTGATCCCTGTGACTGGCTGGTAACATCTGGGATCCTTTTGGGAGGGTGTGGTGGAAGGGAAAAAGCTATTGAGTAACCTCGGGTGATAATGTCTTGTACCCACTTGACTTGAGTGAAATTTAGCCAGGCTTCTGGGTACAAGGACAGGCGACCCCCGACTGGCTCCAGAGACGCACAGTCAGGTTCCACATCAGGAACACTGATAGGGCCGGTCACGAAAGGAAAAGTGACCTCCCTGATTTTGTGGGCCACCCCCTGCCTGTACGACGTCTACCATTATTTCCTCCTCCCCTGCCTCTGAAGGAGGAATAACCCTGTGTGTCCTGGAAAGGTATTGGATTTCTTTAACCACATTATTCCACTCTTCTGACATTTAAGGTAAGGTCTAGAAGGAACGGTAAAGAGGACTCCCACGGCAGAGAGTCTTTCCTTACTGTCCACACCTGGTGAAGGTATCTTTCACCTTGGGTCCAAAAAGAGAGGATCCGTCCAAGGGAGCATTGGTGAATGTAGACTTGAAAGGCTCAGCAAAGTTGCATAGACTCATCCAGGAATGTCTCCTTAAGGAGACTCCTGAACCCGCCGCCCTAGTCGCACCATCAGCTGCGTACAAAATCAGCTGCATGGAGGAGTTAACAATAGATGTGAGTAGCCAACTGAGCAGACACTGTAGATGGGACTGCTTCAGTAGAGGTACCCTGAAGAGCATCTCCTAACTCCTTGAGGAGATCTCTGAAGTCTCGTAAAACAGATGTAAAAGCCGGTGAAGAGAAGATACGCTTCCCATAACTATCCATCAGTTGGGATTCCTTATTAGGTGGATGGATAGAAGTAGTCTCTGCTAGCTCCTTCTTAGTGGCCACCACCACTATGGCATCAACAGGTAAACCCTTGGATAAAAATTCATCTTTAGGAGCGGAAATAAATTTATTTGGCCTCCTGGGGACGGGTTCCATGGCATCAGGATTCTGCCATGCTTTCTGACTCACAAGATCCAGTAATTCATCAGATGGAGGAGACACCCATGAAGCTGAGGGTTGAGACCCGAAAGCCTTCAGGTACACCAACTCATCGGACGGGGTAACAGTGGGCCAGCCGCGCCTCTGCCCAAGGATCTCCAAAATGTCTGCAAAGAAGACATCTTCAGAGGATGACTTAGGGGACCCCTCCGACTCGGAGGTCAGTGTCAGATGTGACAGACTCATCAGGGGAGTCTACATGCTTCCTCTTACATGATCTCTTCAGAGGGGGCTCCTCAGCGGGGTCTTCTGGGGAGGTCTCGAAAGATCGGGGGCCACCCAAATGGGGGTCCTGAGGCTGTGGGTCTACCATCCTGGAGGAGAGAGGATGCTGAGAACGTAGTCTGCGCTTGAGGGAGTACAGCATTGGTACTCCTACATGGTACGGATGAACTATCCAACATGCTCCTCATCCTCACGAAAACAGATTCCTCCGGCTCCCAACAACGGCCCGGCTCTGAAAACAGCGTAGGTGCCGATGGCTCCAAAGGAATCAGCTCCGAGAACAATGTAGGGTCCGAGCTCACTCGGGCTGACGCACCAAGAGGATGACTCTGCACCAAAGAGGTTCGGTTCCAAGTGTCGCCCTCTGGGCTGACAGAAGCTTCGGACCCTAGACACTTCGGACGGTGCCGATAGTGTCAGAGCGGAGCTCGGCTCAGAGACAAGCACACGGGATGCTGGAGCAGAGGACACCACTATAGTTTGTACCGACATCGGCTCCAAAGGCCCAATCTGGGTTGGAGGAGGAAAAAGAGCGGGATCAGTAGCAGGAGTCTGCTAAGAGACCGAAAGGGTAGGAGCAGATAATATTGGCAAGGCCAACAACTTAAGGAGTTTGAGCACCACTCTCTTGATGTCTTCAAGTAAGCTCCTGGAGGATCTGAAGGACAGTGTGGGAGACCTCGCTCTCTGCAATCTAGGCTATTTTAGAATAGAGGAGACCGGTGGAATGTCTGTAGACCGGCTTCGAAGAGGACTGCTAGTGATTGGCACCGAAGCACTTGGTGCCGATATTGCAAGGTCCGTGTCCAGAATCTCAAATCGGCTCCGAAGACCATGGAGCTGAAGAGACAGAGGCCAACTCTGATTTTGTTAACTTCTGTGGAGGTTCAGAGACAGAAGTTGAGGCTGGAGAAAGCCTTTTAGAGGCCTTGCCCTTATCCTTTCTAGAAAACTGCATCCTAGCAGAGGAGGAAGAACTGGCTAGGTCTTCCTTGAAGGAAGGTTTTAACATGCCTTTTAGAATCGGCTTATTCTTCCATTCCTGGAGCACTCTAGGGCTAAAGGAATGACAAAAGAGACAAGGTTCTTAATGTATGGCCCCTAAACAGTACACACAGACGCTATGTCCATCAGTGATGGACATTTTTTGCGAAATTTTAGTACACTTTTTAAACCCTGTTTATGCTCTTTATGTTCTTTGGACATAATGGCAGTAGAAAAAACCAACACACTCACAACAAGAGAGGAATTAGATCCTCTAACAAACAGATCTAGCCCCAACGCTCAACAAAAAATAAAGGTGGTTTTACTAAGTTCTCTAACTTAAATGAACCTAGTGCAAAAAGGGAAAAAAAAGGGGGAACAAACTAGCACCTCTAAGTTAAACAGTCTAGTCTAAAAGCACACACTCACGGGAACCACACACAGAAGGCAAACAGGCCCAAGAATTAAATTTTTTTATATATATATATATATATATATATAGTAAGTCAAATCCGGTTAAAGACAAATCGGTATCACAATAAAACTGTCAGCAATCAGAATACCACTTCACATGAAGCAAAAAACTCCTAATAAGTAGTAGTAATAAAGAATGAAATCACAGCCACGGCCAACCAAAAGATGCTTCCGACTGAAGACGTGGCAAACGAGATCTGGGGAATGTGCGCATGCACCATGGGATACCTATTAGCCACAAGCCAAATCAGAAGTTTTCAGGCCTTCTAAGTGGCCGAGTCGGAGCAGAGGATTGGCTCCGAACCCACACATAATAATGGAGGTGAGACAGGACTACATAACATCCAATTTTTTGTAGACAAAATAATCTCTCAGCCACCCTGACAGTGCAACTTTAGACACACACAGACCTAACTTGGCTTTACAGAAAGCTACAAACGGCTAGATTAAGCTGTCAGTGAACATATAATAGATGCAGAGTACACTTTTCTTATAAAATTTTGGGAAGTATACTGCTAAATAAATTGTTTGACTAAGGTTCATTTTAGATGCCACTTTTGGAACGAATGTAGGATTTAATCTGAAACCCTATTATGGAAAATCAGGTAAAGTGATTTACAATAAAGTGTTTTTAACTAAGATCCTTTCAGTCAAAGTGATGGTCATCAGGAAAATGGTCTTCCAAAAAAGATTTAAGTTTACTGTACTGTCAGTTCACATGGAGGTTTTGTTAATGCTTGAAACACAATAGCTTTGTCCCATTGAGATTGTATCCCTTACAGGAAGTCTCTAAGAATGCCCCCTTCAGAAAGACCTTTATTTACTTTTATTTGAAATTTGTTTACCAGGAAAGCCCGACTGGGCACATGCCCATTTTCAGTGGAGGCCCAGGGAGTAAAGCTCCACAGTAAAATTTTATAGAATTTTACAAATTAAACATTAGTTACACAGATTAGGACTATCACAGGAATACAGATTGTGTTTACAATCAAAGAGAGGCAACAGCAATTAGTACAGTTAAGCAAACCTTGCACACAAGAAATCATTAGAGAATCTACAGCAGTCTGTCAAACATGGAAACTGGAAATAGCTAATCACACTGACTGCTGAAAAGCTAGAACCTTTTTGGAAAATATCTGACAAGTAATCTAGAACAGATGGGAGAGGAGCTGAAAAGGGATCTATCCCTTTTAGAGGCTGCCCAGACTGAAAACCTTTTCTATTTGGTACATTAAACATTCCTGACATTCTATTTGTGAAGCTAAGAAAATATGAACCACTTGAGTGGAAATCCTGGCATCTCTGGCAGCCGTTAAAATTGGAGGAACCATGCAGTTAAGCTTCTGTGTCTCTCGGTCTGGGTGAGGCTGCCTGGATAGGCGAGTCAAAGGATATGGACTGTTAAGTTCAACGTCCACAGAAGAATGGGAAATCAAACTTGCCAGGGCCAGAAAGGAGCAATAAGGATTGCCTTGGTTTTGCACCTTCTTGCTTTCTGAATAAATTATTAGAGGAAGGGGGAGGGGCCATATAGGAGAAAGTATAGTCGTGTACACTTAACATAAATGTAGATGTTCAACTGCATTCACTGTTGCAGTTATCACTAGTGGGTTATCCCTGCTGGGTAGCCCTAGGCCGACCTGAATACCAGAGTAAAGGATTTCCCTCCTGCGTTGGCTGTTCAGAGACTGTGGCTGACATCAGGTGGTCAGGGCTATAAAGAGTGACAGCTGACACCATTGCACATCAACTTTACAAGTCCCCCAATAGTCAGGAGCCCCTAAGAGGATATAGAAATACAGGGAAGGTGAGAGGGAAACAGGACTGCAACAGTGAATACACTTAAAACATCTACATTTACTAAGTGTACACAACTGTACTATTTTCATGTTTCACTGTTGCAGTCATCACTTGTGGGAAGATTCCCAAAGCTGAGGAAGTGGGTGGAGGCATGCTATATAGGGTATGGCGATGTTAGCATGCCCTGCAGGATTGTAGATGCAAATCCTGCCCTGGTTTTGGAGAATGTAGCCAGCTGGTAGTGCTTACTGAAAGTGTAGATAGATGTCTATGTAGCAGCCTCAAGGATATCCTTGGTAGGAACCCCTCTCAGGAAAGCTGCGGAACTAGAGGCTGCTCTAGTGGAGAGAGACCCGATGGATTTAGGACGACTCTTTCCATGGAAGGCATAAGCAGAAATGTATGCAATGAGAGATCCATTTGGAAATAGTCTGTTTTGTAATGGGTTCCCCTCTGCCCCAGGAGAGAAAGAAACCAGGAGCTGGTCAGATTTTGACTGATTTGGTCCTGTCAAGGTAAAATCTCAGTGGACTGTGCACGTCCAGGGTATGCAGAATTCTCTCTCCTTTATTGGTATGTTCTGGGAAGAAAGGCAGGTGAATAGTCTGGTTGAGGGTAACCTCAGAGACCACCTTATGCATAAAGGAGGGGTTAGTTCTCAGAGACCCTGTGCGTGGAAAATGAAGGGCTCAGTGGCCATGAGGGCCTGGAGCTCAGACACCCTCCTGGCAGAAGTGATGGCTAGCAAGAAAGTAGTTTTCCAAGACAGGTACTTGATCTCTGGAGGATGCTGGATGAAAAAGAGGTAGAGTCAACTTTTCCAAAACAAAGTTTAGATCAAAAGCTGGTGCAAGTGGCCTATGTGGTTTGATGTGAGCTACACCTCAGAGGAACTGTTTTAAGAGGTGCTGAGAAGAGGAGTAAGACTACCTCTTTTCTAGAAGCTCTGCTAGATAGTCCAGAACCAGTGGTAGAGAGGCATTGGTGCTGTATGCGCCTCTGCTGCTGCACCAGCAGGTGAACCTTTTCCATTTTGCTGAATAAGATTTTCCGGTGCTGGGTCTACAGGCCTTATTAATAATGTCCAATACTTGTTTGCTAAGGGCTTAAGTGTTATCTGCCTTTGAGGAATCAACCATGCGATTAACGAGTGTGGCCAGGCCTGGGTGCAGTAGCCAACGGTATTTTGTACAGCTAGCATCTCTTTTTGATTGATGTGAAGATGCCTTTATTCTGCGGTCCACTTGCCCTGAATACATTTGCCTGCCATGTGTGCTCCCCAGGCATAATCCGATGCATCTGTTGTCAGTGTTTGCCTGACTGTGGGTTGAGTAAAAGGCTGTCCCTTGTTGAGGTGACAAGCTTGAGCCCACCATCGACACTCCTGTTGAAGGCAAGGAATTAGTGGTATAACTGTTTCCAAACTTTGACAGTGTTGAGACCATACATTTTTTAGGTACCACTGTAGTTTCCTCATATGCAGTCTGGCATATGGAATTAGCAGCATGCAAGATGCCATGTAACCCAAGGCCTGCAGAATTTTTCTTGCAGGGAGTTGGGTCTTTGTTGCCATCAATTGAAAGTATTGAGTCAGTTGTCCTTGCTTGTCTGGCGTGAGATAAGCCATCTGGGCCGTTGTTCAAGCTAGCACCCATGAATATTATATCTCTTGAGAGGGCATTAGTTTTGATTTCTTTTCATTTACTGTGTACTCCAGGCAACTTAACTTTTTTACAAATGCCAGATGCTTTAGAAGAATGCCCTTGCTCTCTGCTCAAATCAAGCAGTCGTCCATGTATGGATAAATTTGAATTCCTGTCTGCAAAATGCAATTACTGGTGCCAGACACTTTGTGAAGACCCTGGGTGCAGTAGATAAGCCAAAGGGCAGTGCAGAGAATTGGTAGTGCATTGAACGAGCTATGAATATGAGGTATCTTCTGCAGTTTTTCTGATAGGGACATGCAGGTACGCCTCCTTTAGGTCCAAGGTCACGAGCCAAGCTTTCTTGCCCAGCATGGGAAGAAGCTGCTGTAGTGTCAACATTTTGAATTTCGAACATCCAGGTAAGTGTTTAGAGAAGAAAGATCCAGAATGGGCCTCCAGGCTTTGTCCTTTCTGGGAACCAGAAAGAGTCTGGAGTAAAATCCTTGTCCTTGCTCCTGTGGTGGTACCTTTTGAATAGCTCTCATATCCACGAGTGCTGTAATTTGTTTTTGAGCCTCTGCCCATTGATTTGGTGGCAGATTTGGCATTCCTTTTAACCTTGGCAGAGTGTGAAAGTGGAACCTGTAACCTTGAGATACAATGTTGAGAACCCATTTGTCTTTGGTGATCATATGCCAATTGTGATAGAAAAGTGCCAGTTTTCCTCCCAAGGGGGCTGCCAAGAGAGAGCTGTTTAGCAGCTGTAGTGGGAAGTCACTGGGGCTGCTTTTTATATGGTTGGGGCCCGTCTTCCCCTTCTTCCTGGCCTGATGCAACCCATTGTAGAGGCCTGCAAGGACCTTGTGGTTGACCTCTAACTCTTGGATGTCTGTCTAACTGGAAAGGACCAATTCTTAGTTGGCCAATTTCTGCTAAATCGAGGAGGCTGAACCTGTAAGAAAGCCTTCACCGTTTGCAGAGATTTTGCCTTGTCCTCCATTTTCTTTAATTCCTCTTCTGCCTTAACTCCAAATAATACATCCTGCTGCAAAGGTGCATCCAATAATTTTGCTTTAACATGATCTGGTAACGTATGTTCTTTTAACCAAGCATGTCTTCTAATGACAGAGCCTGTAACTGCTGCTCTACAGGAGGCCTCTAAAGAATCAAAACCACATTGCAAAGTATGTTTTTCCACTTGTTCAGCTGCATGCAATAAATCCTGCATTTCTTTAAAATTAGGAGGATCTGAATCTGGAAGCATTTTTTGTTTCAACTGAGACAGCAAAAATTGCTGATATTTTAGCATGTGAAACTGGCAATTTAAGGCTCTCATTGCTAAAGTTGCAGACATATATAACTTTCTTTCCCCATCTGTCTAATGCTCTGGAATCTGTCAGAGGGAACTGGATTCTTGGCTGATGAGGCCTTAACCCCTTTGGGTCCCTGATAAATTGTTTCAGGGTCAGCAACAGGGCTTTCATACAGAAATTTTTGAGAGTCAGGGACTCTGTAGTATCAGTCAGGTTTAACTGGAGCTGGAGGTAAGGAATCAGGATTTAAGCTGGATTCAGTATACACATCATCCACAATATCTAACACTGGTGGAATAGCAAGGGGTCTGTGTTGAGGTAATAAAAGTCTGAGCCTTTTCTTGGATTCTGAGTAATCCTGGCCTTCCCAATGGAAATGCTCCCTCGTGTATGTAAGGTTTCCCCAAAGGAGTACTCCTCAGGCGGAGAGGCTGATGGAACTGACTCCTCAACATCAGAATCCTCATAAGGGGGTAAAGAATATCCTAGGTCTGAGGATGAATCTGAAGAGATGGAGACCTGGTCGGATGAGTCATAGTCTGCATCCTGTATAGGCCTTTTATCAGGAGGGGGATGGGACCTCCTGATCAGAGTGATTAGGTCTTCGGCCATTTTGAGCATTTGTTTCTTAAGCATGGAGGCCTGTCCTGGAGAATGCTGTATTTGTTTGTTTTTAAAAGAGGCTTAGACTTAGCAGAGGGTTTAATGCTTAACCGAGTAGGTCTGAAAACACCCTCTGAAGCTGCGGGTAGCTCAGCTACTCCGGATCCCTCTGAAGGGTTAGTTTCGGTAGGCTGAATAACTTGTGCGTCCGAAGGCCCAGCCATCTCCACGTGGGAGTCAGAGGCGGCCTGTGGTTCTACAGAAGCGGTAGTCAGGGGCTGCGAAGGCACTTCGCTGAAAAGCGGAGAACCGGCGACTGGCCTAGAAGAGGCTTCGTCGTCAGTTTTGGGCCTCGAATGCCTAGCCTTGTCTTTACGCTTTTTATGTATTCCGGTCAGTAGTTCCGACGGCATGGTATAATTGAATTTTCTACCAAAATAGTGTGGGGCAAAATCAAACCGACGTTTAATAGTGCACTTGTTAAACCTAGCACAAAACCGACAACCAGTGACGTCATGGTCTGGGCCTAGGTACGGGATACACTATGAATGGAAATCCTTATGAGGTATTTGCTTCCCACAAGAAATACAGTTATTAACTTTTACCGACATCGGTCTGCGGCAAGAAAAAGTTTCCCCAACGGGGTACTTAGCTTTGTAGAAGACTGGTTCTGGATTCGGAATGAAAATCTCAGGAGAAGGCCGACCGGCACTTGCGAACTGCTTTTGCTTCGGGCACTGCGCGGCAATAAAGACTGAAGAAAATGGCGGCTGCATCTTATAAACCCCTGTCGCACTAACGTCAGGGAGGAGGCGACAGCAACCGACGCCGGACCAAGACTTTGGAACTTAGACCGACTGGGGAACCGCCTGACGGCAGGATAACCCAAGTGTAATGACTGCAGCAGTGCAACACGATGAACATCTGATAGTGCATACAGCCTGCCCTGAAACGCAGATATTTCCTGCAAGGTTCCCTTATGGGGATGTGCAGATAAGCTTCTTTCAAGTCCAGGGTGGCTAGCCAGGAGTCCTTTGCTAGCATAGGAAGCAGCTGTTGGAGAGTAAGCATTTTGAACCTTGGACCACCAGGAAGGTGTTGAGAATAGGCAGATCCAGGACAGGGCTCCAAGAGTTTTCTTTTCTGGGTACCAGAAACAGTCTGGAGTAAAAACCTTGCCCCCTTTGCTCTGCTGGGGCAGGTTGAACAGCCTTGATACTAGGAGAAAATACTTGCTTTTGGGCCTCTGCCCACTGGTTTGGGGGAGGTCTGGCCATCCACTTGGGGTTGGCAGTGAGTGGAAGTAGAATCTGTATCCCTGGGATACAATGTTTAAGACCCATCTGTCCTGGGAGATGTACTCCCAGTTTTTTGCATGCAAGGCGAGTTTTCCTCCCAAGGGTGCAAGTACTTGGGCAAGGCTTGGAAGAGTTAAGGATAAGTCGTTGCGAGATTTTACCAAAGGAAGGTGGCTTACTACTCCCTGCTTTAGAGGTGGGAACACTCCCATTGCTTAGATCTGTGCATATCCTGAGACTGCAATCTTGGTGGTCTGCTGCCCCTGGGTTTGGACTGAAAAGGTCTGGGAAGGGCTGGAAGCACCCGTTTTTAGAAGGCCAATGCCTATTGAATCTAGATGGCTGTACCTGTAGGAAAGTTTTAATGGTTTGCATAAATTTAGCTTTTTCCTCCATCTTTTTGAGGACTACTTCTGTTTTATTGCCAAACAGACGTTGGTTTAATGGTGCATCTAGTAATTTTGCTTTGACATGGTCTGGCAAGATTTGCTCCTTAAGCCAATCATAACTTCTAAGAACAGACCCAGTGACAGCAGCCCTGCAAGATGCTTCTAAGGCATCAAAACCACATTGCAAAGTATGTTTTCCAACTTGGAGAGCAGAATGCATTAACTCTTGTAAATCTTTATGTTCTGCACTATCAGGAGTCAACATAATTTTCTGTTTAATTAGCTCCATAATATTCCGCTGATACTTTAACATATGAAACTGGCAATTTAAAGCCCGGACGGCAAGAGTAGCAGAGGTGTATACCTTCTTACCCAGTCTAAAGCCTTACAGTCCCTGTCCAAAGGGGTAGGGTTTTTGGCTGTTGTAGCCTTAATGCTTTTAGATCCCTGGGAAATGGTCTCTGGATCCGCAGTAGGATTCTTAGAGAGGAATTTGTGGGAGTCAGGTACTCTAATACCAGTCAGGTTTCCTGGGAGCTGAAGGCAAAGTATCAGGGGTATGGCTGGATTCCAAAAAGACATTATGTACAATTTCCATAACAGGAGGTATAGCTAGAAGCCTGTGCTGAGGCAAGTTTAAAAAATTCCCTGAGTCTCTTTATGGACTGTGGGTAGTCCTGGCACTCCCAGCAGAAATGCTCTCTAAGGGTATGCAGGGTTTCACCAAAAGAAAAATCTACTGGTGGGGAAGCAGAGGGAAAGGAATCCACTGCATCAGAATCCTCATAGCAGATAACGTTATGTCCTTGGTAATTAGAAGCATCAGTCAACAGACTCATGATCTGAAGAATCGGAAGGAAAATCAGTTCTTGGGTCTTTTTGAGGGGGAAGGCTGGCTTCCCCTAATTAAAGTTATAAGATCTTCCGTCTGTTTCCTAGGCGTAGTGCAAACTCGGCCTGAGAAATTCTGTATTTTTGGTTTGAAACAAAGTAGTCTGTTTAATAGGAAAATCGGAAGGCCTGAATACACCCACAGAAGCCAGTGTCTGCACAGTGGCTCCGGACACGTCCAAGGTAGAGACATCCGCAGGTTCCATAGCTGAAGCATCTCGCAGCATACTGGACTCCAAATGGGTCTCAGTAGAGGCCTGCGAATTTGTAGAAGCAAGTATCAGGGGCTGCGAAAGCACCAGAGTACCGGCAGACTGGCGACTAGCTTAACAGAAGCCTAGTCAGCAGTTTTGGACCTATGCAGTCTGTCTTTATCCTTACTTTTTTTGGAAAATTGGTAGTTGATGGCTTATCAAAGCTGTTTTGGAATAGGGAAAGAGAGCGAAAGAATTTAGCGACAAAAACGCCCAACAAATAGTTTGGGTGTTGAACAAGGCAAAAAACCGACAGCGAGGAATGTCGTGGCCTGGGCCTAAACAGGTAATGCAGTTGTCTTTTGGCTTTTCCTGGTTAGGGGTCGCCACAGCGGAACTCCGGTCTGCTAATGGTTGGCAGTAGATTTTGACGAACTCCAAGGTGCCAGCTCGACGTTCAACTGTCAACGAAAGCACACCTATTTACGCATGTCTTTCGAACACCCACCCAACCGCAGGGAGTACATGCAGACCACACAGAAGGCACTCCCCGCACTCCAGCCGGGAATCGAACGGGAGAACCTCTTGCTGTGAGGCAACAACGCTACCGCTGCGCCACCGCGAATGGTAAACAGGTGACACAATGAAAATCTGAGGTATTTGCTTTCCACAGGCAAGACTATTAACTTTTTCTGACATCGGTTAGAGCAAGAAAAAAAAGATACCAAGACTTCAGGTCTGAAACTCAAAAAAATAAAATTTCATGAGGTGGCCGACCGGCACTTGCGAACTGCTTCTGCTTCGG
Source organism: Protopterus annectens (assembly GCF_019279795.1). Classification (NCBI taxonomy): domain Eukaryota; kingdom Metazoa; phylum Chordata; order Ceratodontiformes; family Protopteridae; genus Protopterus; species Protopterus annectens. The sequence continues at coordinate 1,968,699,161 of NC_056728.1, forward strand.
ACACTGCACAGCAAGCAAAACTGGATGTAATGGCATCGGCTGCATGGTTTATACCCCTGACGTCATGGAAGAAGCGACAGCATCAGATGCAGAAATCCCAAGACTCTGATATTCAGGCCGACCGAGGGCTACCTGCAGGCAGATAGCCCAAATGTGATTACTGCAACAGTGAAACACGAACATCCAGTGGTCAACTGTGGACTAGAGCGTCCCACGCTGAATGTTCTTGCGTAGGGATTAGGGCAAAGTAACTACTGCATTTAAGTATAAAGCAAAAAGGCTGTAGCATGGCTGATCCCAGGGACTGAATATATTTTTTGCCACTGCTTGATTGAGTGACCACTCATGAGGAGGAAGGATTGATCTGCTTATACACAAAGTTCCTGGGATATATGCTGCAATGAGAAAGACGCTGCCCACTGTTACACACTCGTGACCTCATGGCATAAAGGAATGATGTACTAGACTACTGACATGTCAGTTAGGATAGCTCCATGGGGAGTGCCCTGGACCGCTTATATTGGCTACACCTGACATCTCCAGGACGTTTGTGGACATTGGCCTCAATGTTCCACTGCAAACCTTGAATAGTCTTCCCTTCAAAATCCCCCACCCCAAGAGGGAATCATTTGTGGTTACTACGGCCACAGGGGGATGGGGGGACCAACCATCTAGGACAGCTGTCAATGTCAACCACCATCTGAGATTTGCAAATGGGTGTCAGACAAAAAAAAGAGCATGTAGAGGATGTGAAAACTGGGACCACTATAAAGAAAGTGCCCACACTGAAGAACTTGTGTGGTATTTGGCTAGAACCAACCTTTCTGTTGAAGCCATCAGCCCCAGCATTAAAAGATTACGTCTCATTACAGTGGCAGGAAATTTTAGAAAACTCACAAGTCAGCCTGATGTAGAGATACAATCCTGCACTCTTGAAGCATGGCTATCTGGCTGCTTGTATTCAGGTAGCATCCAATGAACTATTTGTTGTGCGACTTCCTAACTGCTGGAGTAAAATATTCCTGAATGGAGCAGTGAGGAGTCCAGTATGCAAATACCTGAAACTCTAGCAAGTCCGAGATGCTCCGCAGCTACTGCCATGCATTCGGAGAACACCGATGGGGACTGTGGTGAAGCCCCTGAATTGGAAGAGACCATCTCCCAGTTGGAAACGAAGAACTCTCCTGGACTGCCTTGTTACCGTTACACATAATATGGTAGCAGGCATCCTACAGATCTACACAACACATCCAGCTGTCTTTCCTCAGAAGAGGTAGAATGGACTGAATTGTGACCATCTGGAACTTTGTTTTACAGATGACAGAGGTCCAGAACTGGACTTGGATCCAGTCACCTTTAAAACTAAAATAATCTTGACTAGACTCCAGAATCTAACCTGTCTGGTGGGACTTGCTGGATGACTTTTTCCAACAGCTTTAAGACTTCTGCTGTTGCAGACTTCATTTCATTGGGTGGCACTGTGGGAAACCTCTTTCAAAGGGAAACAAAGGGAATAATATTCCTCTAGTGATTATCCTCAGCAGCCAATAATCTAGTGTGTTCACCTACCAGGCTTGAATATGCATCAATAAGCACCCTCTGACTGCCTCCAAGAGTGCAGCAGTCAGGCAGTTCAGGAGTGCTAGGTGGATTTCTTGATAAAAGGACCATGAAATCCCAGATTCTGTGAGCCACCCTCATCACTACAGCGATGTCCATTAAAATTACTCCCACTTCTGCCTCACTAGTCAGTCTGCAGGAACGTCCTGTATTAACCCCAGAGATCTTCTGAATGACATCTTACTAATCCTTTGGTTCCTGGAAAAGGGTCTCCGAGGAGTAGAGAAGCTGAGTCCAACAGCAGAAAGAATGTCATCATCCTGCTAGCTCCTGGCAAGTGTCACCTTAACCCTTGGACCAAGTGTGTGTGTAACGAAAGGTGGTGGTAAGGTAGGGCATCTTGAAGCTTTTTGCAAAATCACAAAATACATTCAAACATGCCAGCAGATGGCAGTCAGTTCCTGCTGCTCTTGCCATACCAGTCAGTGTATTGGAAAGCAGACACATGGACACATTGGACAGACTAAGGCAGACAACTGGGATTCCACTTTTTTTTGTGTGTCCATTAGTAGGCTAACACAGGGACTTGGCAAGTTCCTTACTCCAATTCCCCTGGATGTATATTATGTGGGCAAAGTAGTTCAGTGCAGTGTGTGAAAGTCACTAACCCACAAGCCAGTTTCACAATCCTGTCCAACACTATTGATTCCTTATTAGGATAGACAGGCATACTCTCTTCAGAGTTCTATCTTAGTGGGTGCCGCTACAACCACAGCATCTACTGGGGGATTCTTGCTCCAGTGCGCTCTGTCCTTTGGTGCAAACAGACTATCTGGTGTTTTAATAATTGGCTCTGCTGTATCCAGTTCCTTCCAAGCTCACTGAATGACTAGATTTATAAGTCCATCAGCAGGTATTAACACCCAAGGAGGTATAACAGCCTGCTCTGAACTCCTTGGGGAACACAAACTCCTCAAGGGAGGGTGTCTTGGTGGACCAACCCCCTCACTGTTTCATCAATTCCAAAATGTCACCAAAAATGACATACTCTAGAAGGGATCTTGGGGATGCATCCAAGTTATCCAATTATGTCTCTTAGTAACAGATTCCAGAGAGGAATTTAAACGTCTTTTACAAACCTAGTTTCTGGACCCTGCCTTGATAAGACTCCTGGAGACATGTCAGAGTCAAGACTGGGAATTTGTGTTGTGAGCAGCCCAGAGACTGAAGGAAGCTGTCCCTGTTGACCTGAACATGCACAGACAGATGCAATGTCCAAAAAGGGGTTAGGATGGAGCAGAGCATGTAGAAAGCACCTTTTCACTTGGCCTAGTAAGAACCCTTTTGAAAGCCTTAGGATGCTGAGGCAGACATCCCATTCACAACTCATTTACCTTCTGAACTTACTTGTGTGTACCATGTACCTCATCTACCCAAACTATATATGTACACAGTGTATACACATGTATTATGTTTATATACACAAATTATATGCAAGAAACGCACATTACACATTTGACAGATACGATGTATAGAAATAGATGCATGAAACCTTAGCATAATCAGGGAAAAAAAGACTGACTAACTGATATCAGCTACATAAAACAGCATCAACAGTGGAGGGGCAGGAAACCTATCCCAATTTCCTCAGAACTGAAGTACAAAAAAAAAAAAAAAAAGCACAGTAATAAACTAACCTGAAAAGCGCTAATTACAAAGGTCTGAAATCAACTGACTGACAAGTAGCAAAAAAAGCATTGATAACCACTGCCTCTCACCGTGCAACCAACTTAATGATACGAGTCACACATTATGGGTATTGGGGGGGGGGGGGGGGTAAAGAGGCCAAGAAAGCCAGGAAAATGTTGTTGTGCCTGGCTAAATCCTACCAGTCCTACTGTGCTGACAGCATACCTCTCAACCTCTCAGAGCAAGAAATCTGGACAAAGCCAAAAATAATGGGGGGACATATAGGGACACATTTCAGATACTGTTCTTACAAACTTAGAAAGTTGATGGCGTAACAGGTTTTATATTGTTATGCATTTTCTGAAGGATATGAAGTCTGAAACTCAAATGGCTTTTATTATTTATTATTATAATGTAATTACAGTCTTCAGTGATTTGCCAGAAAAACACAAATTTTATGAAGAACAGCCCAAAAATATGAGTCAAAAATCTGGACATTCTGCAAAAATCAGTACAGTTGAGAGGTATGGTTGACAGCCATTAAACTCCAAATGATCTACCTGTTCAATGTATTTTTCCACTGCTCAGCTTTACCACGTGTGTAGCTTGTAACATGCTGCTCATGCATATTGGAGCTGAGCAGTGCCGAGTGCTCAGAAATGGTACTAGCTAACATACAGTTTCTAGTACTTTTTTGCAAGTCGTGCTCTCTCATGGGTGCAGTCTGCCACAAATTCCTACGAATTACACCCCAGGTCCTTTCAGAAATTGTAGTTGGACAGGGGATGCCACCCACAAGTTTGCAGCACTGAACGCATGCTTGCTTACTGTGAAGTGTACCCAAACTTTTCAAAGACAACGGAATAAAAGTTTAGGGTATTACCACAACATGCCAAACACACTTTCAGCGAAATTATACAAAAAAAATTCCAAAGTGTGTGCGTGTGTTTTCTGGGAGGGGTGTTACTGCAGGAAGACTTTATTCTCCTTTTCAAGGTGCAGCAACCTAGAAATTATGGTAGTCTCTTGCTTACCCAAACTAATTGGGACCTAGGGTAGTTCAGATAATCAGTCAGACATGCATTAAACTGGATAAAAAATGTCTAAAAGAATAGCTATGCACTTACAACTTGGTATCTGTGTTACCCTATTTCACTTTTCATCACGACTGGGTCTCAGATCTGATGTCTGCTCCAAAACGGTACTTAGACTTGGATTCAAGGCTCGATCTGAGCACCTCCCTCTCCCTCTCCCATAATCCCTTTCTACACTTCACCCCTCAGATGGAGTCTGCTGCTGGAATGCTAAAGAATGTCCAAGAATACAACTATACATCTACCCTTACATAATACCACCAGACATACACAGAGGAGCAGAAGTACAAAAGCCTGAGACTTGAGCCTCTCCAGAAACATGGAAGGGGAAGGTGGGCAGGAAGTGATGAATAATGAAATAGGACAACACAGACACCAAGTTAATCTAAGTACATAACTATTCATCTGATGTCATCCATATCATTAGTCACACCTGGGGAAGAATCCTCAGCTACAACTGAATCCTGGGTGGCCCTAAGGAAGGACGTGCCTGAGTACAGTGGAACCAAAGGATGCTCTGTTTCTGGAGACCATATCCAACTTATGAGTAACAAAGGTGTGAGGAATAGACCAAGTGGCCACAGCACAAATGTCACCTATGGACATCCTAGTGGAGAAGACTGATGAGGTAGCAAATATCCTGAGAGAATGAGCCTTAGGTGGACAAGGAAACTATAAAATTTTAACAGTAAACAGTGGAAATACAATTAGAAATCCATTTACAGATGGTCACTTTGAACAGGTGCAGCCAAGCAGCGTCTAAAGAGAAAGCTACAAACTGGTCAGATTTCCTAAAAGGTTTTAGTCTTGTGCAAATAAAATCTCAGCTACCTATGTACATCCAGGGTATGGAGGAGGTATTCACCCTTAGAATGATTATGAATAAAGATAGGTAACAACATTTTGGTTGATATTACTTTCAGTGGCTACTCTGGGCATGAAAGGGGGATTAGTTTGCAAAGCCACCCTGTCCTTAAGAAAAATGTATGGTGGCTTAGAAGACCAGGCCTGTAATTCAGAAACCCTCTTAGATGAAGTTATGGCCACAAGAAAGGCAGTTTTCCGCGAGAGAAATTTAAGATTACAAATGAGTTGTCAGCCTTCTTAGGAACCGGTTCCACAGTTTCAGGTTCCTCCCACGCCCTGAGCACAATAAGGTGAAGGAGCTCATCTGCAGGGGAGGACCCAGGAAGTAGATGGGGGCATCCTGAAAGTCTTCAAGAACAAAGATTCCTATGAAGACAGGGGCTGGGGAGACCATCCGTCCTTCTGCTTAAACAGCTTCAGAAAGTCTCCAAACGAGATATCAGGCAGTGATCTGGGAGACCCTTCCACTTCATCAAATCTGTGTCCTTCAGGAGGGACTCCATAGGGAAGTCCAGTGCCTCCTCTTGCACCATCTCTTCTGTGGTGCCCCAGGGGAGGACTCAGAGGGGGACCCCCTGGGTTCTGGATGCCACCTGAAGGCTACCGCATGAGGACAGACTCTGGGCAAGCTGGATGGGCTCAGAGCTCCTAACAGTGACTGGTTGGGACAATGCTGTGCCAGTTCTGGAGAAGGTCCATTCTACCACCCAAAAGGCTGAAGGACTAGAGGAAACAGTCCCAATCCCCAGTAGCAGAAACCACTAGAGAGGGTGAGGAGCCAGCCACGGGTCCTGGGCCCTTCGGACAGTACAGTCACACACTGTTGAAGGCAGAGGCCCGGAAAGGAAGGGACCAATCCAAAAAAACCCAAACCTGAACCTCTCCTCCTGAGACCTAGCACCGACCACTGGGAGCAGAGACCTGCCCCAATGGCAAAGGAATAGAGCTGGCCAGGGACCCTAATGGAGAGGGGAAAACAAATGCTCAGATCCACCAATGCTTCGCTAGGGGAAAACTAGGTCCTGGGGTTCCGAAACTTAAGGAATTGGAAGAGAAGGCAATCTGGGAACTGGGGCTGGGGATGCCAAGAGATCCATCTCTATATCTGGGCCCTAAGAAAACTCATCTGTGCATATCAGAAAGTAAGAGGTTCCTGAAGAATCTTTAAGAGGCTGAAGAATAGCTGGATTTAGTTGAAGCCAGCTTGGATCCTGCCACCACCCTATGCTGTCCAAATCCTGGGAACGACTCCTGTGCCTGGGAGGCGAATGCTTCAGATTCCTGGGAAGACACTGCTGGGGAGCCCTCAAACTGGATTGGATGAACACTTCGGCTCTGACACTGGTTGACTTGCCTTGGATCAGACAGCCTTCAGTACCAAGGACAGCTTTGGAGCTGGAGATGGCTAATCAGAATACCTAGGCTGTTTTAGCAGCACCAGAGAAGCACCCAGGGAGGAAGAAGGGGCCTTCCTCTTGGATTCTTTGTGGCAACTAGAAGGGGAGCCCTACACAAAGGGATCCCCTTGAACCATACCTTTCAGCAATAATTTGTCCGTGATCCGCCAACACCCAAAGGTTGAAAGCAGCACAAACGGAGCAATCAGCTATGAGGTGGTTGGAGCCCAGACAACAGACACTTTTTGTGGGCACCAGAGTTTGGCATCTTACGCCCAGAAGAGAATCTTCTAAACCCAGTAGGCTTGTCGAAGACCAAAGTCACAAAGACACATCCCAACATGAAAAAAGATATAAACAAACTGAAAGGGGGTATAACAGGGACAAAAATCCTCAGAGCCAAAAACAGAAAGGAAAAGAAACCCCTGCTAGATACCAAAGGGGAAGGCAAAAAAGGCCCTAAGAGCAGAGAAAGGAAAGGGAGGGGAAAAATACACAAACCCCAACGCCAGCAGCACCTAAATGAGGGAGGGGAGTCAAGTGGAAAGTCTTAACTACTGAAAAGAAAAAAGTTCTCAAGTGGGTTTAACACAATTTCTTTGAAATTCGCTACGAGCCAGGAATCACCTCCACTGCATACACGCGGCAAACAAAATCGAAGGGGTACAGTGGAGAAAGTGATTATGGGAGAGAGAGGAGCTCATGCCTTGAATCTAAATCTGACATGCCAGATCGGATTAGACAATGGTTCCAAGATCCAGTCGTGATGAATAATGAAATGGATAACATCAGACTTGTGTTTTTTACATGCAGGGACTACACTTTTCAACCATTCAGCAATTCCAGTGGACAATAAAGAATATTTTTCATGCACGAGTGGGCTACAAGCTCAAGAAACAATGAAGCGAGTAAGTACATTTACAGATTCAGACTTCATGATTTTTCCAACTTGAAAACTTTGGAAGGCTGTGTTCAGATATTCAACTCTACTGTAGTTGTATTAAGAGCAGGGGATTTAGGGGGTGCTGTTCATAAAATAAAAAAAACATCTATGAAACTGGCCTTGCATTCCTCCCAATCGCAGATCATTTTGACCAAACTGACGTTAAAATCGAAAGAACTGTAATCCACATTCACTTAAATGCTCATGTAATGCTGCTACTACTATTAGTAATGCTGCTACTATAATTATTTCAGAAGTCTTCCACAATGCCTGCAATACAAGGCAGTCCCCTTCTCTTGCAGTCGCACATATTACAACCCTACATTTTTTACTACATTTAACTGAATCTTGTTCTGGCTGTTCAAGCTTAAGACCTGAACTGTGAGTTTTAGCAAACAAACTCTTTGCATCAACCTATTTAAATTATTTAAAAAAAGTTTGCCTTATATTAGCTTGATCTTGTATCAGCTTGCTGGTTTGTAATTTACAACCAGCAGTGTAATCTACCCTTGATGCCCTTTACCATTATCATACCTCAGCACACAGGCACTCTTAGCAAATAATGAATGAGGATTAGCCACACTATCACTTGGTTCAGCACACACCATTTTTAACACAAGACCATCAGTGCAACTGCACAGACACCTTCAAGTGAACCAAGATAAGCTTTCAGTGGACTCAAATTCCAGACCACTCTGTTTCATCGATTATAGTTTCCTTTGTACTAGCATAAGTTCTCCCAAAAAGAATTGATATAAAATTTATGCCCTCCCAAAAATGAATGCTAGTTCGTGCACAATGTCAAAATACTGCCCCCCCCCCCCAACACCACTGTGGTACGCAAATTAGTTCTACAGCTGTGAACATCTAATACAGCACCACACCAACTTTACAACCTCATCTAAAGAAAGTGGCACACTTCCAATCATAGTTAAAAGCATTTTAAGCAACTGTAAGAGATGTGTATGCAGAAATAAAAACACTATTGAGAAAGTTTTCAAAGTCCTAATCTCCCAAAAGAGAACATTTATACTTTAGTGGCTTAGTTAGACCCACTAAATCCACAGAGACCCTTTTTATAGAAGATGCGAGGTGGCACTTGTACTGGCTAGCATAAAGTTTGCCAGGACACCAAGGAAATTCCTCTACGCTACATCCCACAGCCTTCTAATCTTCCAGCATCAAACAAGTGTACCACCTTTTGAGCCACTGCCAGCACAACATGGGGCTAAAATGCATACCTAGCACAGGAATTTAAAAGTATGGTTAAAGTAGTATTAAACCATAACAGACATCTTATAAAAAGATTTGCATGCATTAAAAAAGACCTGCAAATTCAAAAATGCAATTAGCACTTTAGCCAGGAGGGTAATACAGGTAAAGATTAATAGAAAAAGACCACTTCCCAAAACAGAGCACTACTGTGTTTCATACTTCACAAACCTCTATGTGGAACTGCTATACAGAAACACCTCTGTGTATAAATTTCCGAGTGCAAACATGCAAAACAGACTACGCCCCCTCCTGAAGCCTTGGTTTAAACAAGCAAGAGAAGTGGGAGTGGTAGTTGTTGCTTTCAAAGCCACAGCCTGAGGGCTTTGAGATCAGTGGAAAAAAGCAAAGTCACGCACATGAACAATGGCAGAAAAAGAAGCCTGCTGCAGATCTACACTGAGTTTTTCAAATTTCAACTTGGAGGAAAGTACTGATTTGTTGAAGTTGAACTTCCTGGTTAGAATTCCTGATAAGGCTGCAGCTCAAATGATACCCATCCAGAAAAAGATGATACACCCTCACAAGTTAGACAAACTTAAAAGCTATCGGCTAGCAATGAAAGGGTAGCCACTGTACAAGTCTTCAACAAATCCTAGTAGTTTACTCACTATGTATGAACATTCTTTAAGCTAATTAAAATAAAATCTCACTACCACCAATTAAAAAGGAGGCACCATCAGAGTATGGTTAAATTTACAAATTTGATAATCCTGTAAGCTAAAACAATTAGATTCACACAGAACAGTAATGAAAAAATGCCAAGCACAAGAAATGTCAAGTTCTACAATCCCACCCTTATCATAGAAGCCAAATTTTACAAAGGGACGGTTAACCCAAGCATCTTAATGTGGTAAGCTTTTAAGATCGCTTGCAAATCCTGTCAGCTGTAGAATTCTGTAACTTGAAACACCAGCAATATTTAGCTTTAAATTAATGCACAATCATGAACAAAACATCTAGAAACTAAAAACAAATTACCACGAAGGCCAAGTGAACAAACTACTAAAACAAAAAAAATTCACTTCACACAGAACCACAAAGTGAAATAGCGTAAATAAATTTAATCTCCGCTTTCGTAAAACATTTCATCAGAATAAAGAAATCACAATTCTCAACCAATTTATACAAAAATGAGAAACATCCAAAATGTCAGGCAATGGCGGAAAAAATATACATACTCCTGCCCCCATGAATACTAGAAACACTGCAGATCTACAACGTGGAACTTCCAACTTAAGGTCATAAAATTCAGGTCTATCTGAAACCTTCCCCACATCTGCCAACACCTACGCTCTTAGTGTCCATCTTTCCTCTTCAGTTCTACTCGGTTTGGCTTGCCCACCACCAAGGTGAAGTTTAGAATCTTTCACATGGGATCCCTTTTTCTCCTGTAGTGCATATTAGGTCCATTGCACATACCTTTATTTTCTCTTGAGGAAGTGAAGCAAATGTGCATCACAAGGCTGGGCTTTGTATTCCCCAAGCAAATACTTTGGTGGCAATTTTCACAGGAAGCATACAGAAGCATGAATCTGCAAGAAAGAAGCTGAGCCCTTGTGGTAATGGAGCATGGCCCCACTCCACAGTCAGGCTGCATAAAGATGACCTCATAGCAAACATATCAGCAACTAAACAAATTACTCCCAGACTGCCTTCTCCAGACAGCTCTCAACACTGGACTAGCATTCTAAATCCAAGGGGACATGGTTTTAAGCCTCCTGGCCTCAAATCTACAAAATTTCTCAAGTTTGTTTTATCTACGATGGGATGAACTGGCAAAAGTCTTAAAGATTTAGATGTTTCAGGCCTTAAACTAAGCCAATAAAAAGTACAGTTTTGTACCTACCATAAATGTAGATGTTCGAAGATCCACATTGCTGCAGTCCTTACACTTGGGTAGTCCGCTGTCCTCGGTCGGCCCGAATATCAAAGTATTAGGCTGACGTCGGTCAAGGCGCTTAAGACTGACATCAGGACGTCAGGGTACAAATGCGCATGACCGACGTCATATCCTCAGTCTTTTCTTGCCCCAGATGTCAGAAGACCCTAAAAAGAAAGGTCAAAACCAAAAGACAGCAAAACCAACCAACCACCCCTGCACTAATTATATGTACAATATATACAAAATACACAATATGTACAACCCAGCCCACACAACCGCCTCTAACTACAGAGGGGAAGGAGAGAGGGTAAATTGGACTGCAGCAATGTGGATCTTCGAACATCTACATTTATGGTAGGTACAAAACTGCACTATGTTCTTCATCTCACATTGCTGCAGTCCTTACACTTGGGTAGAATCCCAAAGCAGAGGTAAGGGAGGATGGCAAAACTATAAAGCAGTAGGAGCTGCCAAAATGCCCTGTAAAATAGCAGTGGCAAAACCAGCCCTAGATTTAGAATAAAGTGGAAGGTGATAATGCTTAGAGAAAGTATGCACTGAACTCCAAGTAGCTGCCTCCAAAATATCTTTAGTTGCCACCCCCCTTAAAAAGCTGTAGAAGTGGCAGTAGCCCTAGTGGAATGAGGCCTAATCCCAGCTGGAATCTCCTTACCATGATGGGAATAACAGAAAGCAATGCAAAACCCAATCCACTTAGAAATAGTTTGTTTTGACACAGGCTTACCCTGAGAACTCAAAGCAAATGAAACAAATAACTGCTGAGACTGCCTGAACCCTTTAGTTCTGCTCAAATAATATCGCAACTGCCTGTGTACATCTAAAGTGTGCAAAATCTTTTCCCCTTTATTTTGGGGATTTGCATAGAAAGTAAGCAAATGAATAGTTTGGTTTAAAGCCACACTAGAAACCACTTTAGGCATAAAGGAAGGATTAGTACGCAAAGATACTCTATCCTTATGGAAAATTAAGAAAGGCTCAACCGCCATAAGGGCCTGTAATTCAGAAACCCTTCTTGCAGAGGTAATGGCCAACAAAAAAGCAGTCTTCCATGATAAATATTTCAACTCGGCAGTAGCTGCAGGCTCAAAAGGTTGTAGAGTGAGTTTCTCCAACACAAAATTGAGATCCCAAGCAGGAGTAGGAGCTCTACGTGGCGGTCTTATATTCTTTGCCCCTCTAAGGAATTGCTTGAACAAAGGATGAGAAAACAATGGTGGGTCACAATCATAGTGAGCAGAAATTGCTGCAGCATGAACCTTAATAGAAGAGAAGGACAAACCTTTGTCCAGTAACTCAGTAAGATATTGAAGAGCCACACTTAAATTAGGCTCAGAAACATCAAATTCCTTTGCAGTACTCCAAAATAAAAATCTCTTCCATTTATCTGCGTACACTTTCCTTGTACTAGGCCTTCTGGCCTCCAAAATAACATTCAAAACTTGCTGTGGAAGCCGAGACCCTCCAGGGTTCAAAACAGAATATGCCAGGCTGTTAGGTGAAGAGAGTGAAGTTTGACATTGAGTAAATGACTGTTCTCCTGAGACAGCAGGTGTGGAATCGAGGCAAAGGCCATGGAGGCTCCCGTACCAGACTTCTCAGTAATGGGTACCAGTGCTGTCGAGGCCAATCTGGAGCTATTAAAATCATCTTTGGCTTGTCCTGTCTGACCTTTAGGAGTACCTTTGGGAGGAGAGGCAGAGGTGGAAAGGCATACACATGAAGATTGCTCCAATTGAAAGAAAGAGCATCCACTTTCCAGGCTGTGGGATGAAACCTTTTGTGCAAAACTTTGGCAGCTGGTAGTTTAGTGGAGAAGCGAACAGATCTATGTCTGGAGTTCCCCATGACACTGTCAATTTCTGAAATACATGAGGATCCAATTTCCACTCGTGGGGATCCATAATTGCCTGCTCAACACATCTGCTAAGGAGTTCTGTGCTCCGGCAGAAACCTTGCCTGAAGATTTAGCTGTAAACTGAGAGCAGTCTCCCACAAAATCATTGCTTGCCTGCATAGAGGGTAAGAATGTTCCCCTTGCTTGTTGATGTACCACATGACAGTTGTGTTGTCTGTTAGAATCAACACCTGCCCTGGAAGAAGTAAATCCTTGAAAGCTATTAATGCAAACTGGACTGCTAACATCTCCTTCAAGTTGATATGTAGATGTTGTAGTCTGGCAGGCCACGTGTCTTGTATCCACTTTCCATTTAGATGAGCTCCCCAAGCTTTGTCTGAGGCATCTGTCGTTAGAATCTGACTCGCCTCTGGCCGGGTCACAGAGAGTCCCTTGTTTAGGTGACATTCCTGAGCCCACCACAAAAATTCCTTTTGAATGCAAGGTATTATCTGAATGACAGTGTCCATATCCTGGCAGTGCTGTGTCCATACATTTTTGAGATACCATTGTAGCTTCCTCATATGCAGTTTGGCATTGGGAAGCACCAGAATACAAGATGCCATGAACCCCAAGGCTTGAAGGACTGTCCTTGCAGTCAGCCTGGACTGATGAGACAATTGATGGAAGTAAAGGGAAAGATTCTTTTGTTTGTCCGGGGTCAAAAGGCCATCTGGGATGCTGTATTCAGTCTCACACCCAGAAAGCACATGTCCTGAGAGGGTACTAGACTGGACTTTATTTCGTTCACAGAAAACCCCAGGCATCTTAGCACTGCTATCACATATTGCAAATGATGAAGAAGTTCGTCCCTTCCTTGAGCCAGAATGAGGCAATCGTCCAAATAAGGATAGATCTGTATTCCTTTTAGCCTGAAGAAAGCTATCACTGGAGCCAGAACTTTCGTGAACACTCTGGGCGCAGTAGATAAGCCAAAGGGCAATGCAGAGAACTGATAATGAGAAGTCCCAGCCTGAAAACGTAGATACTTCCTGCAACTTAGCCTGATAGGAACATGAAGGTAAGCCTCCTTGAGATCCAGAGTTACCATCCAGTGATCTTTGCCCAGCAGAGGTAAAAGCTGTTGTAACGTCAACATTTTGAACTTGGGAATGTCCAGATAAGTGTTGAGGGTAGATAAATCCAAAATTGGTCTCCACGTGTTCCCCTTCTTTGGTACTAGGAACAGGCGAGAATAAAATCCTAGGCCCACTTCTGGCAGAGGGACCGGCTGTATGGCCCCTATTTGAAGCAGCAGAGAAATTTGTTTGTGAGCCTCTATTCTTTGCTGAGGAGGAACGTCTGGCATGCCTTTGAAAGGAGGCAAGGTATGGAAATAAAAACTTGTAACCTTGGTGTATGATATCCAATACCCATCTGTCTTGGGTAATTAAACTCCAATTTTCCTTGAAGAGTGCCAACCTTCCTCCCAAAGGTGCTGCCAGACGAGAAGGCTCTGGCAGCTGAAAAGGTAGGTCATTGGGCCTGTTTACGAAAGGACTGGCCCCTGGCCTCACCCGAAGACTGTGCAGGTGAACTCCCTGTTCTAGGCCTGAAAGAGCCCTGAGCTCTGCCCCTACCACGTCTAGATCTACCCCTAGACTGTGAATCATAAGAAGAATCGTCCACCCCTTAGCAGGCCAATTCCTACTAAACTTCGGAGGCTGAACTTGCAAAAAATCTTTAACAGTCTGCATAGACTTAGCCTTGTCTTCCATTTTCTTTAAGACTGCCTCCACAGGTGAACCAAACACATCAGACTGTAAAGGAGCATCTAAAATCCTTGTCTTAACATGTTCTGATAAATTCTGATCCCTCAGCCAGGCGTGTCTGCGAAGAACTGACCCAGTGGCAGCCACCCTAGACGAGGCCTGTACAGCATCAAAACCACATTGTAAAGAATGCTTACCCACTTGTTCAGAAACATGTACCAAATCTTGTAATTCTTTACACTCAATACCTTCCGCCAGAGCATCTACCTTAGACTTCAATTGAGAAAGTAGATAGTTTTGATATTTCAACATGTGAAACTGGCAATTCAAAGCCCTCATAGCTAAGGTGGAAGAAGTATAGACTTTCTTTCCCCATCTATCCAAAGCTCTGGCCTCTTTATCTGGAGGAACCAGATTTTTTACAACAGAAGCCTTGACACCCTTAGGTCCCTGACTAACAGTTTCTGGGTCCGCCCTAGGACTCTTATAAAGATATTTATGAGCTTCAGGCACCATGTAATACCTATCCGGTTTAAAAGGAGCAGGAGGCAAAGAATCAGGATTAAGTGAAGCCTCTGCAAACACATCTTCCACAACATCCAGAACAGGAGGTATAGCCAAAGGCCTATGCTGGGGTAAAAGCAAAAATTCCCTAAGCCTTTTCCTGGAATCAGAGAAGTCCTGACCTTCCCACTTAAAATGTTCCCTCATGGAATGAAGTGTCTCTGAAAAAGAAAAATCCTCTGGAGGAGAAGCAGAAGGAGTAGAATCATCCACATCAGAATCAGAATAAGGAGAGTACTCCTGCAAGTCTTCAGCCGAAGACTCTGAAACATCCGAAGCCTGCTCAAAACTCCCCAACTCTGGTTCCACCCTAGGCCTCTTATCAGGAGGGGGCAAAGAACCTCTAATCAAAGTAATTAAATCTTCTGCCATTTTAAGCATGTGCTTCTTGGGCACAGATCCTGAAGATCTAGGAGTGACACCAACAGAAGCTAAACCTGGCCTGCCTCTGGGAGAAGCCTTGGAAACAGAAGGAGAGGGCCTAACCACCCTAGGAAGGGAGGGGAGTACAGTAACCTGAGAAGCCCCTTCAGCCTGACCTGCCTCCTGAGAGGCCACATCATGCAATAACAAAGTCTCCCCCTGGGACTCCAGAGAAACCTCCGGCGGAACCACCGGTTCCACTGACACCTCTAAAGAACCGGCGTCCGCACGGACTCTTCTTACCTGGGTTTAGCTGCTTTGTCTTTGCGCTTCTTCAAGAAGCGGCCGGAGCATCCGACGGCATATAATTGCACCGCTTCAAGACCAACCTGGCACAATCTAACCTTCGCTTAATAGTGCGTTTATTGAACCTAGCACAAAAGCGACACCCAACAACGTCGTGCTCAGGACCCAAACAAGGAATACACAAAGTATGATAATCTCTATGCGGTATCTGTTTCCCACAAGAAATACAGTTATTCACTTTTTCTGACATCCGGTAAACCACTGAGGCAAGAAAAAACTAAAATATTCCCCAACGGGGTACTTAGCCAACTTCGATTCGGTCTGAAACTCCGAATTCGAAAAATTTCAGAACGCCGAACGGCACTTGCAACGCTGCTTCTGCATCGGACCATGCGGCAAAAAAGACTGAGGATATGACGTCGGTCATGCGCATTTGTACCCTGACGTCCTGATGTCAGTCTTAAGCGCCTTGACCGACGTCAGCCTAATACTTTGATATTCGGGCCGACCGAGGACAGCGGACTACCCAAGTGTAAGGACTGCAGCAATGTGAGATGAAGAACATCGTCATGGCTTCTCATTTGGTCAGCTGTGTTTTGATGTGCTCTGCTTTGATCACACTGAGCAAATTAGCATTTTTAACACCTGTTTGAAAGTAAAGTTACAATAAAAATAATTGCTTACACACTGCTCCCACCTGAAAAAAATTACAAAAAAGGTGTGCGCGCGTGTGTGTGTGTGTGTGGGGTCAACCTGACAAAATAAATTCTTCATCTAAGACGTTTATTTTGACACTTTGTCTGCTCCCTTTAATACAATATTAAGGGTAATTGCCACACTTGACTAGACTTTGCTTGGTATGAGATGATGCATGAAGACCACTTCCCAAGTCCTCATACTCTTTCTTCACTATACCCAAAGTATCAGTCACTTGGAGAAAAAAAAAATTAGACACTAGGGGCATACAAGGCCTTGGCTCAAGAATCACAAAGCCAAAAATATTGGGGGACACTGACACCCAAAAACAGGTACAGGTTAAAAACTGCTCGTATAACCTTAGAAAGTTGCTAGAGAGGGTTTTGCATTATGTATTTTCTGAAGGATATGAAGTCTGAAACAGTCATTTAGTGACCAACTCTCAAATGATCTGCCAGAAAACCACAAATTTTATGAGGCATGGACCAAAAATAGGAGACAAAAATCTGGACATTGTGAAATTCTAAGCAGTTGGGTATGCTTCCACAGGGGACTGCTTCAACAGTGATAAAACACACACTCTGAAGCCAGATCACTCCACACCAATAATTTGGATTCAGATTTAAAGGGCATGCGGGGCACTCATAATAGAAGGGCTGCTCTTTTGATTAATCACCTTTTGGCTAAAAAAAGAAGTTATGTACTCACCATAACGTTCCATCTGAGTAGTTCTACTTCATTTGTCTTCAACCTGTGGGTACTGGATTCTTATCGGATCCGAGCCGGCAACTTCACAAGCATCTGTGCGGAGCTCCAAAAGCTCCTCCCCTTACCCAGAATACACCACCACCTTCCAACCCCCAGATAGAGTTTGCTGCCCCTTACACTGAACAACCAGATCCCAAAAAACGCCTTGCACACCTAAAACCAGCTATAATGCTGTCCATATGGTAAGGCCAGGAAGAAGGTGGGAGAGACAGCTTTAGACAAATGAAGTAGAACTACTCAGACGGAACGTTCTGGTGAGTACATAACTTCTTTATCTGAAGTAATTTACTTCATTTGATCTTCAACCAGTGGGACAAAGTACCCAGCTGCTAAACACTGGGTGGCCCTCATGGAAGGATATTCCGGAGCACCGCATAACCAAAGGATGCTCTCCTCTGAAAAATCAAATCCAATTTATAGTGAGAAATAAAGGTATGAGAGGAGGACCAAGTAGCTGCAGAACATACATCTAATGAAGCTCTCGACTAAAAGGCCGCACAAGAAGCCATGGACCTAGTCAAGTGAGCTTTAACCTGACCCAGAGGAGACAAACCTTTATCCTTGTAGACCTGAAGGACACATGGGGAGATCCACCTAGCAATGGTAACATTAAGAGATAGGTTTACCCAAAAAAGGTTAAACAAAGGACACAACTGGTCAGATTTACTAAAGGTTTTGGTCCTGTGTAAATAGAAACAGCGGCCATGGTGGTGCAGCTGTTAGCATGGTCGCCTCACGGAAAGGGGTCCTCCGGTTCGATCCTCGGCTGGGGTGCCTTCTGTGCGGAGTCTGCATCTCCTCCCTGTGGTCGCGTGGGTTTCCTCACACATCCCGAAGACATGCTCTAAGTGTATTGGACACACTAAATTGGCTCTAGGCATGAGTGCGTGCGCCTTCTGTGGAAGGTTGGGCACTGGGCTGGCAACTCAACACCGTAAAACTCTACTGCCAATAATGAGTGGACAGGTGATCTGCTGTGGCAACCCCTAACCGGGAACAGCCGAAAGTAGTAGTAGTAAATAGAACCGTAACTGTCTATGAACATCCAACAAATGCAACCTGTACTCCATTTTGTTTGTAAAATTTGGGAAGAAAACCGGTACATTGATAGTTAGATAACTTCCAGTGCTACTTTTGGGAGACAAGGATTGGTGCGAAGAGACACCCTGTCCTTGTAAAAAATCAAGTATGGAACCTTGACAGACGCTTGCAGTTCGAAATCCTCCTAGCAGAGGTGATGGCCACTAGAAATGCTGTCTTCCAAGACAAAAACTTAAGATCTGTGGTTGCTGCAGGTTCAAATGGAGGAGCAACCAACGCTTGAAGTACCACAGTAAGGTCCCACGGGGAATGGGATGTTTGACTGGAGGACGCGAGAGAAAGGTACCTTTGATAAAAGCTTTGCACAATCTGGAAGAGACTAAAGAAGCAGAATTCTCACCCAAGTGAAAATGAGAAATGGCAGCGAGTTGAACCTTGACCGTAGACGAGCTAGCCCCCTTGTTGAAAAATATTTGCCATAAAATCAAGAATAGCAGGAACGGGAGTCGTGAACGGATTTAAACTCCTTTGAGAAGCCAAAAAGGAAAAACACTTCCATTTGCTGCGATAAATCTTCCTGGTGGACAACTTATGAGCTGCCACCAGAATAGATCCAACAGAAGACAATCCAGGAGACCTAGCAATTAAGGGAACTGGAACACCCAAGTTGTGAGCCTCAGACTGTCCAGATTCGGATGAAGGACCCTTGAGAGGTGTGAAATGAGATCCTGAATGGGATCCAAGGTAGCGTTAGAAGATGAGACCAAAGGAAGAGAAACCATACCTGGCTAGGCCAAAATGGGGCAAAGAGGATCACTTTGCTTCCCAGCTGACAAGCTTTATGTAGAAACTTTGGAATAAGGGATACAGGAGGTTAAGCACAAAGACGACCGGGAGGCCAAGCATGGACTAGAGCATCTCTGGGGAACTCCCCCAGTGGGAAGTTCAGAGCAAAGAACTTGCTGCTCTTTGCGTTGAAAGGAGATGCGAAGAGATCGCAGCAAGGCCGACCCCACTCTAGAAAGATCTGCTCTGCTACTGAAGGATTAAGACCACTCGTAAGGCATCAGAAAAGTCCGGTTTAGATTGTCCACTAGAATGTTGGACCATCCCAGAATATGCATTGCTACCAGAAAACGACCTGTGGAGATCTCCCATTCCCAAACTCTCATGGCCTCGCAACAAAGGGGGTAATATCTGGTCCATTCCTGTTTGCTGATATACCAGACCACGGACATGTTTGACTGGATTGCATTGGTTCCCAAAGGCAGAAAGGCATGAAGGGCCTGCAAAGCCAAAAGGACCGCCTTCATCTCCAGAACATTTATACGCAAACTGGTCTCGATCGGGAACCACATGCCTTGGACAGTCCCTCCCAAACAAAGCCCCCTCCCACCCTAGTTGGGAGGTGTCCATGGTCACTGTGGCCTGGCCAGGAGCTGGAGCAAAAGGTTGTCCCAAGATTTCCAAAGATTGCATCCACCAAAGAAGGGATGACCTGCAGACTTGGCTGAGGTGTACTGGGTGCGAAAACAGAAGAATCAACAAGGACCATTGCACCACTAGAGTCCACTGTAGTACTCACACATGTAATCGGGCACATGGAAAGAGTGTTACCGTCGCTGCCATAGAACCTAGGGCCCTTAAGACAGACTCTGCTGAGGGAAGGTGAGCTCGGTAAATGAAGGTGACATGCATCCTTAGGTTTCGAACTCTCTCCTTGGTCAGGAAAACTTGTTTGTAGCTTGTCTATCCATGCCCCTTATGTATTCTATCACCTGGACTGGATTCAGAAGAGATTTGGCTGTGTTGACTGTAATCCCTAGATAGTGTGTAAGCTTTAGGAAAATCTCTGGTTCGACAAAGTAGATGCTTCGTGGGAGCAGTAAGGAGCCAAATGTCCAGTTAAGGGTAGACCTGAATCTTCTGAAGCCTCAGATGACCCGCTACTACTGCCATCACTTTGATGAACATCCTGGGGGCTGTGGCGAGACCAACAGGTAGGGCTCGAAATTGATGATTGGCTCCTAGCTGGAAGCACAGAAACCTCCTGGAGCTTCTGTGCATCTTTGTGATAGTAAGCGTCCTGGAGGTCAAACAAGCACTTCCAGTCGCTCTCTTGCAGGTACAGCATGATTGACTGTAAAGTGACCATCCGGAACTTCTCTTTGGCAACTGACAGGTTCAGAGTAAATAGGTCCAGTATGGGCCTCAAGTCCCCCGTCTTTTTTGGCATCAAAAAGAACCTGGAGTAGATGCTTGATCCAGACTGATTTGGGGGGGGGGGGGGGGTTCAATGGCTCGTTTCTCTAGCAGCTTGGAAACATCTAGCGCTGATGTCTCCCTTTGCGTGGGTAGTATGTCTGGGAGGGGTTTGTAAGGTGTAGGAGAAACCACAAACAGGATTGAATAGCCTCTGGAAATTCTGATGCACCCAACAGTCTGATGACATGGATTCCCATCCTGCCAGGTGCAACAGGCAAACCCTCACGGTTGCTGCGCGGGCCTGTCAAAGAAAGTACAGTTGTGTACCTACCATAAATGTAGATGTTAAGAGTGTATCCACTGTTGCAGTCATTACACTTGGGTTATCCTGCTGGCAGGCTACCCGCAGTCGGCCTGAATTCCAAAGTCCTGGTCCGGCGTCGGTTGCTGTCGCCTCTTGCCTGACATCAGTGCGCCAGGGGTATACAAGATGCAGCAGACGCCATTTTCTTCAGTTTTTCTTGCCCCAGGATGTCAGGTGCCCATATTGCTTACAAAAATAAAAATACCTTTATCTAAAAGCAAATACACCACACAGGTTGTATAGGATAAATAAATATAGTCAAGTACCAGCAAAGAAAAGGGGTATGGAGGGTGGGTAACCTGGACTGCAACAGTGAATACACTGGAACATCTACATTTATGGTAGGTACACAACTGTACTATGTTCATCATGTTTCACTGTTGCAGTCATTACACTTGGGTTGAATCCTAAAGCTGAGGCAGGGCGGCTGGTTCTAAATAGGATTAGGAGTGGCTATGAGGCCCTGCAGAACTGCAGTGGCAAAGCCTGCTCTGGATTTAGAGTGAAGAGGTAAATGATCATGCTTGGTAAAAGTGTGCACTGAACTCCAAGTTGCAGCCTCCAAAATGTCCTTGGTTGGTACTCCTCCAAGAAAGGCTGCTGAAGTGGCTGCTGTCCTGGTAGAATGTGGCTTAATATTCTTAGGCACTGACTTGCCATGCTGTGCATAGCAGAAACAAATACAGTATCCTATCCATTTTGAAAGTCTTCTTTGAGATTGCCTTTCCTTATGGTCCTGCAGCATATGCTACAAACAGTTCCTCAGTTTTTCTGAAAGCTTTTGTTTTGTCCAAGTAGAAGCATAGCTGCCTGTGTATGTCCAAAGAGTGCAGAAGTCTCTCCCCTTTATTCTGGGGATTTGGATAAAATGTTGGCAAATGAATTGTTGGTTAAGAGCCACACTGGATACTACCTTCGGCATAAATGTTGGGTTTGTCCTTAGAGAAACCCTGTCCCGATGAAAAATGATAAAAGGTTCCACTGCCATTAATGCCTGTGGCTCTGAGACCCTTCTTGCTGAAGTTATTGCTAGGAGCAGAGCAGTTTTCCATGATAAGAATTTTATATCAGCTGTACTGGCTGGCTCAAAAGGAGGCAATGTGAGCTTTTCCAAGACAAAGTTGAGGTCCCATGTAGGTATAGGTGCTCTCCTTGGGGGTCTTATTTTTTTTTTGCCCCTCTGAGGTACCGTCTTAGCAGTGGGTGAGAGAAAATAGGAGGTTCCGTATTGTAATGAGCTGAAATGGCAGAGGCATGGATCTTAACTGATGAGAAGGATAGGCCCTTGTCCAGCATCAGTTAGATATTGTAAAATCTGAGGAATATTTGGAACAAGTGGTTCAAGTCCTTCTGCCTGGTTTCAAGCACAGAATCTCTTCCATTTTTCTGCATAAGATTTCCTGGTGCTGGGTCTCCTGGCTTCCAGAATGACATCTGTAACAGCTTTAGAGAGAGGTGTGTTCTGAGTGGCTATATTATCCGCCATGCCGCCAGATTTAAGGTTCTGAGTTGGCTGTGCAGCATTTGATTGTTTTGTTGAGTCAGATGATGAGGAATTTGAGGTAAAGTCCAGGCTGGGCCTTGAAAGAAGCTCTTTAGGATTGGGTACCAGTGCTGGCGTGGCCAGTCTGGGTCAATCAGAATAATTTTTGGCTTCTCTTGTCTGACTTTTAGGAGCACCTTGAGAAGGAGAGGCAGTGATGGAAAGGCATAAACTGTTAGGGTTTCCCAGCTGAATGATAGAGCATCCACTTTCCATGCTTGTGAGTGACAAGTCCTTGTGCAGAATCTCTGTAGCTGGCAGTCGTGAGGCGAGGCAAAAAGATCTACGTCTGGCCATCCCCATTTCCTTGTTATGCTGAAGACCTGTGAATTTAATTTCCACTTGTGTGGGTCAATGAGGTTTCTGCTTAGTTCGTCTGCCAAAGTATTTTTCTTTCCTGGCAGGAATTGCGTTTGCAGATGTACTTGATAGGTCAGTGCTGTGTTCCACAAAAATCATGGCTTGCCTGCAGAGGGGGTAGGAATGTGTGCCCCCTTGCTTATGTACCACATCACTGTAGTATTGTCTGTCTTTAGTAGTAGTTGTCCTGGATGTAGTAGATCCTTGAAGGCTGTCAGAGCATTCTGTACAGCTAGCATCTCTTTTTGATTGATGTGAAGATGAATTTGGTCCACGGGCCACTTGCCCTGAATACATTTTCCTGCCATGTGCACCCCCCAGGCATAATCTGATGCATCTGTTAGTGTCTGCTGGGCTGTGGGTAAAGTGAAAGGCTGTCCCTTGTTGTGGTGACAGGCCAGTGCCCACCATCGAAACTCCTGTTGCAGGCAGGGAATAAAGAGTTATTATTGTTTCCAGGCTGTGGCAATGTTGAGTTCAAACACTTTTTAGATACCACTGTACCCTCCTCATATGCAGTCTTGCGTATGGTAATAGCAGGATGCCATGAAGCCCAAAGCCTGCAGAATTTTTCTTGCAGGTAGCTGGGTCTTTGTTGCCATCATTTGAAAGTAATGAGTCCGTTGCCTTTGCTCGTCTGGCGTGAGATAAGCCATCTGGGCAGTTGTGTTTAAGCTTGCACCCAGGAATATTATCTCTTGTGAGGGCACTAGTTTTGATTTATTTTCGTTTACTGTGTACCCTAGGCAATTTAGTAATCTTTTTACAAACGCCAGATGCTTTAGTAGAATGTCCTTGCTCTCTGCTTGAATTAGACAGTCGTCCAAGTAGGGATATATTTGAATTCCTTTTAGTCTGCAAAATGCAATTACTGGTGCCAGGCATTTTGTGAAAACCCTGGGCGCAGTAGATAAGCCAAAGGGCAGTGCAGAGAATTGGTAATGCATTGAGCCAGCTATGAATCTGAGGTATCTTCTGCAAGATTGTCTGATTGGGACATGCAGGTATGTCTCTGAGGTCTAAAGTCACTAGCCAAGCCTTCTTGCCCCTCATGGGTAGAAGCTGCTGCAGTGTCAACATTTTCAATTTTGGAACATCCAGGAAAGTATTTAGAATTGAGAGGTCCAGTATTGGTCTCCAGGCTTTGTCCTTTCTGGGTACCAAGAATAGTAGAGTAAAATTCCTTGTCCCCGTTCTTGCTGTGGTACTTTTTGAATAGCTCTTGTCCATGAGAGCAGAAATTTGTTTTTGTGCCTCTGCCCATTGATTTTGTGGCAGGTCTGGCATACCTTTTGACCTTGGCAGGGTGTGAAAGTGGAACCTGTAACCCTGAGAAACAATATTCAGTACCCTGGGTGATCATGTGCCAATTTTGTGAGAAAAGTGCTAGTTTTCCCCCTAAGGGTGCTGCCAAAAGTTAAGTGCTTGGCATTGGTAGAGGGAAGTCATTGGGACTGTTTCCTATAAGGTTGTGATTTGTCTTCTCCGCCTTTGGGGGCTGAAGCACCCCGTTGTTTAGGTCCGTATGAGCCTTGGGGCTGAGATCTGCCTCTTGGGCGTCTGTATCTGCCTCTATGTGGCCTGTCTGACACTGGAAAGAACCAATTTTTAGAAGGCCAGTTCCTGCTAAATCTAGGTGGCTGAACCTGTAAGAAATCCTTTACTGTCTGCATTGATTTTGCTTTATCCTCCATTTTCCAACACCTCTTCTGCCTTAACACCAAACAAAGTATCATGCTGTAATGGAACATCCAATAATTTTGCTTTAACATGATCAGGTAAACTTTGTTCTTTTAACCAAGCATGCCTTCGAATGACAGAACCTGTAACTGCGGTTCTGTAAACAGCCTCTAATGAATCAAAACCACATTGCAGAGTACGCTTTCCCACTTGTTCAGCTGCATGCAATAAATCCTGCAATTCCTTATTGTCTGGACATTCTGAGCTTGTAAGCATTTTCTGTTTTAGCAAAGACATTAGGTATTGTTGATATTTAAGCATGTGAAACTGGCGGCAGTTTAAAGCCCTTACAGCTAAAGTAGCAGAAGTGTAAACTTTTCCCCCCCCCATCTATCCAGTGCTCTAGAATCCCTATCAGAGGGAACAGGGTTTTTTGCAGTGGAAGCCTTCACCTCTTTGGGACCCTGAGAATCGTTTCTGGGTCAGCAGCAGGGTTTTTATAAAGAAATTTATGAGAGTCTGGGACCCTGTAGTACCTATCTGGCTTGACTGGTGCAGGGGGGTAAAGAATCAGGAGACAAACTGGATTCAGAGAAAACATCAACAATATCTAGTACAGGGGGATAGCAAGGGGCCTGTGCTGAGGCAGTAAAAGAAAGTCTCTGAGCCTTTTCTTGGATTCTGAATAATCCTGGCTCTCCCAATGGGAATGATCCCTCACGGTGTGCAAGGTTTCCCCAAACGAGTAATCCTCAGGAGGAGAGGCTGAAGGGATGGATTCTTCAGCAGAGTCCTCAGAGAATATCCCTGTTCTGAAGAGGAATCAGAGAAAATAGAAACCTGGTCAGAGGAGTCATAGTCAGTGTCTTGCCAGGCCTTTTATCAGGAGGGGGATGGGAATCCCTGATCAAAGTAATTAGGTCCTCGGCCATTTTAAGCATCTGTTTCTTTGGCATGGATGACTGTCCAGGAGAATGCTGTACTTGTTTCTTTGCCTTTAATGGTGTTTTAGACTTTGCCTTGGCTGCTCAAGTGGACTTGATAGTAAGCTGTGCAGGTCTGAAAACACCCTTAGAAGCAGATGCCTGCTCAGCGGCTCTGGACCCATCTGATGGAATAGTTTCCATAGGCCCAGTACCTTGAGTTTCCAGAGGCCTAGTTGTCTCCACGTGGGAGTCGGGAGGCAGTCTGTGGCTCTGAGGTAGCAGGTGTCAGGGGCTGCGAAAGCACCTCTCTGAGAACCGGCGACTGGCCTAGAAGAGGCTTCATCGGTTTTGGACCTTGGATGCCTGCCTTTTTCTTCGTCCTTGCATTTCTTTATGAATTCCGGTCGTCAGTTGTTCCGACGGCATTATGTAGTTAAGCCTTCGGCCAAAGTAATGTAAAGCAAAATCAGACAGACGCTTAATAGTGCGTTGGTTGAATCTAGCACAAAACAGACAACTAGCAACGTCGTGGTCAGGGCCTAGGCAAGGAATACAGTAGGAGTGAAAATTCTTGAGGTATTTGCTTCCCACAAGAAATACAACTGTTAGCTTTATTGAAGACTTCGGTTCTGAAATTCAATTTCGAAAATCTCAAGAGTCGGCCGACTGGCACTTGCAAACTGCTTTTGCTTCGGGCACCGCACTGCAAGAAAGACTGGAGAAAATGGCGTCGGCATCTTATATACCCCTGGCGCACTGACATCAGGGAAGAGGTGACAGCAACAGACGCCGTACCAGGACTTTGGAATTCAGGCTGACTGCGGGTAGCCTGCCAGCAGGATAACCCAAGTGTAATGACTGCAACAGTGAAACACGAACATCTGTTCAGACCCAAAATGTCTTGGTCCCCCCTCTGCCTCTGGGCCGGCATCTACCCTGTCCCCCTCTGCCTCTAGGGGAAGAGCAGCCCAGAGTGTCCCAGGAATACTGAGACTTCTGGAACCACATCTTTTGCCCTCACTGATTCCGGGAAAAGATCTTTGAGGGTTCGAGAAGCAGATTTCGACGGCAGACCGCGTCTTCCGATCTCTCAATCTGGACCAAGGGGTCTCGGACAGTCTTACCAAAGAGGGCAGAGCCATCATATGGGGCATTCGCAAAAGATGCCTTGAAGGGTTCCATAAACTGGCACAATGAGACAGGCATTATGCCTCAAGGACACGCCGGACCCAGCCGCCCTAGCCGCTCCTTCAGTCGCGTGTGAGGAATCGCATGGACGTGTTTGAAACAGCTGTCAAGATAGCCATCCTCACTGAGAACGTAGCCCTGTCCTCCTGTGACATGGACTTTGAAGGAGACTCAGCCAGTTCCATAACCAGGTCGCGCTGTGGTCTAGGAACGTGGGCCAGGTAGTTCAGCTTCCTGATAGAAAAGGTCACTGGCGCATAAACCCAGCTCCCTAGACAGTCCATCATACCAGACTCACGGTCAGGAGGATGGACTGAGGAACTCTCCTGGGTTAGTTCGTTTTTGGTGGTGGCTGCTACCACCATAGCGTCTACAAGGGCCCTTTTATTCCAAGCCAGTCTGTCAGTGGTGGGGCTCAATATCTTGTCCAGGTGTTTAGGGGATTGGTTCCACAGTGTCCGGCTCCTTCCAAGCCCGCAAGATGACCAAATGTAGTAATGGATCTGCGTGAAAGCCTCCAGGAACACGGATTTGTCTGAGGAAGGTTTTGTGGTGGACTAACCTCCCCACTGGCGCAAGATTTCCATGTCTCCAAAGGAGACATCCTCGAAGGTGATCTAGAGGAAACATCCCCATCATCCAAATCTGTGTCCTCTGTGAGGGACTCTGGGAAGGAGGAGTCCAAGTACCTCCTCTTACACGTATGCTTGTGAGGAACCTCTCCGTTGGGCTCTCCGGAGGGAACTTACAAACCCCTTGTTCCTCAGGGCGAACCGCCTGGGGCTCCTCAAGCACAAGCTGACCCTGTGGTAAAATGATGGGATTCACACACAAAGCATAAGCAGTCGGGGGGTGTCGGAAGACCTAGTCAGGGGCCATGATCCATTGGAGAGGACCCTTTCCACAATGGACGCAGAGGGAGAATGAGCTTCCTGGGACACCAGTAAGGGAACCGCTCTCCCTGGGTTCAACGCGATATTTGGAGCTGGGCCCGAACTACACCGCGCTCAGAGTAAGGGGCCGTAACCTGACAAACTCTGAGCTGACTGAAACAGCTCCACCCCCTCGGATCAGACACCCAGGCTCCGGCTCAGAGAGCCACTCGGATCCGAACTAGTTGGATCAGACATGCTCCAGGCAGCTGCCGTAGTCAAGGAAACATGTACTGTCTGCGCCAACCCCCTGACTAGGGGCACTCTCGGATCCATGTACTCCGAAACATGGGGTCAAATCGGAGAAGGAGATATAGGTGTAAAGAAGGGAAGCAAGCTCCCCCTACCAGAGGGAAAGGGGGCTGGCAAGACTCCCATCTGAATGTGTACAAATGAATCTCCAAATCATTTTATCCATGTCTACTTCAGAGATACTGCGGGTGAACCACGACAAACCCACGGACTGTGATCTAGCAGGTCGAGTTACAGAGGCTCTAGAGTGGTCTGGGCTGCTCCGGAGAAAATCTAGGAGATCGGAGCTGAGGGGAATCATGGTGCCTAGGCTGACTTTTGGTAGGAGGTCCAGGGAACCTCTCTCATCATGTCTGTGCTCTCTGCCTTTTCTACGCTCCGCTTCCACAGGCTTAGAGGCAGGAGGACGAGTCCCAGCCTAGGAGGGAGGAGAAGGGCAGAAGTAGACTGAGAGGCAGTCACAGCAACAGCTGTGACCAAAGCATAAAAGGCTGCCTCAGTAGAAGTGAGCAGGCCCTTCACAACTAATTTGGACCGCCAATCCTTAAGGGCGCATGAGTTAAAACCTGCGCAAATACAGCAATCGGTGGTTAAATGGGCTGCACCCAAACACAGCATGCAAAAAGTGTGGAGATCCGACATGTCCCACTAAACAAGAACAAACTTTATACAACACAATCCACTCACCACAACACACAAGGCTGGGGGGGAGGGGGGACAAACTACTACAAACTAACTACCTAAAAACTAAGAAACAAGCACTAAACTTGATGCACCAGCAAAGGGGAGAGAGAAAACCTACACTATCAAGCGCACAAAAAACACTACTCACTGAGGGAAAAAACCTACTCAACTTGGAGCTCAAGAATCATGATGCGTTGGATAGCCGCAGCAAATGAGATCTGGGAGTTGGAAGGTAGTGGTGGCGTATTATGGGTAAGGGGAGGAGCTTAGAGCTCAGAACAGATGCTTGTGAATTTGCCGGCTCGGATCCAATACGGATCTGGTACCCACATGTTGAAAATCAAAGTAAATTACTTCAGATTATTAAATCAGGAACTTACCTGCCCAACCCTGACTGCTGAGTCAACTCTTAGGGGATGTCTTGTCAAAACTACAGTCATCAGGGGGTAAAGACTTCCCAAAGGATATTATGCATTTCTTGGCATTTAGTTTTACTCAATGGCAG
The DNA here is from genome assembly GCF_019279795.1 of Protopterus annectens. Lineage (NCBI taxonomy): Eukaryota > Metazoa > Chordata > Ceratodontiformes > Protopteridae > Protopterus > Protopterus annectens. The sequence goes on from NC_056728.1 coordinate 1,968,727,872, forward strand.
ACTGCTCCTAGTTTGCAATAGTCTGCAAATCTGGCCAGTTGGAGGCCCTTTACTTCACTGAAGTGAATGCCAAAGAGGAGCGGTCCTAGGACCAATTCCTGAAGGACTCTGCTTGTGACTGACCTCTTTGTAAAGGTAGACTCCAACAAACTTCCTCGGTCTTGTTTGTGAGCTAGCTGCTTATCCACCAAGTGACATAAGGATTTATACCAGACTGAGTATGTCAACAATGCCAGAGTGGGGTAATGTGTCAAATGCCTTGGGTACGTCAAATTAGGCATTGTGAACAGTCTTGCCCTCATCCACTGTTCTGGTGACCTTCTGCAACACCACCACCAGGTTGAGTAGGCATGACATGCCCTTTGGGTTAGATTCAGGGTCTGGAGCTTTCATATGTCATTTATCATTTCTATAACTCTTTCCATGACTTTGCATACATTAGTGAGATGTATGGGTCTAATTTCCAGGACCTGTAAATAGTCCACCTTTGCGCCGAGGGATAACTGCTGCTATTTTCCATTCGTTATGCACAAAGTCTATTTGGAGGCCAAGGTTAAACAGCAATTCCAGGTCTAATAGGTCACGTTTCATGTGGAAAATACAACCTTTCCATTCCCTCTCATATTTTAGTTTAAACTTAGCAATTTCATTATACTTTTCTAGTCAAATTTTTAGCACACTTATTTTGCTTTGTGTGTAGGGCTCCCCAGAACAATCTCCAGTTAGCTCACATATTGTCTAGCTTTTTATCAGCAAGCATACTTGCTTCCTATACTACCATTTTTAACCCTTTGGTGCACAAGGGACCAGCAGCATCTCAAAGGAAAGCTTCCCACTTTTACAAGTTTTTCAATTTATGTGTTTTTTGGCTCACCACTTCTTGCTTTATCAGAGATGTCATTCGTCTCCAAATGAACTATTCCTCCTTCAAACGAGTATGTTTAGCAGGGCCTAGCACACACTCTACAGTCAGCCACAGTACTGCCACAGCACTGTCTCCACCCAGGTTAGACTTCCATTCTTACCCAGTTACACTTCAAATCCACAAGCTCCTAACAAGTCCCTCTTAACTTCGCAGCCCACTTTGTCTATTTAAAGTACTTCCTTCTACCTTTTAGGCCCTGACAAAATTCTATTTAGATCTTTCCTTTCATGTAGAATTCTATTAGTCATATCAGTCTATTCTCTACTGCCATTCAAGAAACCTAGTCATGCTTTGGTATCCTTTTACCTTTCCCCTTTGATCCTCTTACTTAACCCACTACAACTGAGCTTTCAGGATTGTCCGACTACTACTGCTGAATTACTCTGCATAATAAACCACTGCATGAAATGCTGCACAGCTGGAAATTCACTTACTACTTTTTAAAACTGGCAAAATCTCTTTCCTGCAAGCTCGGTAATTCTGGACAGAAAAGGAAACAAGTTTAAAGTAGTCACTAAACAAGTACAAGTCTGACACCTTTGAGAAGAAAAATTCAATCTCTGGCAAAAAACAGGATTGAGAGGTACTCAGAATGAAGTACCCATATTCATGGGTCTGGTTGAGTTATACAGCTCCGTGAACAGTCTCATGCACGAGCCTTTTCACATGCAATATATACTACAGGATGACTACCTGTCGATACAATTGCATGGAAATACCTTGAACCTCCTGACCATAATTAGAAACAAGAATTTACTGACATTAAAAAAAAAAAAAAAAGGTTCAAATTGAATTAAAGAATCTATCAATCATTAAGACATAACTGGTTGCAGACATTTGTCAGACCAACTAAGGTAGTACAAGATATGAAAACGCTGGAAAAGCAGTACAATGACTCACTGGCGGACACCAAGCTCTGCCAACAATCCAATCTAATGTTCTGTTAGGAAAATATGACGCTTAAAAGATCCACAAAGAATCCTGCAATTTACAAATTGTTCAGCACCATCTGAAAGGAAAACAAGGCAGTAAAATTTGCAGTTACCAGACATACAAACTCTGCCATCATGCTCAGTTTTCCTATTAGATTTCTTTGGCAAAACTCTTAACATATCACTCAGCTGCAGTGGACGAATGTCTGGCTAACAAAGCTAAAGTATCAACTTGATGTGCGACAGAATCTGTTGTGTGTTAACCAAAGAATAAAATTCTTTGCAGAAAAGGGAAAACACAAGAGTTGGAGGGAAGGCCACCACCACGAAAACAAGAAAACTCCTACCTCGAGTGCATCACATCACCAACATGAAACAATTATCTTGGGCGATTTTAATATTGATTGGCTTACTTGTAAACTCATTCCCCCACAAATTATGCTAACCTTCACTGATTTACACAAACCATCCAAACTCCTACCAGAACAAAGTATTTAACAGGGAATCAATCCTTGACTGGATACTAACATACTGACCAGTCTACCCATCTCATGCAGGTTGCCTTCCTGATGGCTTAGGTGATCTACCAATCTTCAGCATTTCCATCATAACAAAGGAAGCGTCTGCCAACCAATAAGAAATGAAAAGAAAGTCAACCCCAACAACTTCATTACTGACCTAAAACATTGTAACTGGACACCATTGAAACATCTTCACCTAGAAGAAGCCATAAATTTTTAATTCCACCTTCCTAAATATCCTAAATTTACATGTCCGTCCAGGACTATCAGAATCAAAGTTCACATTGAAACTTGGCTAAGCAAAGCTACCAGATCCCTCCTTAAAGCCAGAGACAAAGCCTGGGACCCTCTGGCACAGAGTCGGGTCCCAAGCAACCAAACAAACTTAACAGGAGCTTGGGAACAAAGCTAAAAACTAGTAAAACTTGACAAGATTAACCACTACTACAGTCTACAAACAAAGCACCAAAACAATCTTCAAAAGTTTTCATCCCTTTCATAGTACCACCACCGCTCATGTCCTAGACGAATATAGTAAACAACCACAGAAATAAAGGCAAATTTATAACAGCTATCTTTCTTGACCTGTCAAAAGCCTTTGACATAGTTAGGCATAGATATAGTATACTTATCAAAACACTTTCTATCTAGGTCTTACTGAATCCTCCATAAACTGGTCCAAAGCTATTCAACATGCCGCCAGTAAGCAGTACTGTGGCACCAAGAAAGTACAGTTGTGTACACTTACCATAAATGTAGATGTTAAGAGTGTATTCACTGTTGCAGTCATCACACTTGGGTTACCCTGTTGGCAGGCTACCCTCAGTCGGCCTGAATTCCTAAGTCTAGGTTCGGCGTCGGTTGCTGTCGCCTCTTCCCTGACGTCAGTGTGCCAGGGGTATAAAAGATGCAGCAGACGCCATTTTTTCAGTTTTTCTTGCCCCAGATGTCAGGTGCCCCAAAAGGGTAGGCTAAAAATGTCAATAAAACATGCATGCACCAAATATATATTATACCCTCCATCTACAAGCAAATACACCACATAGGTTGTATAGATTAGAGAAGTTCCCAGCAAAGATATGGGGGATGGAGGGTGGGTAACCTGGACTGCAACAGTGAATACACGCAAACATCTACATTTATGGTAAGTGTACACAACTATACTATGTTCTTCGTGTTTCACTGCTGCAGTCATTACACTTGGGTTGAATCCCAAAGCTATGGTTGGGAGGCTGGAGCTAAATAGCATTAGGAACGGCTATGAGGACCTGCAGAACTGCAGTGGCAAAGCCTGCCCTGGACTTAGAGTAGAGTGGTAAATTATGGTGTTTTGTAAAGGTGTGCACTGAACTCCAGGTAGCAGCCTCCAAAATGTCTTTGGTTGGTACTCCCCTGAGGAAGGCTGCTGAAGTGGCTGCTGCTCTGGTTGAATGTGGCCTAATGCCCTTAGGCACTGGCTTGCCATGTTGTGAATAGCAGAAACAAATGCAGTGGCCTATCCACTTTGAAATAGTCTGCTTTGAGATAGCCTTTCCTTGTGATCCTGCAGCATATGCCACTAGTACTTGCTCTTTCTGAAAGCTTTGGTTCTGTTCAAGTAGAAGCATAGCAGTCTGTGCATGTCCAAAGAATGCAGAATTCTCTCATTCTGTGGGTTTGGATAAAAACTAGGCAGATGAATAGTTTGGTTAAGGGCCACACTGGACACTACTTTAGGCATGAATGTCGGGTTTGCCCTCAGAGAAACCCTATCTGGACAAAAAATGATAAAAGGTTCCACAGCCATGAGTGCCTGTAGCTCTGAGACTCGTCTTGCAGAGGTTATTGCTAAGAGCAGAGCTGTTTTCCAAGATAAAAACTTTATATCGGCTGTAGCGGCTGGCTCAAAAGGAGGCAGGGTGAGCTTTTCCAAGACAATTGACGTCCCATGCAGGTATTGGTGATCTCCTTGGAGGCCTTAAGTTTTTGGCTCCTCTGAGGTACTGCCTTAAAGGATGTGAAAAGATTGGTGGCTCTGTATTGTAATGAGCCGAAATGGCAGAGGCATGAATTTTAATTGATGAAAAGGATAGGCCTTTGTCCAGCATCTCAGTTAAGTATTGCATTTGGTACAGCTCTGTCAAATTCCTTGTGCCTGGGTTCCAGGCACAGAATCTCTTCCATTTTCCAGCGTAAGATTTTCTGGTTCTAGGCCTTCTAGCCTCCAAAATGACATCCATCACAGTTTTAGTGAGAGGTGCGTTTTGTATGACTACGTTATCCGCCATGCTGCCAGATTTAAGGTCTTGAGTTGGCTGTGCAGGATCTGATTGTTTTGTTGGGACAGTAGATGAGGTATTTAAGGCAAGGTCCAAGCCGGGCATTGAGAAGTTCTTTAGGACTGGATACCAGTACTGGCGGGTCCAGTCTGGGGCAATCAGTATCATCTTTGGCTTCTCTTGTCTGACCTTTAGGAGTACCTTGGGGAGGAGAGGCAGTGGAGGGAAGGCATATACTGCTAAGCTTTTCCAGCTGAAAGATAGGGCGTCCACTTTCCATGCTTGTCTGTGATAAGTCCTTATGCAGAATCTTTTTAGTTGGTAGTTGTGAGGAGAGGCAAATAGATCTATATCCGGACATCCCCATTTACTTATACTGAAGACTTGTGGATCCAATTTCCACTCGTGGGGATCCATGAGGTTTCTGCTTAGTTCGTCTGCCAGACTATCTTTCCTGGCAGGAATTGTGCCAGCAGATGTACTTGGTTAGTCAATGCTGTGTCCCACAAAGTCATGACTAGTCTGCAAAGGGGGTAAGAATGAGTGCCTCCCTGCTTGTTTATATACCACATGACTGTGGTTTTGTCTATCAGTAGTTGTCCCGGATAAAGTAGGTCCTTGAAGGCTGTCAGGGCATTCTGAACAGCTAGCATCTCTATTTGATTGATATGTAGATGCATTTGTTTTGCGGACCACGTGCCTTGAATACATCTTCCTGCCATGTGGGCCCCCCAGGCATAATCTGATGCATCCGTTGTTAATGTCTGCCTGACTGTGGGGTAAATTGAATGGCTGTCCCTTGTTTTGGTGACAAGCCTTCGCCCACCATCGAAACTCCTGTTGCAGGCAGGGAATGAGGGTAACTATTGCTTCCAGGCTGTGGCAATGTTGAGTCCAAACACTTTTTAGGTACCATTGAAGTTTCCTCATATGCAGTCTCGCATATGGAATTAGTATAATGCAGAATGCCATGAAGCCCAAAGCCTGCAGAATATTTCTTGCAGATAACTGGGCCTTTGTTGCCAACACGTTGAAATAGGTAGTCAGTTGCCTTTGTCTGGCATGAGATAAGCCATCTGGGCAGTTGTATTTAATCTTGCACCCAGGAATATTATCTCGAGAGGGTACTAGTTTTGATTTCTTTTCGTTAACTGTGTACCCTAGGCCTGTTAGAAATCTCTTTACAAACTCCAGATGCTGTAGTAGAATGTCCTTGTTCTCTGCTTGTATGAGGCAGTAGTCCAAATAAGGACATATTTGTATTCCTCTGTCTGCAGAATGCAATTACTGGTGCCAGGCACTTTGTGAAGACCCTGGGCGCAGTAGATGAGCCAAAGGGCAGTGCAGAGAATTGGTTGTGCATAAAGCCAGCTTTGAATCTGAGGTATCTTCTGCATGTTTGTCTGATTGGGACATGCAGGTATGCCTCTCTTAGGTCTAAAGTCACAAGCCAAGCCTTCTTGCCCAGCATGGGCAGAAGCTGCTGTAGTCAACATTTTGAATTTTGGTACATCCAGATATGTGTTTAGAATAGATAGGTCCAGTATTGGTCTCCAGGTCTTGTCCTTTCTTGGTACCAAGAACAGTCTAATAAAATCCTTCTCTACTCTTGGTCTGGCACTTGTTGAATGGCCCTCATATCCATGAGGGATGAAACTTGTTTTTGTGCCTCTGCCCATTTATGTTTTGGCAGGTCTGCCCAACCATTTGTCCTTGGCAGGGTATGGAAGTGAAACTTGTAGCCTTGTGACTGTCTAGGACCCATTTATCCTGGGTTATGTGCCAATTTTGAGAAAAAAATTGCTAGTTTTCCCCCTAAAAGTGCTGCCAGAAGATAAGTGCTTGGTGCAGGCAGGGGGAAGTTTCCTGTATGATTGTGATTTGTCTCCACTTTTGGAGGTAGAAGCACCATATTGTTTAGATCTGTACGAACCTTGGGGCTGGGATCTGCCTCTTGGGCGTCTGTATCTGCCCCTTTGTGGTCTGTCTGACACTGGAAAGGACCAATTCTTTGTAGGCCAGTGTCTGCTAAATCTTGGAGGCTATACGTGTAAGAAACCCTTAACCGTTTGCATAGATGTAGCTTTGTTCTCCATTTTCTTTAAAACCTCCTCTGCTTTGACACCAAAGGTATCATGCTGTAATGGAGCATCTAATAATTTTGCATTGACATGGTCAGGTAGATTTTGTTCCTTTAACCAAGCATGCCTCCTGATGACAGAACCCGTAACAGCGGCCCTGCAGGAGGCCTCCAAAGAATCAAAACCACATTGCAAAGTATGCTTTTCAACTTGCTCAGCTGCATGCAATAAATCCTGCATTCCTTTGTTTTCTGCACCTTCAGAATTTATCAACATTTTCTGTTTAGGCAGTGACATAATATACTGCTGAAATTTGAGCATATGTAACTGGCAATTTAAAGCCCTTATAGCCAAGGTAGCAGAGGTGTAAATCATCTTCCCCCATCTGTCCAATGCCCTAGAATCCCTGTCAGAGGGGGTAGAGTTTTTTTGCAGTGGATGCCTAGACCCCTTTGGGACCCTGAGAGATGGTTTCTGGGTCAGCAGCGGGGTTTTTGAAAAGGAATTTATGAGAGTCAGGAACCCTGTAGTACCTGTCCGGCTTAACAGAAGCTGGAGGTAAGGAGTCAGGGGTCAGACTGGACTCTGAAAATACATCTACAATGTCTAACAGGTGAAATAGCTAGGGGCCTGTGTTGCGGGAGTAAAAGGAAGACTAAGCCTTTTCTTAGATTCTGAATAATCTTGGCTCTCCCAGTGGAAATGTTCCCCTCATGGTATGCAAGGTTTCCCCAAAAGAGTAATCCTCAGGAGGAGAGGCTGAAGGGATAGATTCTTCAGCATCAGAATCCTCATAGGGAGGAAGAGAGTATTCCTGATCAGAAGAGGAATCAGATAAAATGGAAACCTGATCTGAAGATACATGTTCTGTCTCTTGCCTCGGCCTCTTATCAGGAGGGGGATGGGAACCCCTGATCTAAGTAATTAAGTCTTCGGTCATTTTGAGCATCTGTTTTTTGGGCATGGAGGCCTGACCATGAAGCTGTTGCACTTGTTTATTTGTCTTTAAAGGTGCTTTAGTCTTTGCCTTTGTAGCTGGAGTCGCATTAATGTATAACTGAGTAGGTCTGAAAACACCCTCAGAAGCCGATGCCTGCTCAGCGGCTCCAGACCCATCTGAGGGAATAGTCTCCGAAGGTCCAATACTTTGAGCTTCCAGTGGCCAAGGCAACTCCACGTGGGAGTCTGTAGCGGCCTGCGGGTCCAAAGTAGCTGGCGTCAGGGGCTGCGAAAGCGCCTCACTGAGAACCGGCGACTTGCTTAGAGGAAGCCTAGTCGGTTTTAGACCTCGGATGCCGGTCCTTTTTCTTTGAGTTTCTTGTGAATTCCGGTAGTCTGATAGCTATCCGACGGCATCGTGTAATTAAATATTCTGCAGAAATAGTGAAATGAAAAATCGTACCGACGCTTAATAGTGCGCTGGTTAAATCTAGCACAAAACCGACAACTAGCAACAGCGTGGTCAGGGCCTAGGCAAGGAATACAGTAAGAATGAAAGTCCTTATGAGGTATTTGCTTCCCACAAGAAATACAATTATTAACTTTTTCTGACATCGGTCGGGAGCAAGAAAAAAGTTTTCCCCAATGGGGTACTTAGCTTATAATGAAGACTTCGGATCTGAAATTCGAACACGAAAATCTCAGGAGTCTGCTGACCGGCACTTGCGAACTTATGCTTCGGGCACTGCGCGGCTAAAAAGATTGAAGAAAATGGTGTCGGCTGCATTTTTTATACCTGGCGCACTGACGTCAGGAAAGAGGTGAAAGCAACCGACGCCGGACCTAGACTTTGGAATTCAGGCCAACTGAGAGTAGCCTGCCAGCAGGATAACCCAAGTGTAATGACTGCAACAGTGAAACATGAAGAACATCTCACTCCTCTTCCACTCTGAGTACTGCAAGGCTCCATCCTAGCCCCATTTTTCCTCTCTATACTAAACCTCCACACTTGTACTCCTCATGCATCCGTCATTCAATATTCAGATGAATTTACACTAATCTATGCTGTTTCTTAATTACATGAACTCCATACACTAAAATATCCTTCCTCTGAGTTGAAACAAGGCTGACAAATATTCAACTTATTCTAAATCCTAACAAAACAAAACTACTACTCTTCAAACCTTCTAGATCCACCTCCTTAGACCCCACCTTTAATATCTTATCCAGTAAAAAACTTACCTCATATACCGCACACAAAACTCCTTATCTAAATTGACTAACTTCAGATATGATATGCACATTGCCCACACTAAGAAAATACATAAAAAAAAACTGAGTACCCTCTATCGAAATACACAGCATCTTATCAACCATGCAAAGACATCCATATCACACACTCAAAGTTCTCTATGCCTCCCCTATTCTTACTAATCTCAAAAAGACTGATTTAGCCAAACTCGCATCCTGCTACAACAAAATAGCCAGATTTGCTTCAGAATCCTCATATAAAAATCACACCAAGCAAATGAAATGGCTAGAATTTAGACAACTCTTACATTACAATCAACTTACACTAGCTCAAAATTCTGCATCATCTTTCGGCTTTTCCCGGTTAGGGGTCGCCAGAGTGGATCACCTGTCAGCTCAAACCCCTTCATTGCAAAACCTACTTCAACTCTACTCTTAACAGATCTCTCCACTCTAGTAATAAATTTCTTCTTGAAGTTACAAAAGCAAACCGCAGGGGAATCACTTTACTCCAATTACATTGTCAAAAATATGGAAAACTCAACCTGCCCACGTATCGTCCATTGCTTCCTTACCAGTTTCAAAGGCACTAAACTTTCACTTCAATGCAACTTGGCTAAGTTCCTGTACTAGTTCTGGCTAGTTCCTACCTTCATCGTCCCTATCCAATACTCAGTTTGTAGATATTTGTTTATATGTCTTGCTTATTCATCTGTAAATAAATACATTTTTGTACTTGTACCTTCTAAAATATTATCAGATATATTTTTTCGGTAATCAACATTTTCTACATTGTGTAACTCCATTGATAGTTATTGTTGATTACCTGTAGAGCTTTTCTCCCCAGGCCTCCCCTGATGTCCAGTGGACTTTCCCAGTTAACTAAAAATAAACCATAAAAATAAACACAGTAACTTATTGTGAACTCACTATCCCTGTCATAATAGTGCTGGATGAACAGAACATCACACTAGCAAATGGTTGGTGGCGAATCTAGCAAGTGTCCTTTGGACAACTCCAAAACAACATTATCTAACTTGATCGAGGAAGTGAAGACAGCCTACAATGGAACGACTTATGGTTCATAAGTTCATACTAGGCTATCTGCCCTAGGGCATTTATAAGCCTAGCCAGAGTGTGTTTGGCTTTCACCACCCATTTTAAAATAAATTTTGCTATGCCCTTTTTCGAGGTTAGTATACTATGCCTCTGTCTAACAGTGACACAGAAGTGATACCCGGGGTAAACCTACGATCTCCCATCCACTCATCAAGATTCCTCTTGAAGAGAGTCAATGAGGGACTCTGCCTAACCTGGACTGGGATTTTATTCCAGAGTGAAGGGAGCCTCTGGGTTATGAAGCTGTCCCTCCAGCATGTCCTATTTCAGTGCTAAGGTTCAAGTCTCTTGAGCGCGTAGCTCGATGGGATTTGGATTTTCTGAGGTGCAGCATGTCCATTAATTCCGGGTCGGACATGGCTTTATACGTCAGGCACAGATCACCTCTGAGCAGGTGGTATGCCACTGAGTAGAGCTGGAGTTTATTTAACCGGGCAGCATATGGCATCTGTTTGAGCCCTTTGATCCTCTTGGTGAGGTACTTTTGGGGTCTTTCCAGTTGCTGCAGGTGTCTGGTAAAGTACATCCCAAAAGGGGCATTGTACTCAATTACGGGCCTGATGAGGGATGAGTAAAGAGGTACGATGACCTCCCCTGATCTAGATGTGAATCCCTTCATGATTAGGTGGGCTATATTATAGCAATAACCCACGCCTGGGTGTGGGTAATGCTGGATTTACCCACGGTTGGCGTGGTTTGGTCCCGAGGGACCAAACAAAGACAACCGTGGGTAATCCAGCATTACCCACACCCAGGCGTCAGTTATTATATTAATGACATTGTTTAAGAAAAGAAATAATTACTTTTCTTAAATAATGGCATTGTATATCGCCTCTTTGCTGCCCTTCCGCAGCTGTCTGGTGTTCATGGCAGTTCTGATGTACTGCGCATGCCTATGCAGTACATCAGAGTTGTGGGCAAAAGCAACGGAGAACGCAAGATCTCCGTTGCTTTTATTAAGCTATGTTAAATGGGTTTAACATGGAGACAGCTTTAAAATAAGCAACGGAGAGCTCCGTTGCTTATTTTAAAGCTGTCTTGCTTTGTTTAAATCTATTAAAATAGCGAGACAGGTTTAAAAGCAACGGAGATCGCAAGATCTCCGTTTTTACATTGTGTCGCTATGTTAAAGGAGTTTAACATAGCGAGACAGCTTTAAAAAAAGCAACAGAGATCTGCGTTGCTTTTTTAAAACCTGTCTCGCTATGTTAAACTCTTAACATAGCGAGACAGTGTTTTATACTAACGGAAAAAGTCCGGGCGACCGGACCTTTTTCCGTTAGTATATTGAGGATTTAACGGCACGCTGGTTGGGCTGGCCAATCAGCGTGCACGTTTTAGAGGAGGCATTGTATAAAAAATGTTTTTCTAACCACTTTGGCCACATGGTTGTCAAATGAGAAATTGCTATCAACTTGGGTCCCCAGGTCCCTAATTACTTCTTCTGTACTTAATGGATTACCACCTATGTGGTAATTTGTGGGCACTTTGTTTTTGCCAAAGGGGATGACTATACATTTTTTGGCGTTTAGCTTGAGGCCATGGCTCTGGCACCAGTTGTCTGTTTCTACGAGGCCCTTTTGGGGGATGCTTGTGTCGGCTGGAGAGTTGATTACGGCGCCCAGTTTGCAGTCATCTGCAAACTTGGTCAGCCACAGTCCTTCCGTGTTGGCCTGTACCGCTGAGAAATATATACCGAACAAGAGAGGTCCCAGGACTGAGCCTTGTGGGACGCCACTTGTAACTGGTTTGGAGTTTGACATGGCTCCAGCAATTCTAACCATGTGGGTTCTGTCCTTGAGCCAGTTTGCAACCCAACTAGTGACATAGGGGTTTATATTTAAGCTGGTGAGCTTATCTATAACGCCCGAGTGGGGTATTGTATCGAAGGCTTTTGCGAGGTCCAGCTAGGCTGTGTGGACCACCTTCCCCTCGTCAATGGCCTTGGTGACGGTTTCAAAGAAATCAACCAGGTTTAAGAGGCAGGATCTGCCCTTAAAGCCGAACTGGGTAGGATCCAGTGTCTGTAGGTCCCCAATATCTTTATTTATGAGGTCCATGATGATCCTTTCCATAGTTTTGCAGACCAAGCTAGTCAGGCTTATGGGGCGATAGTTTCCAGGATCCGTTAAAACTCCACCTTTGTGGAGAGGGACCACTGTTGCTGTACGCCACTCTTTGGGTACATATCCTGTAGTAAGGCTGTGATTGAACAGTAGTTTTATGTTTGGGTTTAGCTCTTCTTGGAGTTCATGTAGGACGCAGCCCGGGACACCGTCTGGCCCCATTGATGCTGTGTTTTTTGCTTTGGAGGGGGCAGCTCTTACCCAAGCATCTGAGATGTCAGGGGGGGCAGCACTCTGCTAAGACGGATATTTTCCCTTTTGGTGGTGGTGGGGGGGGGGGTTGCGCTGAACTTGTCAGCTAGGATGTTGGCAATGTTTGTGGGTTCGGTGTATTTTTTGTCATTTTGGACTAATTCTGAGCATATCTGGGAATTCCCACCCAGATTCCTAACATAACTAAAGAAAGCCTTGTGATTATCCTTCGGGTCCTGTGCAATTTTTCTCTCGAAGCTGGCCTTAGACAATTTTATGAGCGCCCGTAGTTTTTTTGCCAATACTGATCAGAGATGCCTTCCCTTTTTGGGATTTTGCTCTATCATGTAGTAGCTTCCTCCTATTGTACAGTTTGTTTATGGCTGGGGTCCATCAGACAGGACGTCTGCCTTTGGAGGATTGGGTCTTGGTTTTATTTGGGATTGCATGATCCATGCATTCCTGAAGGTGTTCATAGAATGCATTTATAAAGGATTCTGTGGTCTAGCCCGTATTTTCCACAGGCCCGGGGGCTTTGAATGATTCCACCTCGGTTTTGAGGAGTGTGAAATTTGCTTTAGAGAAGTTTTTCACTGTGGCTTTCAGGGCAGGGGGTGGAGTCGGGATATGAATATCTAGTGAGATTAGTTTATGGTCTGATCTTACCAGTGAGGGATACACTTCTGGTCTGGAGCATAGAGTCCCCATGTTGGTGATGATCAGGTCCAGTAAGTTTTCCCCTCTTGTGGGAGTGGTAACAAGTTGTTCCATAGCATCTGAGTTTATAAATTCTAGGAACCTTTGGGCTAGGGTGTTGGAGCTAGAGTAATGCTCCCAGTCTGTTTGGGTAGTTGAAGTCGCCCAATATAATGGTGTTTGGAGAGACCTTCATATTTTCCATTGTTCTCAGGAAGGCCGAGTGGGGTTCCTGGGTTTGGGAGGGTGGTCTGTAGCAGGCTATAAACTGGAAGGCAGTTTTACCCACTGTTAGTTGCACATGGATAGTCTCTGATGCTTCGTGCTGTGCCACCAACCTGGAGGTGTGGGTATCTGACGAATATTGATACTCCCCCTCCTTTTGTGGTTCGGTCCACGTTTTGGGGCAGAAAAGCATGGTATGAGGTATAACCTGGCAGTGCTGGGGTGCTCTCGGGAGCCTTGAACCAGGTTTCTGTTACTGCACAGATATCGATGTTCTCCATGCTAGAGAGAGTTTCGAGTGCGTGCATCTTGAGGTTTAGACTTCTGGCGTTGAGTAGCGCATTACTGAGTTTCTTATCCATTGTGATACCTTTGGAGGTGGGTTTGTCTTTTGAGCCTTGCCTAAAAAAGGCACTATGGGGGTAGCAAGAGCCTTTGCCAATATCCAAAAGCCCAGTGGTGACAGGTGCAAGCTGTTCCTAGCGAAGCATTGTGGCTTGTCGAGCATGTCATCCCAGGCTGACTGGCATTGGATCCCCTTTGAATGACACCAATACTTAAGCCAATTGTTGAAATTAATCATCTTGTCTTCATATTGTGGCATCATTCTTGGTGAGGGTAAGATGCTACTCAAGGTCAGGGTCATACCGGCCTGGGCTACATGCTCAGAGAGCTCCTCTGTGTCTCTCTTCATGTAGTCCAGGGAGGTACATTTCAGGTCATTCACACCAGCATGGACAATGACTGAGTCATATTTGTACTTGCCTTGGAGTGACCTGAGTGCTTGTGTTATGTGGCAGATCCTAGCACCCGACAGGCAGCTCACCGTGACCTTCTTGTGCAGCCTGGTGAGCAGGACGTCAGTGTGCCTGACGATAGAGTCACCTATTACAAGTGTATCAGGTGTGTTTAGCCTTAAGCGCTGTGACTGTTCGGCACACTGGCTTTGTGAGCTGTGTGTTGCACGTGTTTTGTTTTGGGGTAGCGGTTGCTTGGGTGTCTGCTTTGGAGGTCTCTGCTGTTTAGGCAGATTTTTATTTAGAGCCTCCGAGTATGTTTTTGTGTGTTTGTGTGTTTGGTTTGCTGTCATGGTAGGTCTATGTGAGACTGGAATTGTAGTGAGTGTTTCCTTCTCCTCCTGACTGGTTTCGCCAGTACTGAGTTGAGAGAGCTTAGCCTCCAGTATGGCTATACGGTTGCATCTCTCATGTGTTGGAATTTGTTGGGAGGAGGAGAGGGTTGTCTGTGTACATGAGGCAGTTGTAACATTGCCTCAAGATTCCAAGATTCACCAGCTGGACCGGAGAGGAGATTGACAACTGACCTTTGGACATGCTAGAATAGTATTGTGAATTCCTTTATAATTGAAAAGGAAGAGCCAATGGGGAACGAGGTACTCAAGGGGAGTTTGTGAGGGTGTAGTGCTTTTAATATTTTAGTGCTGACATATAATTGCTTTAGTGAGCAAGTGCCAGGTAACTTAAATGCAATGTGTTACAGGTAACTTAAATGCAAAAACGACAAACAGTAACTTTCTTTCAAGTGAAACAAGGAAATAAGTACAGTAAGCAATGCAGATATCACTAGGGATCCACAGCAGCACTGAAAAGCCATGTTTTAGGTGGAATTAGCGTTTCAGGGAAATAACAAGCAAACAAGCATACAAAGAAAGCTAGATTCAGCAGGCCTGGATCTAGTCTATGCTACAGCAAACAAGGTGTACCAATTTCAGTAAGAAACAGTTCAAATATGCAGGCACTATAAGCCTTTAACCAGAAATTCCCAGCTCAGAAGGGCAGACCATTATTTATTTATTTATTTTTTCTCAATTCTGTCCTGCTGACCAGTGGCCCCCTCCTGATCACCCCAATAATTGCTCTGAGACTAGTCAACCAGGTGGGTTCATAAATTACAATCTGAGATATCTGCAGCTCTATCCCCCCACACATATTTGGCAAAGTACCAAGGAGGGGCATGCAGTGGGCCAATTGTGGAAGATCTCCCCCTCACTTCCTCAAGGTGCATTCCTGCCAAGCAGCCCCTCTCCCAAAGAAAAAGCAGTTTTTCTCCCAGATTTCCACTAGGGAAATTGCCCCCTGCTCCAGATGTATGCAACCCTCAATGAACAGTAAAAAGGCCATGCCACTTCACTCCTCCCACTCCCTGCCATATTCCTCTAGTACTAGGGCTGATAACACAATCCTAGTCACCTGAGTCATAGTCAGGGCTATGTTTCTGCACCACACACCCAGGCTAGCCCTTAATTCAACTACTACAACATTCAGAATCCAATACAAACCAGCTGAGTTGGTTCAACTCCCCTGGAAGTAAAGGCTGCCTGATATTTTTGATTCTGAAGATAAAACACTACCTTCTATGACCCACCCTGTGCAAGAAACACTCCTCTTATTTACTCACTGACTGAGAGTGTAGGATGTGATCCTGGGCATAAAGGAGAAAGACAGAAAAAACATTTTCAGAGGCCTTGTGTGCTGCAATAAATCCCTTACCGCACTCGGCATGGCAAGTGTCAGATTAGCAGCACGTGTGCAGGAGATACTGTAGTGGGGATGGGAGTGTGTGGTTCCGTGTCAGTTCACCTACTGGGAGGGGGGGGGGGGCTATGCTCACAGCAATAAGCAGCATACAACCCAAGCTGTGTGGAAAGAAAAGGACCGACCATAAAACTGACAGGTGTTAAGTGATCTTTTAAGACAGTCTAGCCAGGTAAATAAGCATGCATGCATGGCCCCCGTAACGGAGGGGTGGCCACTTCATAAAACTGTATTTGGCTAACAGACATTAACAGCACTTACAACTGAAAATGTCACCCCCCTAGGCTGAATGCAAGGAACATACGGAATAAGCTTAAGATGTGAATGTGCCATCATCTTTAAGATGCAATGTTGCATTCAAGCTTCCTGAAAAAAAGGAAGAATGACTGAAGAGATTCATTTCAAACCCGTTCTCTCAATGTTACACTTCAAGTCCAGAATGCATTTTCAAATCAAAAGCAAAAATTGCACATCAAACCAATCAACTTCAACCAGGAAGTAGCCAAGTCCAGAACCTAATTTCAGATAACCAGAGAACCATAGGAATAGGGTCTGAAAAGGCAACTGTGCCTTCCCAAACAAGGGATCTACTCTTCTGTCCTATGTCCAGATGGGGAAGTATATATTCAGATGTATTTTCAGAGTGGAAGGCTTTTCAGGGAATAAGATGACTAACCACACACTCAGAAAAGGCAAGACCACTGGCTATCAACAAGAATGGAGACACCACAGGGTCTTCTTTAACGAATGGAGGTCTGAGTGGGATCTTACAACCCGAAAGGTTAACAATGAAGGGGTTTCTGCAGCACAAAACAAGTCTTCAAAAGGAATCAAGTTTGCATGGGCCAGAACGCTGCTGTGAGGATAACAAAAATCTTAAATCTGACTTTCCAGATCAACACCAACAGGAAATGGGGGAGGGTGGCCATAAACGTCCCATTTGTTTATCAGGGCATTTTTTTGTCCTGACCCTACGCCATCTTGGGAAAATAAACGGACATGCTTTACTGGAGAAGTACAGAGGTTACACCTCTGCTTGTCTAACAGAAAACACACATTCCTGGTTACTTAGGGACTCAGGCAGATTTGTGATGCCCCATGAAAGGTCCCTGTTTGAGAACGGACTACTCCTGGAATGTGACTGGCTATTAGACATGTGTTTAACAATGACCCTATGCCAAACTCAGTTTCTCAGCTCAGGTGTAGAACACCTACCACAAATACTCATGTACAGACAACAGCCATGCTGTCCAGGTAAACTGCTATGATCCTCTGGCAAGAGTATTCAAAAGTAATGCCAAAAAGAAAAAGTTGCTAGTATTATGTGAAACCAGGCATGAGGAACCATCAGAACTAAAGTTGCTAGGTGGTCTAAAAGCTCAGAAATAAGTACTTGCTGGAAAAGGCAAATGAGTGAAGGATTGCCACTACCCAGTGCAGAAAAAGTAACTTGTTCCAAGATGCCCTGACCGATTAATGCATTAAGAGAGCAATGTAAAGATAATGGTCAAAAATTCAATTACATGACAATGCAAAGTTCAGTGACCCCAACAAGACAGGCAATTTAACAGCCTCTCTAGAGGTCCTTCATTATCCACTACACACAATGCAATAGCACAATCTAAATAAATTTCTTGCAATCCTTAATGAGCTGCTATACATGCACTTGAACATAACCAAGACTACAGTACTGACCAGTTCTTGCTCAAAAGTGGATACAGCTGGTCTCGTCAGCAATCAAAGTGAGGGACAGCGTCTGGTTTAGAGAGCACAGCTAGTTTCAGACAATGAAGGGAAGATTGCACAGTGACCAGGCAAAAGGCTTTGCTTGGGATGAAAAATGTTTATGCTGCAGACATCCACTACTGGCTTGATGCCTTATCTTTGGCACAAAGCATATGGAATAATGGCAAACCATTCTGGTCTGGTGGGACCTAAAAAATGGCTCTCCTTCATAAGAGGTTTAAACATCTCAGTCACTGCCACTCACTTCTAACAGGATCAGGTAAGCTGGCTATGATAATGGGGGGGGGGGGGGGGGTTCTGGGTTATGTTTTCTTTGATCCACCTCTCTATGGTTATAATAATCCAAACTATCATACGAGTGAACGTGACAGAATGCTTTCAAAGTAGTACACTGACAATTTTTTTAAGACCCCTGCTGACCATCCTTGGGCTAATCACAGTCTACTGATAAATGCCAAAAAGCCAAACTTTAGGCAAGTAATCCTGCTGAAAATGTTTCTGGGTGGATTGCTGTGTGCCTTGTTGGAAGCCTATGTTGCACTGGCTCCTCCATATTTTATCAAATGCTGTGAAGTGTGAAATTTAACACCCATAACGGAAAGTGTCTTGCTTATCCCCCCTTCCCCCATTTGTAGATGATGCTGACTCTTAGCCAAATATGAAAGGATCCAAGAATGGCGAGTTAAAAATCACAAAGTTACCTTGATGCCTCATAAATTGTCCCTGACAGCCATGAGAGCAAGAATGACTGCTACCCGAATACCTCCCTCTGCCTCGCCGCATACAGCACAAACCACGAGGCAATGGATGAGACTGAAGTTAAAGTCTTCAGCTAGTCTCTCAACAGCTCATCCAGAACTTCAACATGTGACAGTTCATCACCCACAATGACAAAGTGATGGACAGGTTTGCTAAGCGCACACATTCCCATCACATCACATAGGGGCCAGTGTCCAAGGAAGAGAACTTGGGTCATTAGGGGAAAGGCTTGATAATCAGGCAAGGGGCAAGAATGACGAGAAACATTCATGTGCAAATGGACATCCATACATAGATTCATAGGAGTTTTAGGCTAATGCCCACAAGGGCCTTTGTCATGCATTCCAAATCTTTGACAAGTTCTGGTACCCTTGATAAGTGTAAACAGGGGCTTGGGAGCTGAAATATGTACAAGCAGGGGCCTGATTTGCAAGTTACTTGTGTCCAAAAGAGACATGGGTGCTAAGCCAGGGATGAATTTCCTGTTCCCCATCCAATTATCGAAGTTGCACTTGAATTGGGTTAGGGAGCAACTCTGCTTCACATGCATGGGGAGCCTGTTCCAGAAACTAGGTAGTCTCTGGGATACATACACCTCTCACCACCAGGTTCTACTTGCATCACAGGCAAGGTTCAAGTCCTTAGAAAGAATAGTGTAAAATTTTACCATAACCATAGATATTCTTCTCTTCCATGTTGCAGTACTCAACATTTGGGTTATCCTCTGCCTAGCAACCTGAACATCCAGCCAGTACACAAAAGCTTTAGTCACTGCAAGGTGCATGGGACATCTGACATTGGCCAAAGGGAACATGGCCCATAAAAGTGACGTCTGCATGTATCTTCCTCAAAACTGAGTGCCCCAGTCCCATGATAGCTGCACAAGTCCTTAATCATCCAGCAAAGCCCAAATTCTGCTTTGAATAGGGGGTAGGATAGAATACTGCAACATGGATGAGGAGGACATCTATGGTTATAGTAAAATTTTACACAACTATTTTATATCCTATTCTAATGTAGCAGTATTCTTAACCTTTGTGTGAGTGCCATAGCTCTAAAGGGACAGGAGGATGGCAGTTTGTAACTATTTTCCAAAAATCCATGCAGGACTGCCCAGCAAACCCTGCTCTGGCTCTGGAGATAATGATCCAGTTTGTAACGTTTTGTGAAGGTATGGACATATGTCCGGGGAGCTGCTTCTAGAATACAGGCAGTGTCCAACCCCTTGAAAAAGTTCCAGAGGCCACCATGGCTCTAGTAGAATAGGCTTTAGTATTGGAGTCAGTTTTTCATGTTAGGCATAGCAAAAGGAGATGGCTTTGGCAATCCATGTAGAAACTGTCTGTTTAGCCACAGCTTATTCAAGAGTCCTAGGGTGAAAGGGGACAAAATTGCTCTGATCTTCTAATAGATTCCACATTGACTAGACTAAATCTAAGTGGTCAAGACCATCATTCTGGAGCTGCGGGAAGAAAGGGTAAGAGATGGATACATTGGTTCAGTGATAACCTAATGACTACCTTAGGCATAAAGGACAGGTTACTCCACAAGGTTAACTTATCCTTCTGGAAGATCAAAAAGGGTGGGGTGACCATGAGGGCCTGGAGCTCAGACTCTCCTGGCTGAAGTTAAGGCCACCAAAAACACAGTTTCAAAGTGCAATACTTCAGAGAGGCTGCTGGCTCAAATGGAGCAACAGTGAGCTTCTCCAACAGACAGTGCAGGTCCCAGGGTGGTCTGAGGAGTAGAACTCCTTTTAGAAACAATTTCACTTGAAGTCTAGAGGCAAGTGGTGGTTGTAAAGGCAGACATGCACAAATAGCAGCGAGGCGAGCCTTTACAGAGGAACATGCCAACCTTGTCTGCAACAACTCGCACAGATAAGACAGTACACCAGGGGGACCCCTACTTGAAATGGGTCTAGCTGTCTTTTTAGACACCAAATGGAGAACCTTTTCCACTTGGACAGTTAGGATCTCCTAGTATTGGATTTCCTGGCCTGGAGGACATTTAGCACATCCTCAGACTAAAGGTGTCTGAAAGGGATCAAAACAGTCACCAACGGTTGGGAAGTTGACATAATG
Organism: Protopterus annectens; assembly: GCF_019279795.1. NCBI lineage: Eukaryota > Metazoa > Chordata > Ceratodontiformes > Protopteridae > Protopterus > Protopterus annectens. The sequence goes on from NC_056728.1 coordinate 1,968,748,281, forward strand.
GTTAAGGTGTTTACCTTACAGACACAAGGTGCAGGGTTCGATTCTCACGTTGGGCAATTGGCTAGGCTTAAAATAGCACACAAGGGTAGTTAGGCTAGTACTTATCTATGGACCTATGAACAGGGTTAGTGTTCAGAGATTCCAGGTGGGGATGGATCAGGAATCCCTTGTCCTGTGTGAGTAGATCCACTCTGAGATAACTTGTGATGCTTGCCCTTGGCTAAATGCAAAAGGAGGTGGAACCAATGCTGTCTCTGCCAAAAGGGTGTCACCAGAAAGATTTTTTGGTTTGCCCTGCTGAATTTTCATCTGGACTTTCTGTAGGATTGAGAAGGGGAGCGTGTAAAAACATCCCCTCCCAAGAGGCAGAAAATGCCTCAGTTGCCCTCGCTAAGGGGCTGGTAGCCCTAGTACAGAATTGTGGAAGCTGCCTGTTCAGAGGGGAGGCAAATAGGTCTATTTGTGGTGTACCCCATCTGTGGACTATGTCCAGAAACACATTCCTGTGTACCATCCATTTGTGAGACTGTGACATGGACCTGCTTAGGGTGTCTGCCTGTGTGTTCTCGGCTAAGGGTATATAGACGGCCTGCAGACTTACTCCATATGCCTACCAGTTCCCAAGCCTGGAGTGCAAGTCTGCATAGCAAGTACGATCTTGTTCCCCCCATTTGTTCACATACCAAAGAAAAGTAGTGTTGTCCATGAACAATTTCAGGGGCCCTTGCTTTAGGACATGTTGGAATGTCCTTTGAGCACAGACTAAAGCCCTCATCTCTCAGACGTTGATGTGCTCCCTATTGGAGGGACCTGTCCATGTACTTTGCACCTTCAAGCTTCCCACAGCAGCTCCCCACCCCAGGTCTGAAACATCTGTGTACATTTCCTATACTAGGGCTAGGGGTTGCAAGGGAAGCCCTGGATTCCAAGAGACTTGATCCACCCAAAGGATCTCCTTCCTCAAGCATGGCAGGAAGGGAATGGTGTGGTCCAGCAGATGGGTGCGAGCACTGGGTCCATGTGGACATCAAATACCACTGAAGCTTCATGTGGAGTCTTGCCAGTGGCAACATGGGGACTGTGGAAGCCATATACCCCAACAGTCTGAGGTAGTCACAGACTACTTGTCTTGTCCTGAAAGGGCAGTTTCTGGGTTGGTGTCTGAGCAGGCCTAGGAGTCTGCTGCTTTCTGGGCCTTTTTTTGCCCCTAGATAGAGGAGGAGGAGGAGAGTATTTTCTAAGAGTCTTGGTAGGGTAATTCCTGTGAAATTTAGTAACAGGCGATACAAATGTTTAAGGGCCGGAAGTTCACTCCAAAACTCTGCAACAAAAGGGAAAAGTTCTGCCACCTGGGTGTCAAACAAGACTGAACTGTCCAGAGGGGTATCTAAAAGTTTAGCCTCGACACCAGCAGGAAGGGATTGCAATTTCAACCAGGAGTATCTCCTGAGCACGGTGGTGGAGGCTGCATACCTGGCTGAAGCCTCTGCAGCATCATAACTGCATTTTATTGAATGCCGTCACTTGTGAGGACAAGGAGATCAGACTAGAAATTTGGGAATTTGTGGCCGAATCAGGGAGGCCATCCAAAAGCTTAGAAGCCTGAGATAAAAGGCCAGTGAGTACTTGGACATGTGTGTCTGGTAGTTTACGGCTCAAAGGCCAGAGTTGAAGTATACACCTTCTTGCCAATCCTCTCCATTATTTTGCTGTCCTTATCAAAACGGAGGACAAAGGTGGAAGGTAGCAGTCTGGAGGGTTTGTCTGCAGAGACAGAAGTAGCAACAGGATCTGCAGCAGGACCTTTTAAAACCAGTCAGGTCTTCAACAGCAGGGGGTTGTGACTCAGGATTTTTAGAAGCTGCAGAAAACGCATCTAAAAAGGCTGGCAGGACTGGTGGAATTGCAGAAGGTGGAGTGTCTATTTGGAGTTCATAATCGCTTTTGGACCTCAGTCATTTCTGTGGAGTCCCATTTAAAGAATTCTCTCATCTGAAAGACTTGCTCCAAAGGTCAGGTCCTCCTGAGGGGAATCTCCCTCAGCAGAGTCCTCCTCAGGGGATACATAACCTAGGGGAGAAGGCATTTGAGAGGCATAAGACACAGAATCCTCAGAAGAGGAATCTGAAGACTTTGGACTTTAAAAGGTGGGAGGTTCAGTGGTCTGAGACCTAGGGGTAATAAGAGGAATAGCTGTGGAGAAGCAGCCAAGGAAGGTGTAAGGGGCATAAAGGCATTAAATAAGCCTAGAGAGAAGGCTTGCCAGTCAGGCAAGCTCAGTAGGTGAAGAGACAGGTTTAGTTTTTTGTTTTTCTTCAAGGAAAAAACAGGCCTAAAGGGCTTACGGCCTAAAGCAGCGCTTAGTCTCAGGAGCTACAGGAGGAGGAAGGACCAGTCTGGACATCTGCAATGAGCAGCAGTTTCTCCCCCCCCCTTGTCACCGGCACCCATCTGCATAACCTCCATGGACATGATTTTTTAATTTGGCTGTGCGGCCTCTGAAACGGTACCCGTTATACCCAAGTGAGCTGGTTCCATACATTCCTCAAAGCATACCTCAGCCACAGGGGGGGGACATTGGGAAGAGGTGCATTGCAATTTCATGCCTTGAAACTTTGGCCTTTTTTGGTGGTTCGGCGGTATGACCGAACAGCCCTTCCATCCCAAGAGCCAGACGTTTAAGTCTTTGGTTTTTCAGGTATATATTAAGGGCGTGCAGATGGCTGCGAAGGATCTTCAGGATGAAGGCTTGACAAATGGCGCATGCCTTAAGGTCGTTGTTGGGTCCTAGGCAAAACAGACAGGTAGTGTGAGTCCTTATGAGGGATCTGACATCCACACCTACCACTTTCCTTTTCTGAATGACATGAACCTGGGCAGGCATGCAGTGACCATGAACCTGGGCAGGCATGCAGTGACCAAGAAAATAAGTAAAAAGGCCCCAATGGGGTACTTAACATTAAACATAGGATCCAACGGCAGGATGAGCTGACGTTCAACTGGTCGAAGTGAAGTTCTGAGAAAGGTATGTGCAGACATCACTTTTATGGCCCATGTTCCCTTCGGCCAATATCACTTTTATGGCCCATGTTCCCTTCGGCCAATATCAGACGTCCCACATACCTTGCTGTGACTAAAGCTGTTGTACACTGGCCGGATGTTCAGGTCACTAGGCAGAGAATAACCCAAAGGTTAAGAATACTGCAACATTAGAATAGGACATCGGGTAATTCTGGTGCTGCGGTTACACAGGAGGTCCAGAGTAGTGTCTGACAATGCCTTGTATGCCAAGCATAAATCTCCCCCTCAACAGACTGTAGAAAACGGAATACAGGGAAAGAGCCTTGAGGCGGTCTGCATAGGATATTTTACTTATGTCCTGTATTCCTATAGGGAGGAGTGGACGTTCCAATTGTTGGATACGCCTGGTTATGTACATACCACAGGGAGCATTATACTCAGAGACAGGTCTGTTGAATGCCAAACACTGTGGAACAATAACTTCCTTGGACCTAGATGCCACACCTTTGTTTATAAGTTAAGGACTTCCTCACTACTATAGACACATTACAGTCAAAAGCTAAATGTGTGCGTGCCCCTGACTACTGGGTCAACTCTAAGGGGTGTGCTGTGAATATGATAAGTTACCAGTGGTGGAGGACCCCCCCCCCCCCCCAAAGGATACTATTATGCATTTCTTGGCATTTAGTTTTAGTCCATGGCTCTGACACCATTTGTTTTGAGTCAGCTATTCCTGGAGAACATTTTCGTGTCTGTGTGGGATTCAACAGCTCCTAGTTTGCAATCATCTGCAAATTTAATCAGCTAGAGGCCACTGGCATTGGCCTTGACTTCAGAGAAGTAAATGCCAAAAAGAAGCGGTCCAAGGACCGATGCTTGAGGAACTCCACTTGTGACTGGCCTCTTTGAAGAGGTGGACTCCCCTAATTCTAACTTCCTGAGCCTAGTCTGTGAGCCTGTTGGCTAGCCACCAGCTGACATATGGGTTTGTACCTAACCCTCCTCTCAAGTTTGTCAATGCCTCAAGTGGGGTATTGTGTCAAAATGTCTTGGTCGAGTCAAGTGTGAACCATTTGCCCTCATCCATTGCTCTGGTTACCTTTGCAAAGAAATCCACCAGGTTGAGTAGGCATGACCTGCCGTTGATGAAACCAAACTGGGTTGGGTCCAGTGTCTGGAGGTTTACTACATTATTGATAATGTCCATAATTCTTTCCATGGCTTTGCATACAAGATTAGTGAAACTTACGGGTCTGTAGGTGGCCCACCTCTGTGCAGACATGCTGCTGGAACCCTGCCTATATTAATTTATTCTGCAATATACTTTAAAGTATTCCGTGTGATATGTCCTGAAAATTTTACAGGAAAATATGAAAGTAACAGAACAAACTTGAAGATTAAAATGAAGGTTCGAATGCCCATTAGTATTTGGGGGAAAATGTAAAGCACTCTGGTTAAAATAAAATTACTATCAGTTCTTTATATAGTAGCACTATCAAAAACATACAATGTTGTAAGTCAAGGCCTAAAAACACACAAACTTAACAGATCAGGCCTTCCTGAAAACAAGAAGCAAGTGTTAAAAATAGAACTGCTGCATAAATGAATCTGCCCATTTACTAAATATTTTTACTAAACATGTGACAGTAAAAGTAAAAAAAACTGAAATGTGCATATAAAAGCATGAACGCCAAACCACATTCTGCTTTGAACTTATATTCACCTTCCATTAAAAATGAAAAAACGTGCCCATGGAGGCAGCACAATGTCCACTCATCTTGTGCTATATGATCATTTTCACTTAATCCAGTTCAAGCAAACCATAATAAACCGATAACTGATTAAGTAATGGTGAGTCCAAAATAGGTCCATTTAAGTTTATGACCCAGTGGCTTTCAAGAAGCCTGATTGCCACATTTTCTTCATCCATCTACACTGTACCTTTACTGCTTTATACATCTAGACATGTATGCATGTATGTTTGCGTGCAAATGTACATATTTTAGTGTGTGGATCTCCCAGTATTTTGTCAAACGATAGACAGTGTGTGTCAAATAAAAAATAGCAAACACTAGGATGTGCAAATGGGACAAAATGTGGAGTGTGCTGGTATGTTTTATTGTTGTGTGTAAAATTCACCAACTGTTATATGAAGTGAGTGGAGCTGCATAGGAGTTGTCAAAAGTACAGTCCTGTAAGCTGAACTTAGCATAACAGCAGATGTTTGGGTGTGAAGCCCTTTAGAGATTTATTTTCACCTAAGAGTATGTGCCTCTGAAACTTTTCAGGATTGATGGTCAGCTTGTGCTTTTCTTAGCTGGGCAGGCAAGTTTCCTTTGGGGGAAAACTTCATTTTCTAATTTTTTACTGATGTTTTATTACTTTCCTCTTCAGGAAAATTTTAAAGCTAGGAGTGTTGTGATTTATTGGGGCTATTGCGAGACTAAAACAGACAAAACAAATGCTCCGTTTAAAAGTATTTAAGTAAAACTATTTTCTGTGGAGAAAATGTTTATTTTAAGGTTGTGGGGTCGACACTGTTTGAAAGCGATTTTTACTGTTTTTCTGGGGGGGGACTTTTGTGGGCTGGTAGTTTTACTGGCATTGCTCGTTTTCCCCAGGATAGAGGCATTACTTTCGGCCTGACCATGAAACAGACAGACTAGTCGCTCTTCCAGTCACTAAGAAAAAGTTATGCAAACAGCCTTTACCACTACAGTAAGTTAACAATTTACCTCAGCCACAGGTGGGTGACACTGCTGTGGCCATTTGGTTTACCTCAGACATCTTTTACCCCAGATCCATCTAGTGTAGCACCTGCTGCTGCTAAAGACTGGGTTTAGCCACGTCCTTTGCAGCTGCTGTGGTGCCCTTTGTGGGCAAGAATCAACCACTTATCGGTCCTGGAGAGGGAACAGAGGTTTCCCTGTTGTGTCAGAACACTGTTCCCATCCCTGGGGAAGCAGTGGCTGCCATTAGTAACATGGTAGGCCCCATTTTTCCTATCAAAAAGAAAAAAAATCAAGTATGTATCTACTCCTCAAATTTCTTTGAATAGGAATAGTTTACTGGGAATGACTCAGGGTTTGAGTCATGCTGTTGATCATTGAGTAGTTTCTAGTAAAAGAAATAGGAATGCCTCCTTTCCTGGAGAGATTCAATATTCTGAATCTGAACAGGAAGATGCTGGGATGGATTCAAGGTTTTGTCCTCAGATTTCTGATAGTCTGATTTTTCCTTATGGGGATTGCTTGCTAGAGTGTCGCATTGTTTTCACTCGGTTTCTCAGTCACTCAAAAAACAGAGTTTCTACAGAAAGATTTTACAGAAACTACACCCATTCCTCCTGTCTTGTTTTAGGTTAGGTTAGGGGATGTCTCCCTTACTGCTTGCAATTTTCCCGCTAGCCAGCTGCCCTAAAAAAGCAGACAGACTACAGAACTATATACATCCTTTTACATTTTTTTACAACTCCCAAACCTGACTCAGTGGTTATATAAGCCTTAGTAGTCTCCTCTGCCAAGCGCTTGAACTCCCATTCTATTCTAATAAAGATGGAAAATATGACAGACATGGGGGGGGGGGGTGCATACTCCTGCAACTTTGCATTCAGAATTGTAAATGGTCAGGCTTGTGTGTTGAAGTATAACCTAACATATGAAAGTATGAGGAATGACTTATCTACAGTTTCTTTTTGAAGAAAATTCTGCTTTAAATAGCTTACTTTTTTCTATTGCACAAGTCACTACTCAGTTTGTGTGCAACTCTCTATACTTCTTCCAGGGCTATGGCCACTGGTACAATTTTAAAGAGGTTTGCTTGGATGCATTCTCAGAACCTTTCAGATGACGTTAATGAGATTTTAACTTCTCCCTTGGATAAATATACCCCGCAGAGGTGATCAAAAAGAGAGTTATGAAAGGGGCAAGCTTATCCAGGAAATCTGATATTTCAGCTCTCTTCCAAACTAAGGAATTTTTCTTCTCATCCAATTTCATCAAAAAAACTAAACCGTCTCAACAGAACTCAGGTAAACATGTTTAAAAAGTGGCAAGGAGGTTCCAAAAGAAGTCTCAAACTTCCCAAAAACAAGGACTCTCCAGTCTGAATGGCTATTCAAGTGACTGTGATCCTCTCAGACCCTGGCCCTCCTCTTTCAAAAAGTCTGAACTTCTATTTTGCTCTCTGGCAACAGATATTCAGAACCGGTTTGCTTGAAACAATCACTGTTACCAGATGGCAGTGGGAGGAAAAATTTCCTCCTCTCCAGGGGGTCATTCCTCATCCTGCGGATCACACTTTTGTTTCCGCCTGTTCACCACATGCTGTCCCAGAGAGTCATGGAACTAGTTTCTTCTTCCCAGGTGGGGAAGGGGTTTTATTCAAGGATATTCTTAGTCCCAAAGAAAGAAAATGCTTGGAGACCAGTTCCGGGGCATTCTTTCCTAAACCTGTTTGTGACCGCTCCCAAATTCAAAAATGTCACGTCACGACCTATTGCCTCTTGCTCTTTCAAGTTTCTTGGTAATACTAGGCATACGATATTTATCACATTCCTATTCATCCAGCCTTCAGACGTTTAAGGCTGTTTACGTCTGATCACAGCATCAGTTCTCCGCCTTACCATTTGTATTATCCACATCAAGACTGTTCACAAAGTAACTCGTTATTTATTGCTCAATGCAAGGTACAGGCTATCTGCTTACGTCCGTTTTAGATTTGCTTAACTTACACAGCCTCTTTCAAAATGTCAGGAATCTCTCTCGGGTGACAGATCTGCTCAAGCTGGGATTCCAAGAAAACATTCAGAACTCTTTTTAAACTTCCTCACACTGGACTGAGTTTCTGGGATGTCAACTAGACACCTCAGTTCAGAGAGCTTTTCTTCAATAGGAAAAAAATTGATCTTTACTTAGATTTCTAAGGTTTTCCATTTGGAACTTCAGTCACTGCAAGGGAATACTTCAGAATTGAGTCTCATGGCATCTATGATTCTCATATCATCTCTGGCAAGACTCCACATGGGAAAGACACAGCAGTTATCTGAAATCTCTTTGGTACCAGCATCAACACCCTCCTTTATCTTTTCAGATCCCAGTACTGGGGTTTGTCAGAAGAGAAATCACTTGGAGACAACACGTCCTTAAAATCAAAGTCTCCCCTTCTCCCTCCCTGCTAGAAAAGTCAGCAGATGGTTCAGACTTCTCTCTCAGTAAATTGCTCTCCAAGCAAAAAGTACAGGGGGTGTGGGACACCAAGGACAAACTTGCTCTGATCAAGGCACTTAATTCTCTGAACCTCTTTGGTCCCTGGGACCACTTCAAGTGGTTACAAACAATACCACAGTGATATGGTACATAAACAAGCAGGGGAGAACCAGGTCCCCCGTCGCAGACCAGCCATGTTAGCTTGGGATATAGCTTCCCAGCACAATCAAACTCTTTGGGCATCTGACAATGCCAGAGCAAAATTGTGTGAAAACCGAGCATAACCAGGGCAGACCCTCAGGAATGGAAACCAGATCCGTGTGGGGGGGGGGGGGTTCAAAATTTCATCCATCTGTGGGGAGTTCAAGTAGACCTCTGCCTCCTCTCTGAGCAATCGAAACAATTCCAGGACTCTATACAAGAGGGCCTGAAGACAGATGCCTTTTTACTAACATTTCTTTCTTTACTTTGGACAATAACATTCCTGTCATGTTGGCAGGATATGACTTATGTAGCTATGGCTACTGCAGCAGTTATCAATATAAGAGTACACAAATGTTTGGATCCAATGCTAAAAGTTTTAGATATACTAACATGCTTGGCATTCGAGGGGGGGGGGGTTCTGCATGCAACCGTGTGTTTGCAGGTTAGGCTTACTCCATAAACAGAGGCAATGGATAATGTCACTTTTTTGCTATTAGATTCTCTGATCATGTTCCCTCAGCACTGCATTCCACAGATTGTCAAAAGTACAGTTTTGTACCTACCATAAATGTAGATGTTCGAGGATCCACATTGCTGCAGTCCTAACTATTGGGTAGTCCGCTGTCCAGTCGGCCCGAATACCAAAGTATATGGCTGACGTCGGTCAGGGCGCATTAGACTGACGTCAGTACGTCAGGGTACTAATGCGCATGACCGACGTCATATCCTCAGTCTTTTCTTGCCCCAGATGTCAGAAGACCCTGAAAAGCTAAGGCCAAAACCAAAAATTCCAAACATACCTGCACCAAAAATATGTACAATATATACAAAATTACCAGAATATAACCTCACCTACACAACCACCCTTAAACACAGAGGGAAGGAGGGAGGGTAAATTGGACTGCAGCAATGTGGATCCTCGAACATCTACATTTATGGTAGGTACAAAACTGTACTATGTTCTTCATTCCACATTGCTGCAGTCCTAACTATTGGGTAGAATCCCAAAGCAGAGGTAAGGGAGGCTGGCAAATCATAAGGAAGCAGGAACTGACAACATGCCTTGCAAAATAGCTGTGGCAAAACCAGCCCTAGACTTAGAGTAGAGAGGAAGGTGATAATGCTTAGAGAAAGTATGCACTGAACTCCAAGTAGCTGCCTCCAAAATATCCTTAGTGGCCACCCCCTTAGAAATGCTGTAGAAGTGGCAGTAGCCCTAGTGGAATGAGGCCTAATTCCAGCTGGAATCTCCTTGCCATGATGGGAATAACAAAATGCAATGCAAAACCCAATCCACCTAGAAATAGTTTGTTTTGACACAGGCTTGCCCTCTGAACCCAAAGCAAAAGAAACAAACAACTGCTGAGACTGCCTAAAATCCTTAGTCCTGCTCAAATAATAACGCAATTGCCTGTGTACATCTAAAGTGTGCAAAATCTTTTCCCCTTTATTTTGGGGATCTGCATAAAAAGTAGGCAAATGAATAGTTTGGTTTAAAGCCACACTAGAAACCACCTTAGGCATAAAGGAAGGATTAGTACGTAAAGATACCCTATCCTTATGAAAAATCAAAAAGGCTCTACCGCCATAAGGGCCTGCAACTCAGAAACCCTTCTTGCAGAAGTAATGGCCAACAAAAAGCAGTCTTCCATGACAAATATTTCAATTCAGCAGTAGCCGTGAGGCTCAAAAGGTTGTAGAGTAAGTTTCTCCAACACAAAATTGAGATCCCAAGCAGGAGTAGGAGCTCTACGTGGGGTCTTATATTCTTTGCCCCTCTAAGAAATTGCTTGAACAAAGGATGCGAAAACAATGGTGGGTCACAATCATAGTGAGCTGAAATTGCTGCAGCATGAATCTTAATGGAAGAGAAAGACAAACCTTTGTCCAATAACTCAGTAAGATATTGAAGAGCCACACTCAAATTAGGCTCAGAAATCTCCAAATTGTTTGCTGCACTCCAAAATAAAAATCTCTTCCATTTTTCATGTGACACTTTCCTTGTACTAGGTCTTCTGGCTTCCATAATCACATTTAAAACTTGTTGAGGAAGTTGAGACCTGCTGTCTTTCAAAACAGAATATGCCAGGCTGTTAGATGAAGAGATTGAAGCTTGACATTGAGCAGGTGACCGTCCCTCTGAGACAACAGGTGTGGAATCAAGGGTAAAGGCCATGGAGGCTTCCTTACCAGACTCCTCAGTAATGGGTACCAGTGCTGCCGAGGCCAATCTGGAGCTATTAAAATCATCCTTGGCTTGTCTTGTCTGACCTTTAGAAGCACCTTTGGGAGAAGAGGCAGAGGTGGAAAAGCATACACATGAAGATTTTTCCAACTGAAAGAAAGAGCATCCACTTTCCAAGCTGTGTGATGAAACCTCTTTGTGCAAAACTTTGGCAGCTGGTGGTTTAGTGGAGAAGCGAACAGATCTATGTCTGGAGTTCCCCATGACACTGTCAATTTTGAAATACATGAAGATCCAGTTTCCACTCGTGGGGATCCATGATTTGTCTGCTTAACACATCTGCTAAGGAGTTCTGTGCTCCGGCAGAAACCTTGCCTGAAGAGTTAGTTGCAAGCTGAGCGCAGTCTCCCATAAAATCATTGCTTGCCTGCACAATGGGTAAGAATGTGTTCCCCTTGTTTGTTGATGTACCACATGACAGTTGTGTTGTCTGTTAGAATCAACACCTGCCCTGGAAGAAGTAACTCCTTGAAAGCCATTAATGCAAACTGGACTGCTAACATCTCTTTCATGTTGATATGTAGATGCTGTAGTCTGGCAGGCCACTTGTCTTGTATCCACTTTCCATTTAGATGAGCTCCCCAAGCAATGTCTGAGGCATCTGTCGTTAGAATCTGACTCGCCTCTGGCCGGGTCACAGAGTCCCTTGTTTAGGTGACATTCCTGAGCCCACCACAAAAATTCCTTTTGAATGCAAGGTATTATTTGAATGACAGTGTCCAAATCCTGGCAGTGCTGTGTCCATACATTTTGAGATACCATTGCAGCTTCCTCATATGCAGTTTGGCATTGGGAAGCACCAGAATACAAGATGCCATGAACCCTAAGGCTTGAAGGACTGTCCTTGCAGTCAGCCCGGACTGAAGAGATAGTTGATGGAAGTAACTGGAAAGATTCTTTGTTTGTCCGGGGTTAAAAGGCCATCTGGGCTGCTGTATTCAGTCTCACACCCAGAAAGCACATGTCTTGAGAGGGTACTAGACTGGACTTTATTTCGCTCACAGAATACCCTAGGCATCTTAGCACTGCTATGACATAATCCAAATGCTGTAGAAGGTCTTCCTTTTCTTGAGCTAGAATCAGGCAGTCGTCCAAGTAAGGATAGATTTGAATTCCTTTTAGCCTGAAGTAAGCTATCACTGGAGCCAGAACCTTTGTGAATACTCTGGGCAGTGGATAAGCCAAAGGGCAATGCAGAGAACTGATAATGAGAATTTCCAGCTCGAAAACGCAGATACTTCCTGCAACTTAGTCTTATAGGCACATGAAGGTAAGCTTCCTTGAGATCTAAAGTTACCATCCAGTGATCCTTGCCCAGCAGAGGTAAAAGCTGTTGTAACGCCAACATTTTGAACTTGGGAATGTCCAGATAAGTGTTGAGGATAGATAAATCCAAAATTGGCCTCCACGTGTTCCCCTTCTTCGGTACTAGGAACAGGCGAGAATAAAATCCTAGGCCCCTTTCTGGCACAGGAACTGGCTGAATGGCCCCTATGTGGAGCAACAGAGAAATTTGCTTGTGAGCCTCTTGTCTTTGTAGAGGAGGAATGTCTGGCATGCCTTTGAAAGGAGGCATGTTATGGAAATAAAACCTGTAACCGTGGTGAATGATATCCAGAACCCATCTGTCTTGGGTAATTAAATCCCAATTTTCTTTGAAAAGAGACAGCCTTCCTCCCAAAGGTGCTGCCAGGCGAGAATGTACTGGCAGCTGAAAAGGCAGGTCATTGGGTCTGCTTACGAAAGGACTGACCCCTGCCCTCACCAGAAGTCTGAGCAGGGGAACTCCTGTCCTAGGCCTAAAGAACCTTGAGCTCTGCCCCTACCACGCCTAGACCTACCCCTAGACTGGGAATCATAAGCAGGATAAGTCCATCCCTTAGTAGGCCAATTTCTACTAAACTTGGAGGCTGCACCTGCAAAAATCCTTAACAGTTTGCATAGACTTAGCCTTGTCCTCCATTTTCTTTAAGACTGCTTCCACAGGCGAACCAAACAACACATCAGACTGCAAAGGAGCATCCAAAATCCTTGTTTTAACATGCTCAGCTAAATTCTGATCTCTCAACCAGGCATGCCTACGAAGAACAGAACCAGTGGCAGCCACCCTCGAGGAGGCCTGCACAGCATCAAAACCACATTGCAAGGAATGTTTACCCACCTGTTCAGACACATGAACTAAATCCTGCAACTCTTTACACTCAATACCTTCTGCCAGAGCATCCACCTTAGATTTCAATTGTGAAAGGAGATAATTCTGATATTTTAACATGTGAAACTGACAATTCAACGCCCTCATGGCTAAAGTGGAAGAAGTATACACTTTCTTTCCCCATCTATCCAAAGCCCTTGCCTCTTTATCAGGAGGAACAGGATTTTTAACAACAGAGGCCTTCACACCTTTAGGCCCCTGAGAGACAGTTTCGGGTCTGCCCTAGGACTCTTAAAAGATACTTATGAGCTTCAGGCACCCTATAGTACCTATCCGGTTTAACTGGGGCAGGAGGCAAAGAATCAGGATTGAGGGAAGCCTCTGCAAAAACATCTTCCACCACATTCAGAACAGGAGGTATAGCTAAAGGCCTATGCTGGGGTAAAAACAAGAATTCCCTAAGCCTCTTCCTGGAATCAGAGAAATCTTGACCTTCCCATTTAAAATGCTCCCTCATGGAATGCAGAGTCTCTGAAAATGAAAAATCCTCAGGAGGAGAAGCTGAAGGAGAAGAATCATCCACATCAGAATCAGAATAAGGAGGATACTCCTGCAAGTCTTCAGTCAAGACTCAGAAGCCTCCGAACATTGCTCAAAACTCTCAAACTCAGGTTCCACCCTAGGCCTCTTATCAGGAGGGGGCATAGAACCTCTAATCATAGTAATCAAATCCTCTGCCATTTTAAGCATATGTTTCTTAGGCAAAGACCCTGAAGCACTAGGAGAAACCACTGAAGTTAAACTTGGCCTGCCTCTCAAAGAAGCCTTGGAAACAGAAGGGGAGGCTCTAACCACCTTAGGAAGAGAGGGAAGAACAGCCACCTGAGAAGCCCCTCAGCCTGGCCTACTTCCTGCGAGGATACATCCTGTAACAGTAAAGTCTTGAGACTCCAAAGAAACACCTGGCAAAACCTCCGGCTCCACTGAGCCTTCTAAAGATCCGACGTCTGGGACTGTCGGTTCTTCCACTCTAGGCTTTGCTGCTTTGTCCTTGCGCTTTTTGGTCGAAGCGGCCGGAGCCTCCGGCGGCATTTTATAATTACAACGCTTCCCAAAACTAACCTGGCACAGTCTAACCTTCTCTTAATAGTGCGTTTGTTAAATCTAGCACAAGAGCGGCATCCAACAACGTCGTGCTCAGGCCCTAAACAAGGTATACACAAAGTATGGTAATCCCTATGAGGTATCTGTTTCCCACAAGAAATACAGTTATTCACTTTTTCTGACATCCGGTTAAATACCGAGGCAAGAAAAAACCAAAATATTCCCAACGGGTACTTAGCCAACTTTGATTCGGTCTGAAACTCTGACTTCAGAAACTTTCAGAACGCCAACCTGCACTCGCAAAATTGCTTCTGCATCGGACCATGCGGCAAAAAAGACTGAGGATATGACGTCGGTCATGCGCATTAGTACCCTGACGTACTGACGTCAGTCTAATGCGCCCTGACCGACGTCAGCCATATACTTTGGTATTCGGGCCGACTGGACAGCGGACTACCCAATAGTTAGGACTGCAGCAATGTGGAATGAAGAACATCAAATGTCTGCATTATTTTACAGTTCAGCTCTCAAAGTAACTGCTTCTCAGCCCACGAGCTTTACTTTTTTCTGTACGACACCTGTAACTACTGGTGATAGTTGCTCATGTGAGTTAATAAAAGCCATGTGGAAGTAGCATAACGAGTTGCACAAAAAATGTGAAAACTTTGTCAGTTCCAGGTTAAAAATGAAAGGCACACTGTAGAACATTGAAGATGTGTGTTGCAGAATGTGTTGCTAGGTGCACCTAAATTGCTTTAAGCATGCATTTTTTTACATCAACACCTGACCAACCAATTTACACACACTCGTACAAGAGGTTTATATACTAGGAGATCATGAAAAAAATGCCAAGGACACCAGCAAGGCAATTGTTTCAAAATTCTTCTAGCTAGGTGCAGCAGTATACTAAGCAATATACAATCCAATTTAAAACAAACTAGAAAATGTTGACTATAACGTAGATGATGTGACAGTTTAAATGTACTTAAGCAAAGGCATGCAAATAAAAGTATTTTCCAAAAGACAATTGTACACAAACAGCTGTGCAGTTTCAGGTAAAAATTTCTTGCAAATTTTAGAGACCTTGGCAATAGGAGGACTATATGAATCAAACTAACAAGGATTTAGTATAAACACTACACTGCCACTTATCCTCACTCACTCTAAAAATTCTCAAACTGCGTATTCACTAACAAAAGAAATTGTAGACTACTATAGTGTGTGAAAACAGCTCAAAAACATTTCTTCTAAATATCTACAGGCACTGCTCAAACACCAGGAGGCAGCAGAGAGCAATACATAAAATATTTCATATTTGAAGGACTAAGCAAACCTTTCCAAGTACACCAACAGCAGGAAGCAAAGAACAAGTTTTAATTCCCATCCCCCAAAGAATGAAGAGAATATTCACACGCAGTACTATGCATTAAACTTCATTCCACTTGCAGGGTATGCACACTACGTAAATTAACTAACAATTTCAAGACAATGCAGTTCCAAACCAAGGATGCAATGCAGTAAAAGAGCCATATATGTATGCAAATCAATAATGGTTTACAATAATATAAAAATACACCAACTCCCAAAGTGTAATTTAACGCATCCGATACAGAACAAATTACACACACTGCTGATAAAACTCATTTTATGAGAAAGAAAATGTGACATTCTAGGCTCCAGTGCCACAAGTACCCTGTGGTAAATACACAAAGAATTACTGCTTGGCAGCTGCGTGGCTTTTTATAAATTTGTTTTCAAGGCTTTTACTTGCAGTCTAGCTAAAATGGTCATGGTTGTGTTCTGCAAGTGTGAGCTGTGGAAACTGCTATGAAAATATCCTGCAAACAATCTCAAAGCATGACAAAGCCTAAACACATTAATCTACTTAAGAGAAGCATCTCGCATAAAATGGTAACATAAAACTAAACTTCTACACAGAGTAATACATCACTCCACAGTCTGGGACTTGCACTTCTGCACCACTGTAGTGCCAACAGTTCTGCGACATCTTTCCTCCTCCACCACTTGCAATACAACACTGCAGTTCCTGCACCCCACTCCCCCATAAAATCCTTTGTAAAAACTGTTTCTTCCTACACATACGAGGGCCAAACTTATTCCTGTATGAGGTCAGACTCCAGATAACACAGGGAAGCATCCATTAAAGTCCACTGGTATATCGAAACTCTACCCCAACAAGTGACAAGAGGGATAAAGTCAATTTTGACAGCATGTAATACAAAAAATGGCAAGGAGAGAAATGTATCTTGACACCATAAGCCATAAAATGTGATGCAATTCTCAACTGTACGGACATTAACTTTAACATGTGCACCAATTACAAGCAGATTCTGCTGCTGTATGAAATGCCACTCTCCCGTAAATACCTGAAACGCGATATTTAACCTGTGCCCTCTAAAAAGGCTCTTCAGAGTTTGAATGATTAAACACACCACATTCCAGCATCCCTGCATCTTGGCTGCAAAGAAATTAACTGTCCTTTATTCTAGCTTGAACAAGGTACTACCTACAAACAATGCCAATAATAAAATTGTAAACCTGTAAGACAGAACACTTAAAACATAACAGCAAACTGAATGACCTACAGAAACACAAAGCCACTGGATATACAAAGGATAGAAGAATCAACAGGAATAACATCCAATTCAATAGGCCAAGAATTTATACCTGCAATGAGCAAAACTCAACCCCTCACCCCCCAAATTACACAATAAAGGAGGTAGAAAATGTAAGCAAGCCTATGGAAAAGGGACAAAAATGCCCTCAAACTGCCTTCCTAAAAAAAAGCTTAGATTCATAGAGAGTTACTGGACTGGAGGGACTGCTAAGCGTGCAGCCTAAGTGATCTTCAAAAAGCTTAGCAAAGTAACCAAGCAAAATCATGAGATCTTAGTTGCCCTGATAAATTACCACAAATCCCATGAGCGAATTCACAATTATCCATCCATTTAGCACATCTAAACTTATAAGTAGAGCAGAGTTATTCAAACAAATGAAATCTTATTATACAGTTCCTTAGAGGCTTATGTAGTGATCTCTGCTTGGCTTTTAAACAGAGAGAGAACGCTGTTTCTAATTTTCTTCACCTGCACGGAATCTGTGGTCTTAAAAATATCCACACCATAACTCTTATCCATCAACACCCTAACACCTGCCACAGCAAAATCTTAACCCTGCATATATATATATATATATATATATATATATATATATATATATATATATATATATATATATATATATATATATATTTGTTTTTAAGAACCTCAGTGTTCTTATTTTCAATGACTCCCTTCCCTACCAAATTCCTCTGTCATTTCACAGTTTATTTTACATTTGTTGACTGGGTTTGTTCAACCGAGCTTAGTCCATTTTCAGCAGAGGCCCGGGAAGAAAATCTCCAGATTATACAGATGATCATTTATAAAAGTAATCAAAATTACATAAAATATTCAAAGAAAACATATATATGAAAAACAAAAATTTACAAAAGAATAACAGTTTTGTCACCAGACTTAAAAACTTACATAATTCAGAAAGGAATACAAGTAGTGTGCTTAGTATTAAGATTTAGAATGATTGAGAGACTAGGTCTAGGAAGTTAGAGAAAGTTATGATAAACAGATGGGGAACAGATAGTGGAATGCATTTAGGGTTGAGGAGATATTTACAGGGGGGGCGAGTACAGTGGCAGGTCTATTGGCTTAGCAGGTATTGTGGCAGGTCCATTGGCTTAGCAGGTATTCTTTAGTGGCTACTTGAATTGACTACGTTGTTTAAGGGACTTGAACTCTAGTGGGAGCTTGTCCCAGGCCTTGGAAGGATTATAGCTAGAGATCGCATTCATTCTTAGTTTCAGGTTTGTGGATTAGTAGCAGATCTAGGTTAGAGCTCTGGAGGAATCTAGCAGGTGAATAGTGGGGAAGGAGAGATGATTAGGTAGGACAGTAGGAAGGCTGGTAAAGGATAGAGTGGATGATCTGGAGCTGAGAGAGAAGAAGCTGGTGAGGTAATTTAAGCCAGTTTACGTGCCCGAGTGAGCGACAGTGGTGGGACTTGTATAAGTTTGATGGGCAGCAAATTTGGCTATTGTGTTCTAGGTAGATTCAAGTTTGGCTATGAGTGTAGAGTTGAAACAAGAAAGAATTTGAGTCACACAAACTGGGTAAGAGGTAGGCACAAGTTACTTTAGCTTTACTGGTGAGAATTTTGTTGTTGCGGTAAAGGAGCCCTAGTTTCTCATGAGTTTTCTTGCTACAGTTGTTAATGTGCAAGTCAAATTTAAGTTAATCAATGAGGACACCTAGGAGTTTGGTGCTAGATTCCACCTCGATAGGGGGTGTTATGACAGAATTGAGAAGGTAAATTTAATGTGTTTGTAGTTTTTTTTTTAGGAAGAAATAGTTTAGTTTTTTGGGGTTAAGGATAAGCTGGTTATCAGAGAACCAGTTTTCTACCAAGTTAAAGGACGTCTGTATGGCAGAGAGGAGTTCAGAGGGAGTGTCAGCAATAGTGATGATGGTACAGTCATAAAAGTTTTGAACCAGTGATGATGGAGGACAAGAATAAATGTGTAAAGATGTTGAAAAGTAGTGGACCAAGGATAGAACCCTGAGGTACCCCCATTTTAACTGGGAGAAAAGGGGAGTGTTGATTGCCACTTAACTACTTGAAATTTGTCAGTAAGACAGCTGGAAAACCATGCAACAGTAGCAGAGGAGACTGGTCAGTTTGTGCAGAAGAAGTGGGTGAGATACTGTGTCAAACACTTGAGAGGTCTAAGAACAGGCAGGAGACAAGTTTGTCATCATCTCATAGGTAGGTACTAGGCTATCGGCCCAGCCAAAAATGTACCCTGGCTTTTGCCAACCAAGAAAATTATTTTCCTGTGCCACAGTCTAGCAGAGCCACAGAGGTGATCCCTGGGGTGAATTTCCTATTTCCCATCCAATCAAGATTTTTCTTGAGTGCTAATGAGGAGCTTTGTTTGATGAAGATTGGCAGTTTATTCCAAAGTATGTTCTGTTTATTGTGGTAACAAGGTTTAGGTCCCAAGAGCGTGTAGCTCAGAGGGATTGGGATTTCTTTAAGTGGAGCATGTCCAACAGCTCTGGGTTTGACATAGCTTTGTATGTTAGGCAGAGATCACCTCTGAGTAGGCGATATGTAACGGAGTAAAGCTGGAGTTTTTTGAGACCGTCTGCGTAGGGCATCTGTTTGAGGCCGGTAATCCTCTGAGGTATTTCTGCGGCCTTTCCAGTTGTTGTAGATGTCTTGTGAGGTACATACCAAAAGGGGCGTTGTACTCTATAATGGGTCTAATGAGTGATGAGTAGAGGGGAACAATGACCTCTTTTTTCCTGGATGAGAAACCTTTTTTGATGAGGTGTGCTACGTAGAAGGATTTCCCGACTACTGTGGCGATGTGATTATCAAAGGAGAGACTACTGTCCATCTATGTTCCAAGGTCTCATCACACTTTCGGTGTTAAGTATACTACTGCCTATGTCGTAGTTCATGGGTACAGAGTTTTTACCAAAGGGGATGACAATGCACTTTTTGGCATTGAGCTTGAGGCCATGGCTTTGACACCAGGCATCTGTCTCAGTGAGGCCCTTTTTGTAGGATGTCCACACTGTTAGGAGTTTTGATTATGGCTCCTAGTTTGCAGTCATCTGCAAACTTCATTAACCAAAGATCTTCTGTGTTTGGTATCTACTTCTCTGAAGTACAGGCTAACAGGAGAGCACCCAGGACTGAACCCTGTGGTACTCCACTTGTCACTGATCTGAAGTCGGATTTGAAGTCTGCTACTTTCACAGTGTGGGTTCGGTCAGTGAGCCAGTTGGAAACCCATCTTGTGACATAGGGATTTATACCTAGTTTATTGAGTTCATCTAGAATTCCAGAGTGGGGGATGGTGTTGAAAGCCTTGGCAAGATCTAGTTCGGCTGTGAGAACCACCTTACCCTTGTCTACGGCTTTGGTGACTGCTTCAAACAAGTCTATCAGGTTTAGGAGACATGATCTGCCTTTTACAAACCCAAACTGGCTGGCATCCAGAGTTTGGAGATTACCAATGTCTTTGTTTATAAGTTCCATGATGATACGTTCCATGGCCTTGCAGACCAGGCTAGTCAAGCTAATGGGGCAGCCGTTCCCAGAGTCCATGGTGGCTCCCCCCTTGTGGAGTGGGATAACCGTTGCTGTGCGCCATTCAGCAGGCACAAAGCCTGAGGTGAGGCTATGATTGAACATGGTACTTAGAGGTGGGGTGCCAGTTCGTTCTGTAGCTCGTGTAGTACACAGCCTGGAATGTTGTCTGGTCCTGTGGATGCTGTGTTCTTGGCTTTGGAGTGTGTGGTTTTTAACTGTGCAGCCGTGATTACAGGAACTTTGCATTCTTCCAGTATAGATATGGGCTCTTTAGGGGGTGAGACTGAGGTAAAATTAGCACTGAACCTATCTGCCACGATGTTGGCAATATCAGCTGGGTCTGTATATTTCATGCCATTGTGCTGTAACTCAAGAGCAGATCTGAGTGTTGCCATTGTGATTCTTGACATAGCTATAGAATGCTTTGTGGTCATCTTTAGAATCGGTGGTAATTTTGTTTTCGTAACTAGCTTTGAAGGCTTTTATCAGGGATCGCAGCTTCTTGAGGAGGCTGAGAGGGCTCTCCTCCTCATAGGATTTTATTCTTTTGCAACAGTTTCTTCCTTCTGCTGTACAGTTTGTTTATGGCAGGAGACCACCAGATTGGCTTCCTTTTTTTTTTTTTTGGAGGATAGCATCTTGGTTCTATTTGGGATAGCACGATCCATGCAGTCATTTAAGTGCTTATAAAGTGCAATTGTGTAGGATTCAGTAGTCGTAACTGTATTTTCAATCTGCATGGAGGTCATGAAGTTCACCACTTCTGTCTTAAGCATGAAGTTGGCTTTGGAGAAATTTTTACCGTGGTTTCCTTAATGAGGGGGTGGGGGCAGGATGTGGATACCAAGGGTAATTAGCTTATGGTCCGATCGGACCAATGAGGCATTGACTTCAGGTGTGGAACACCAGTCACTCATGTTGGTACTAGATTTAAGATACTGTTGCCCCTGGTGGGGGTGTGGATAAGTTGCTCCAAGGCATTGGAGTTTATGAATTCTAAAAAACGTTGAGCGAAGGAGTTGGTACATGAGTAGTTTTATCAGTTAATGGTGGGGTACTTGAAATCATCCATTAGTGTGTTTGGTTGAACCCTAATATTTTCCAGTACAATAAGAAAAGAAGAGTGGGAATCCTGGGGCATGGTGGGTGATCTGTAGCAAGCTACAATTTGGATTGCAGTTTTGCCCAGAGTTAGTTGCACTTGGAGAACCTAGGCTGCATTATGCTGAGCAACTAGCCTGGAGGTGTGGATATCCTTAATGAATATGGACACACCTCCGCCTTTGTTGTTCTGGTAGAGGTTACATGGCCGAAAAGTGTGGTATGAGTTATAGCCTGGTAGTGCAGGGGTGCTGACTGGAGCCTTGAACCAGGTCTCAGTCACTGCGCAGATATCGATGTTCTCCATTTTAAGGAGTGCCTCGAGTGAGTGCATTTTGAGATTTAGACTACTAGCATTGAGTAGCATCACCCTCAGTTTTTGCTAGAGAGAATATTAAGGAATGACATTAAGGCAGTATTAGTACTATGCTTAGGTCGAAACCCCTGTTGAGTAGGTGTGAGCAGATTTCCATGAAGTAGGGCACACCTTGTTTATGTACGCATTTTTCTAGAACTGTAGAGGTGAGAGGATGGTGACTGGTCTGAAATGGTGATATCAGAGGAGTTACCTCCTTTGTGTATAGGTAAAGTGAAGAATGGTTTCCAGATGGAAGGCAACTTGGACTCTGAGATGAAGTGGTTGATTAGGATAGAGACAGGGAGAACAAGAGAGTCAGCTGCTAACTGAAGGAAAAGATTAGGAATATTGTCGGCAGATGCTGAGCAAGGTTTAAGTTTACAGAGTAGGGATATGATGCAGCTGGTGGGTACAGGTTTGACGGGAAGAATTAGATGAGAGTAGGATCTGGTACAGAGTGGTTTGAATTATTATTAAAGGTAGAGGAGTTGGCACTGGGGTTAAATAACTTGGATATAGAGTCAATGAAATAGGTGTTGAAGGTGGAGGCAGTATCTTCAGGCATCTCAGCAGGGCATGGACTGGTGGAAGAGGGACCACCTCGGGATTAGATCTCAAGGCTGGGGGGGTTATACTAAAAATCTCTCATCTATTAATGTGCTTTTTTGGTCTGATTTCTGAATTCTTAATACTTTTGCAAGTCTGCAAGGCACTTTGTTTTAGTCCACGTTTTCCATTTCCTGCCACTATTTTTCATCAGGATGTGGGTGGCAATTAATAGCCATGGAGATATTAAATTTAATAATCATTTCAACAAAAGTCAGTATTTCTTCACACCCCTGAAATGAACATTCTTTCCTTACTTTGTACAACATAGGCTTGTGTAGGTGAAGTGCATTTAAATCTGAATTTTCCAGCAATGGGACTGGCAGTAGCTCTGTCATCAAGAATAGTCTGTACTGTTCAGTACCAGCTCAAGGCACTCCTAAGAGTTGCATCTAAATATTCCTACTATGAAGAACACCTTATCTTTGGTGATGGAGGCAACCAAGTTTGTAACTGGCCTTACACTTCGACTCAATTCTATTGAGCAAAGCCCTTGTACAAATCAGTTTTACACAGGGACAGAGGAGACCTGTTAGAATTGACAGTTTCTTCCTTTTACTGTAAAGGTTGCTGATGCAAAAGCCCAACCACATTTTTTTAAACCTGTCACTGTACTCAGGTTGAACACAAATGCTACCTCATTTCCGTTATCCTGAGAGAGAGTAGAACTGGAAAATACAGTACAGCATCATGCTGTGGGATTGACTTTGATAATTGTAAGCTAAACAGTCAGCTTTAGAAGGAAAGAGTCCCTACATTTAGATGAACTCTCTAAAAGATGCATGTATTGTATCCTAAGGGAGAAGATGACAGGTTGGTGTGTTAGCAAGGATGAAATTAAGATACATACCTCTAGCAGAGAATACCACCTGGATCAAGGGAAGTGGAACACAAAACAAGTAACCTCTAGCTACTTGTCATTTGACGGAAAGGTAGTTAAAATCCCCAGAAACAGTATACTCAGTTTAATAAGTTCTATTAAAGAAAACAAACTTCATGTTCAGAAAGAGACATAGGAGAGGTCAGTCTGTGGCAATCTGGCTTTTGAATGACACTAAGAACTTGTCAAGCCCAAGGTTAGTGGCAAACATTGACAGGACAAACAAAATGCAAAACAGGAAACCCCTCCTGCAGAGGAAAGCAGACAACTGTTGAGTCGTAATATACTTGTATACTCTGTGCTGAACATCCACAATCAAAAATGTATTCTCCATTCAGGAAAGGCAACAAGGAGGTGAATAAACAATCAGGGATACCTCAAACTACTTTTACCATCTTCCAATCAGCCAAGCTGCAAAAGGAGGCAGTCAAAATTCAGATCCCAAGCAGGAAGAGATTCTTAATGGATAGCAAATATGGAATATCACTTCAAAGCAGGGTCCTATCTCCAGACAGGTAATGAAAATTTCAGAAGGCCAAGAAATGGAACAGTCCAGTAAGATTATAGCTCATTCCTACCTGTATAGATAAGTCATGGCTTGGTTCAATTACAAAACAGACCTTCAGCATAAAAACTTTCATAGAAACTCTGCGGAAAATGTTAGTGTCGCCTACATATTAATGCCCATGCAATTTCACTGTGCATTCAAGACAGCATGTTAGCATTTTACTAACTCATGCCTTTCACTTTCTTCACAGGCAGATGTCAGACAAACAGAGTTAAAGTTTATTTTTGAGGGGGCGGGGGTCAGGCTGCATATAGCAAAAAACAGTTGAGAGTAATGTTAGAGAATAGTCAATACGGGCTGTCAGGACAAAGTGCATATGTACAACTGAAACCAACTCAAATACATTACTGTGGCAATTTCTTTTTACTTTTCATCACAAAGTGTCTTCATAAGAAGGGGGCTAGCAGCGAAACAGCACATAAAACTAACTATACTAAATTTAGTCACTGAGATAGATTTGTCCTACATGCTGTGTGTAAATGGCATAGGATTCCAGTGTCAAAAGGTTGAGAAAAAAAAAAGCTTTTGTCTGTGGTCAATTTGTGCAACTCTCCAGTCAAAGTAGATGCAGTAGCCTTTGTCAGTAAGGACCCACTAAGGAAGTCAGCTGCATCTTAGAAATGCAATGAGGATGCTGCAGCTGCAAGTATTTGCTTTCAAACTGTTACTTTGCCACAATTCTACAGCAGCCCCAATGCAAATGTCTTTAGATCCAGCTTACAATAGTTTTTTTTTCTTGTGGGGTGAATACAAATACATATTTGAACTTGAAAGTAATGTTTTCCGATGTTTGAAATATTAATAGAAAAAAAAAACAGCATAACACTGAGCCGCGACTTGGAGAACAAAAGTTCATCACTTCCTTGTATACAAGGCCACAATGTGAACAGCCTCTGTACCATCAGCCTGGACCCATTAGTCTCTTGGAGATTCAGTCTTTAATTAACCCTTAGGACTTGGGTGCTCCATGCATGTTCTCCTGGGTGGCCAAAACTTTCCAAAATTACTCATTCAACTTTTCCATCTCAAAAGAGCAAGCCGCACTTGTGTGGACCAAAACTGGGCTGCTAAAATAACCCTGGCTCTGTGAATCCTGACATTCTAGACAAACCATCCAAAAAGAGAGGAAGTATAAAAGTACCTCCTGTGGCTAAGTCTCCATTTCAGTCTCTAACTAGGCTAAATGCACTACATACAGCAATAACCTTCCCTAAACTGCTAAGATGGCAACAGCTCTAGCTGAATGAATCAAACAAATGAGGTAATGCCTTACCGTGCATATGATCAACAAGGGAAATAACTCAAAAAGCCAGTGGGCCAGACACACATCAGCAACATTTTTGCCCAGTTTCTATGACCCAAAGGAAACCTGAGCTGCCTGTGGGTGTTCATTCTTCACAAAGGAAGCTTGACAGAAAATTACACTCTGAAGCAAACTTTGGCATAAAGGAGGGACTAAGCTTGTAAATAAACATTTAATTACAGAAAAGCACAAATGGAAGATTCAGACAAGGCTTTTTTGAATCTAGATTTCTGGCTGAAGTAACTGCTACAAAATGACTCTGCAGACTCTTTTACATGGAATAAAAGGTTAAATTCGGTACAAAGTTCAAGCCCCAGGGTGGTATGGGCTCAATGGCAAGAGGACACAAAAGAAAAACTCCCTTAAGAGAAGTTTTACACACTTTAATGGAAGGTAAAGACAAATTCATCAGACCACGAAATCTGAGAAACTGCAGCCAGATGTACTATGACAAATGAATAACTTGGAACACAGAATCCAACACTTGACTGTGGGAACACAGAATCAAATACTTTTGACTGTTACAGAAGAACCAAGGAAAATGGGAGTTGAAAAAGGATTCTGGTTATGGTGCACATTCCACATTGAAAACCACTTCCATTTGCCTTTTTCATCCGTGTAGGAGGGAGGGTTTCTGAGAGGATGTCAACACCTACCCTACTCAAACCTTAATCACAGATTAGCAAAGGAAATGATGAAGCTAACTTCATAATGCCAGAGTTCAAAGATTTAGATGCGTTTATACAAATAAATGCAAAAATGTTTTTTTCAGTCAGCCACAGGAGTTTCTAACTAAAGCCATCTCAAAACAGGGAGAACCCTGTATGGACCAAAACTGAGCTGCTAAAATAACCCTGGCTCTCTGAATCTTGGACTTCTAGATAAATTTCACCATTTAAAAAAAGTATAAAATGACCTCCCGTGGCCAGCCTTGGATTAATGCATCCTTGTTCTGTCCACAGGGCAGGAGGAGCAGTTAGAAAAATGTACATCTGGCACTGGTTGGATAGCCAAACTGCATACAAGAAAGCCACACTTCAGAAATATCACAACACTGGTCAGACTGAGTGACACTTGTGGGGCATCACTAAGAGAGCTGGCTACCTCAGAAATATGCATGGAAAACAGAAAACACCACTTGTGTCTGCCTACGCTTGCATCTCTCAGATTCCCAATGAAGGGGTTAAAATACTGCACCCTCCTCATATGCTCAGACAAGCAAACCACAGACATTTTCCAAACAAACTACCAGCACTTCAGGATGAAGAATATTGTCTAAGGCTTAGCTGTTTAGCAAGACTGTTTTATATCTCCAGAACACAAATACATAGAGAGGACTCCTACAAAGACCACTTCTGTTAGACCATCCAACTACTGAGTGCCCTCTCCACAAGCATGAAAGGGCAGATGTTTCTGTAGCTGTTCGCTGCAGTCACCTGTACAGGAATAAAGTTTTATGACAAAAATTTCCTTGGGCAAAGTGACAAAGTTGTCTCATCCGAGGGTAAGAGCAAGAATCACAACTAGGAAAACAGAGCATTTAAATAATCCAAAAGTACCAACTATAGTGGTAAATAAAGTCACTGACGAACAACAAAATAGGACAGAGTAAATCTCAATTTTTTCCTCCAGAAATATCTTGGGGGCACTCAACATCTAACCAAATCTGGCACCAGAAAAAAAAAAGATAGGGTATCAGGGGAGAAGCAGCCTAGGTTAAGTTCTATCCACCAGGCAGAACATGAGAATCACCTTAGTCCTAACTGAATTTCCTAAGCAGATTCACAGCCTAACTGAATATCTACATATACTGTCCACGCAGCACTTACTTAACTGAACCACGTCATTTAACAGAATACCTCTGTCAGCTGCACACAGGCAAAATTGTAGGCATAGTCTTAGGCCTAACAGAAGCCTTCGATACTTTTCTTACAATTCCAAGCACACAAAGGAGACAGCCTAGGTCTCACAATCAGTAGTAAATAATGAATCACCAATTGTCTTATTTCACTACAGCTGTCCAATGGACTATCTTCACCTCCTTTCACCAATGCCAGGACCTATAGTTTATGACTGAAATGGCCAACTGTGGAGTGAAGCTTGTGCAATATGCAGGTAGCTTCATAACAGAGCTAACTACTCACTTGAGTCAGTTAATACTAAACTTGAATCTTGTTTTCAAACGGGAGAAATGTCTGTAGATTAAAGATCACATGTACATGAACAAGCTGAGGTAATGCAGAAAGCTGGCACTGGTTAACACCAGAGTACAACGGGGAGTGAGAAGACCAGAACGGTGACGGCATAAGTGGTTGACAGGCACTGGTGTAAAGGTACCCAAAGCCATCCATGCTACAAAACAGTGGAGTGGCTACCTTTCTCTAGTCTTTTTACATGAGGCCACATTTGCACATGGCATAATGTTGCTTACAAATGACCCCTAAGCATCTTCCCATCGGACTTGCCCATGTGCATCAGTGAGATTTCTCAGCTCACTGCTACAACACTTTTGTTCACCCACAACAGTGAAAGATAAGGCCATATGCAAATGAACAAAACATATGGCAGACTGCTGACAAGATTACTGCCCAAGTCTGTACTGATGTGTGTTTAAGACGTGCAGTTTATTTTGAACATTTGCTGCACAAGCAACACCCACAAAAGATACACAGCTCAATCTAAATTGCTGCAAAAGCAAAAATTCCACTACCATTAAGGAAGACACTACTGAAAAACTGAAAATGTACAAAGTAGACGCTGCAATGAAAGTCTCCCAAAAAAGAGATGCTGCTGTAAAGTCCCAAAACAAAGTAAACTACATACTTAATCATGTTTAAAGGCGTGAAATGCCCTTTTCTATTTAAACAAAAAAGTGCTCACATGCATCTTTATGATTACAAACACTTTTTTATAATGAAGTGTGTTTTGAAGCCTTTAATAAAACATTAACTTTTAAATACTGCTTTTGAACATGCAAGACTAAGTGTATTAAACCGTGTTTACAGCATTAATATTCATTGGAGGGCAGTTATGTCATTCCGGGTTAAACTCCAATAATGTTGGATTAGCTAAGGTAAGCAATTGTAAATTAGTAATGTAATTGCCAAACTGCTAAATTAACAGTTCTGAAAAAACACTAATGATATAGTTTTCTGCCAAACTGTTAATTTAACACCTTGACAACTGAATCACTAATTTACAACTGTTTACCTATGCTGCTGCTTCTTTCGGCTTTTCCCGGTTAGGGGTCACCACAGCGGATCACCTGCCCGCTTACCTATGCAGCATAATCCAGAATGATGCAATCGCCCCCTGTCCTGTCATGAATCTTAATGCTGTAAAACGCTGCTTAATACATTTAGTCTTCCACATTCTTTTTTTTTTTTTCAAAACAAGTTTATTGTTTTAACATATAAGAGAAATATCATAACAATTTTATACAAATAATTAAAAATAGGTATTATAATATTCAACAAAACTAAAGTATTTACAAAGACATCCACTACAATCAGATCAATTAAACTAAAATACTGTGCTATTGAAATTAGAATTTTTTTAACAAATTTTGTAAATTATCCCATACAATAAAATGTGATGTTTTTCTAGTTGTTCTCATTCTAATTGTGCTTATTTCCATATGACATTATATTCATAACATTTTTAAATTCATTGAACGAAGGAGGTGTATCTGAAATCCAATTTCTAGTTATTACTTTCCTAGCCACTGCTAGGATAGACCATAACAAGGGAAGCTTAATCTTTTTAACACATTGAGGTACAGGTGTGTTGAATAATATGAGACTTAGAAATAATGAAATTATCTGCAAAAAGAGCCTGCAAAAATTCATTGATTGACTTCCAGTATTCTTTCAACTTCATACAGTCATAAAACATATGAGCCCAGTCAGCATTAATTTCTACATTACATCTCTTACATAGATTATCTTTATTATTAATTTTATTCATCATCAAAGGTGTATAAAAAGATCTATGTAAAAATTTCCATGTATAAAGTCTCCAGACAATGGAAGATGTAGTTCTATAAGCAGATTCCAATATATATTGTTTATCTTGTTGAGTTGGTGGGTCCCCATTAATAGAGGTGAAATAATTCCAGTATGAATCTACATTGTAAAAAGTTTCTTGTCTGATAATTTTATGTATATATGAAAGTTTACCTTTATCAGAAACTTTATGCTGTAAATTTATTATCAAGTAATCAATCCGTTTTGGAATAGATTCTTTAACTGTTATAGATATTAGATCTATTCTATCAATGAGATGTTGTCTAAAGATCTGAACCTCTAACCAGCAAGTTTCTCTTAGATCAAATTCTTGTTTTAAGAAATCTAGATTTTTAACTTTATTATCAGTTATCAGCTGATACCAGTACTTCAGATTATTATCTATAGCTAAATGAGCTCCTTCAGAAGTAGATGACATAAGCATACCCTGAGTATAAATTATAGGGAATACAATAAAATTCCATTCCCTATACTTAGGGTGCATGAATATAAAGTTACGATAACTAATAATAATATTTAATGGGTAACAGACCATATGTTTAGGTGTAATAGGTGAAGTACAAAATTCCTTTAGCAACCACAACATGGAGTTATTTATAATCATATTTTTATGTGTTAAGGAGATTTTCATGAAGTGTATACTAATTAGCTCCCAATAATCTTTCCATTTTGTGATATATGACCGATCTATTAATAAAGTAATAACTTTTATAATAGAAGAGATAATATATAAATTAAAGTCTGGAAAAGAAATACCCCCTTGAGACCAGCTATTAGTATGTTTCTTTAATGCAATCCTAGGTCTATTAGGTGCCCATAAGAAATTTAACATTAGTGTATTCAGTTTCTTGATAGTTATTTTTGTAGGTGAAAGTATTATTGATTGTATTAAGTATAAAATCTTGGGGAATATTATCATTTTAATAATTGTAAGTTTCTCCTCCATAGTAAAAAACATATTATTCCAGGTATTAAAAAGATTTTGTATATTAAGAAAACAGGTATTATAGTTATTATATATAATAGATTTAATATCTTTAGATAGTATTATACCTAAATAAGTTATCTGACCAGAGTTGGGTACATATTTAGTAAAATCACTAATGAGTATTTTTTCGTGTGTATATATAGGTAGTATTTTAGTTTTTTCTTCATTGAATATTAAACCAGAAATACTTTTAAAATTCATCATTTTATCAAATAAAGACTGCATAGAAGAATTAGATCCTGCTGATGTAATTAGAACATCATCTGCAAAAAGTTGAATTTTTGATGTTGTATTTTCTTCTATTTCAAAACCCTCTATGTCAGTACTGTTTCTAATCAAATTAGCCCAAGGCTCCATTACTAAAGTGAATAGTGGAGAAAGTGGACATCCTTGCTTTGTACCTTTAAGAATGGGTATTTTTTGTGAAACATATGTTCCTACCTTAATATAAGCCAGCATTCCTTTGTATAAATGCTCAATTAAATTTACAAATGCATCAGAGAAATTTGTGCATTTCAGTAAGGTAAACAGATAGTCCCAACTTACTGAATCAAATGCTGAACCTATATCAAGACTAATAAGTGTTAAATCTTTCTTTTTCCTATTTGCAAAATCAATTAATGTTAAAGTTCTTCTTATATTATCAAAAGTATTTCTATTTACAATGAAGCCCGTCTGATCTATGTCTATAATGCAGGGGATAATTGTCTTCAATCTATCAGCAAAAATACTCAAACATTTTATAATCAACATTAAGTAATGAGATGGGTCGATATGAAGAACATCTAGTTGGATCTTTATTAGGTTTTAAAATTGGTGAAATAAATGTATATTGCCAAGATGGGGGGGGTTATTAACTCAGTTTGGGCCAGAATAAAAACCTTATGTATTAATGAATATGTAGTTTTAGAAAGGATTTTATATATCTCTGGTATAAAACCATCATTACCCGGTGCTTTGTTTGATTTAAGCTTATTTATTTGTGTAATAACTTCTGTATATGAAATACTCTTGTCCAATAGTTTAATCTGTTGTTTATTAAGCTTTTTATTCATGTTTGCGGTTATAAACTCCTTTATTTTATCTTTAGGTTCCATGTTAATGTTGTTATGGTTAATCTTGTGAAAGTGATTTCTAAATTCATCCAGTATTTCTGGTATACTAGAAACATTCTTTTTCCTTAGAGAAAAGATTTCTTTGATATGGTTTTGTTTATTCAATCTTTTTGTTTTATTTTTAAGTCTATGTAAGTATTTGGGGCTTATTGAATAAGACAAAAACTTGTATTTCTCTAAAGTTATTTTAACTTTGAGTTAACATTTCTTTGTATTTCTCATTTAGTTTATTTCTTCAATAACTTTCTTGTCCATAATATTTTATTATGTTTATAAGAGTCTAGTTTACTTTGAATATCTAACAATTCCTTATCCCAAGATTTCCTTTTGTTATTATACCATCTGATACTTTGTCCATATAGATATGATTTTAAGGCATCCCAAACATAGACAATGGAGACTTCAGGAGTATTATTTATGTCTAGAAAATGTTGTACTTCTGAAAGTATATATTCTTTATAGTCTTTTAGCTGAGTTAAGTATGCTGGTATCCTTTAGATCTGAACATTATGAGTATTTTTTATCATGAATTCGAAAACAATTGAGTTATGATCAGATATAGGACATGAAATGATTTTGGAATTAATTAAATCTGTTACCATCTGGTTAGAAATAAAGACCCTATCTATTTTTGAATAAGTTTTGTATCGGTTAGAAAAAAAGGTGTATGGTAATGATTTTGACTATCTGATTATTAATATCATTCAAATGATAAGAATTAGCAAAATCATTTAAATGTTTTGCATTAGATGTAATTCTTCTTTTCTTTATAGTGGTAGTATCACTTTCATGTAGTATACAATTAAAATCACCAGCTAAAATAATATCCCCTACAGAGAATGATATGATCTTATCAATATGATGTTTCACTGTATTAATACCAATTCCAGGTATCCAATATACATTAAAGTGTAAGTCTTCCCATTAATTTGTATTGTAACCATACAAAACATTCCTTTGTCATCCTGATAAGACTTAAAGGTTTTAGGAATGGGCATACTTTTATTCCATAAAATAGCCACTCCTCTTTTTTCTGAGTGTGCTCTGAACTAACCAATACTGTATACTTATTAGTGGCTAGTTTATCAATATCTTTTTTCAAGAGATGGGTTTCGTGCAGGAAGACTAGATTGGCCTTGTGTAGATTAATGTATCTTATTAGGCTTGCCCTTTTACACGGATTATTCAATCCATTAATGTTTAAAGAAATTCCTTTTAAAGATGTCATTTGGCATTTTTAAAACTCAAGAATCTTATGATCGAAATAACAAATAAGATAAATAATGTTACATCTCCTCTTTTAGGTGTACCTTTAAACATAGCTGTATTTATTAAATCTCTTATGGGATTTTGTATAGGATTCAATTTTGTTTGTAGTGACAATGAGTGTACAAAATATATTATGGATGTCAAAACTATATACATATAACAATGAACAAGTGAAAATAATGTAAGGATTAAACCTTGCATCCCGCCTGGAGTTGAAAACTCCAACTTAGAGCAGTATTTACTACTCAAGTTAACCCCCTACCCTAAGCAGCAGTACCTCAGCTACCACCTTATCAATTTAATACTAGTTATATTTAACTGAGGTTAACAGTTTTCAATTCAATTATCTATCAAGACAAAACTACACATTTGGTAAAACAGCATCATATAAACTAAAATAAACTTTTTTTTTTTTTTTTAAACTGTTCATACTATTATATAGATCTATGTAATATATAACACTTGTATTCTAATAGCTTTCAAATAATTTTCAAATTCTGAAGCTTATTTAAAAGTTATTTCATTAAAGGCTTCAAAACACACCTTTTCATACAAAAAGCGTTTGCAAGCATAAATATGCAAGAAAACATATGGCCTTTAAGTACCACATGCTCTAAGGAGTTTGAGTGAGCTGCCTGCAGAGGATAGATGACAGCAGCAGCTGACCAGTACTGGTGTGCAGGTCTATTACAGTTCCCACTAAACTGAAAAAGTAGTGATCCTTCCTGTGTTCTGGTTTTCCACTTGTTACAATTAACATGCTGTTGCCGGGCTTCTGAATGACCCTACTCATCTTCACATTAGGTGGAGAACTTGCTAATTGCCCATGTGTAGCAAAAGTAATCAGCTTTCTGTCAAAGGTTAAATTTCAATCATCCTAGTCTGCAAAATACAATTCCCAGAACATCTAGCCTTAAGAAATGCTACATGTAAATGAGCACAGGAAAAAGCCAATGCAAATGGTTTCTTCTATCAGCAGTCTAAGTGGATTCACAGAACTGTAGTGGACAAGCAGCAACATGCAGGTCCTTCTCCTGCATCAGCTCCACTGAGTCATTCTTCTCTGCATCTTTTCACATGTGAACACAGCTGCACATGACATGTTGCTGCACTACAAAAGCAGCGAGTGCAATGAAGTGGCATGGGCAGATAAGCAATCATCCTACTCCCATCACAACAGCTCACGATTTTCAATGGTTTGCTTCTGTACAGTTTTACACAGCTATAGTGGTGCATCCTCTCTTGTGGTGTACATGCACTTGCATGGCTGTATGGTCCAGCTTGTAGGTATGCAAACAGCCTTTGTGCAGAGGTACACAAAGGAACAAAGCAGTTGTAAGGCAGAATGCTGACAGGAGATACAAGTCTGTACTATTAGCAGTTTCAGAAACAGATCTGCACAAGTGCAAGACAATAGCAGCCAACCTTTCAAAACAACCTTCACTGACAAATGATACAGCTCTTCTACCAGTTCAAACTGCATTTATGGAACAAAGTCCTTCCTCTGCTTTGCTTCTTTTCATACACTCGCACCAGCTGTGTACAACCTCTGAATGGCATGAAGCCTTTTTCAGTACACACATTAACAGTAATGTTCTACACTTTGGTATACTTTCATTACAGTTCATACCCATAACTCTAAAAGCTATTTTCCGAATGTCCTGGGGACCTAGGAATTATGGACAGCAAGACTCAATTGAGAAGTCAATGCAACCGCTAAATTTTTTTAGAAAGTATTTCACTGTTAAGTACTTACTGCATACTACTTCTAGATAGCAGGCCTTACACAGAATATGGATCATTTTGTGTAATCCCAACAAGAAAGGATGAATGGATAACTAGGTGGATAAACATATAGATAACGTGGCAGAGACCGATGGATGCACAGATGAACACTTCAAATAACAGAAGTACTGAACGGGTGCAAAACATTTTCACCAGAAAACTAATAGGTATTCAAAACCTTTCTTATACATGCTAGTTAGGTTGAAACTACCTGCACTTGGCCACACACAGACATATCATCTTGTTTTTACAGAGACTGAACGAATCCCCCTATGGAAGCACTCTTGGAATTAAGTTCATTGACAGCTGGTTTTCAAGTATAGGACGATTTTTTTATTCAATACTGACAAATATGACTCCGTTCTTAACAAAAGCTTTCTGCATATTACAGGTGGCATGTTATAAAATATGCTCCCATTGTAAGTACGACAGGCTGTCATACTACTAGCTTTAAATGTTTAGACAACTGTGCTGGAGGTACGGTATGTGACCTTACTTTATTGGCTTACAAGCATGTCTACAGCCTCTTTGGTTTCAACCATCTAAAGCCAACCCTAGCTATTCCAAATGTTTCTGTGCAACACAAACCACAAACGGATAAAAGAAAAAAGTTAAAAGTAACGAACCATGCTCATACTGGATAGGTACCATTATCATACCTAGCATGCAAACTGTGCCCTGACCAAATTGTTTCTAGTATGTACAAATGCCACCTTGAGTCTCCCCTGAAAAAAGCCCATTGGCTTAGTGTGACCTTAACAGTCAAAAAGTGTACAAAAACATAATACAATAGGCACATCATAAATGCTGTTATATTCGTAAACAGTAAGCAATAGGCATCAACTAACATGGTTGTAATTTGTTATACTGCAGAAATTTTAAGAACTCAAAACAAACATGACCCCTACCACCAGGCCAATGATGTGTGGCTGCTTGGGCACTCCTGTGTTCACTCACTGGGTTGCCAAGCATGTCTCTGGAAATTCAGCTTCCCCACAAAAAATACTGCAAGTGCAGTGGATTACCAAATCTACTGTGGAATGGGTTCCTGCATCTGTCAAAGTGATACCAAGTATTGTGACCTTGATATCAAGTACTGCAAACTGAAGGCTGTGATCACACGCTTGCACAGCAAAGGTTCTGCATAAACAGTTTTGGACAGTGTGGTCAGGGATGACCAACTTGTCAATCGGCATGGTCAGACACATCTTGGGCAACAATGAAGGCAAGTAAACAGTCAGTGGATATCACAAGGCATGCTGACTGTAGAACAGCTTCATGCTTGGGTGGAAGCACACCTACAGCTGCATTACAGTCTCCCATGAACCTGTCGCCAAAGATGCGTCTTCAAGAGAAGAAATTTGTCTCGCACTGAAGGAGCAGAGACCTTCTTGGCTGAAATCCAGAGTGGTGTGATGGCAGCAATGCAGAAAATATTGGTGACCTGCAAATGAAGGACGATTAGAAACATATCCACAAGCTGCTCATCTTCTAGGCCCTTAAAACAGTAACCAGACGACAGCAAGGCAAGAAACTTGGGTTCTATTACTGAAACCAGAAATGTAGCGACAGCTGTCATGCAGCATGCCACTGAAACAGTTCCACTAAACTATTAGCATAAATTGCAACAGAGATTTTTGTTACTAGACCATATGAATACATATAAAATTTTGTTCTGTAAATGCATCAATATTCTGCTAACAATAACAGAAGCAAAATACTCAGAATATATGGCATCTGATATGAATATAGGGAGAAAGGTGTTAGCAGAACTCAACATAGTTTTTTTTTTTGGTGTGACATACAAATGCAAAGTATTTTTACACTGGCAATTTACATTTTACATTAGACAAGTAAAAGTAGGAAGCTGAGGAATCAAAGTGACAAATGACAATAAGCTGTACAGGAACAGTGAGTTTTGGTGACAAGAAAATAGTCAGTAACACAGGCCTTAACCTGTGATTATGAAAACTTGCACAACGTTAATATTTTTCACACGCAACTCGTGCCTACACATGAATCACTGCCATAGCTGTCTGTGAACAAAGTAAATCAGCTTCTGCCATTTTAGATGCACAGATGTAAAGATACATTCATAGTAATAAATTATGAAATATTTCCATAACTATTCTGCTATATGGGAAGCATTGTAAAGGTAGTGGTGGAAAGCTAACAGACACAAAGCTACCCTAATACATGACCATTCATGAAAACTTCAAAAATGTATTTACAAAAACTGAAATTTTCATATTTGTGTCAATACCCCTACAACAGCAAGACAAAATGATGGGCAAGGCACTATGAAACTGGCATCAATCTGGGCAAATCTACTTTAGGACACTGTGTGGGCACTACCTGTGCCCAAGAGAGAGTCGTCTTCAGAAAGGGCACACTAACCATGGACACAAATTAATCAAAACTTCCTCAGAGTGAACAGACGTGCCTATCAGATGAATTTCTTGTGGCATGAACTGCAGTATCACAGACTGTTTAAAAATTACTAGAAAAAGTATTGTATACAATAGTAGATAAGTGTGTGTTTACACTTAAGTAGATGGGTAGGGGTGTGCGTGTCAAAGTAGACAGGGGTGTGTATGTGTAAGAAGTAGATAGGTAGGGGTGTGTGTAAGAAGTAGGTAGGGGTGTGTGTGTGTATTAAGTAGGGAGGTAGGGGATTGTGTATGTAAGTAGGGAGCTAGGGGTGTGTGTGCATGTGAGAGTGCGCATCTCTAAGAAATAGGTAGCTGCGTATGCAAGTAAGAGGTAGTTAGCCAAGTGTGGGCATACGTGCAGGTAGTACATAGGCAGGTGTGTGCGCAAGTAGTAGACAGGTAGGCGTGGCATCGAAGTCAAGGGAAGTCATTGCTCCACTATATTCGGCATTCATCATCCCTATCACTGATTACACTGCCCCCTTTGGTATGTACCTAACCAAGCATATCCAATAATTGTAATGTCCACAGAGGATCCTCACTAAAAGCATACAGGCTGTAACTAACATGTCCTGTGTAGACCACCTCAAGGCCCTATCCCTGTCTTCAGTTTCCTACAGGCTTTTGAGGGCAGACCTATGCCTGGCATATAGGGCATTGTCAGACCCCACTCTGATGGACCTCCTGCATATCCCAAAAAAAAAAAAGCACCAGAATTACCCAGTCTAAAGACATGAGCCTTGCCTGTGATATAAATAGGATCTGCTGGAGAGATGCGCATGTATCCTATAAACTACCCCAGCTACTGAACAGGTTTCCCCCTTCCATGTGAAGCAGAGTTCCTCCCTAAAACAATTAAAGCACAACTTGGACAACTGGATGGGAAACCAGAAATTCATCCCT
The DNA here is from genome assembly GCF_019279795.1 of Protopterus annectens. Classification (NCBI taxonomy): domain Eukaryota; kingdom Metazoa; phylum Chordata; order Ceratodontiformes; family Protopteridae; genus Protopterus; species Protopterus annectens. Next base: position 1,968,785,724 of record NC_056728.1, read on the forward strand.
GGTTTGGCAGCTGTCTATGGACACGGGTAACTTGTAAATGATCCCAGGCTCATGCTTACACCTGTCAAGTGCATCAGAACTTGTCAGAGATTTGGGATACATGGCTAGGCTTAAAAAGGCCCTTGTGGAAGTTAGCCTAGTAAACACTTGTGAACCTATGAATAGTTTGTTTTGCAATACTACTATACATCTTCCAATTACCATTTTACTGTGGCATGGAAGCAAGGTGAAACTTGACATGTTCAGACTCTGTATTGACTCACTATAACAAAGTGCAGTTACCTTTTCCAGACACCTCTAGGCATCAAACACTGCTTGTTCATATATGCATCAATTCTAAAACCAAGCTACATATACACCATCAGAAGATTTCATCTTAAAGCATACATGACGGCAAACAACCTGTATTGACATCCGACCTCTAATGCAGCTAGAGAGATTTATATACTACTTGTAATAATTTTCATATTTCTCTGTCTCACTTCATAAGGGCGGTGCCTCCACAGACCCTGGAAATTACCGCCCCATTAGCTTGACAAGCTTTATCTGCAAAGCCATGGAGAGGATCATAATGGAACTCATAAATAAAGACATAGGGAACTTGCAGACTTTGGATCCAACCCAGTTTGGCTTTGTCAAAGGCAGATCCTGCCTCTTAAACTTGGTTGACTTTTTCGAGACAGTCACCAAGGCCATTGATGAGGGAAAGGCAGTCCCATACAGCCTACCTCGACCTGGCAAAGGCCTTCGACACAATACCCCACTCAGGTATCATCGAAAAACTCATCAGCTTGAATGTAAACCCATACATCACAAGATGGGTTGCAAACTGGCTAAGTGACAGAACTCACAGGGTCAGAGTTGCTGGAGCCATGTCAGACTCAAAGCCTGTCACAAGTGGTGTCCCACAGGGCTCAGTCCTGGGTCCACTCTTGTTCGGCATCTACTTTTCTGAAGTACAAGCAAACACAGGAGGGTTATGGCTGACAAAGTTTGCAGATGACTGCAAACTGGGCCATAGTCGAAAACACATCTGACACAGATATCCTCCAGAAGGGCCTCACAGAAACGGATAACTGGTGCCAGAGCCATGGCCTGAAGTTAAACGCCAAAAATTGCATAGTCATACCCTTTGGGAAAAACAAGGTTACCCCTAGCTACCATATAGGTGGCAATCCACTGAGCACAGAAAAAGTCATCAGGGATCTGGGGACCCAAGTTGACAGTAGCCTTTCGTTTGACACTCATGTTGCTAAAGTAGTTAGGAAAACCTTCTATATCGCCCACCTAATCATGAAGGGATTCACAACTAGATCAAGGGAGGTCATCGTCCCCCTGTACTCATCACTCATTAGACCTATGATCGAGTACAATGCCCCGTTCGGAATGTATCTGACCAGACACCTGCTGCAGCTTGAAAGGCCCCAAAAGTTCCTCACCAAAAGGATAAAGTGTCTCAAAAATATGTCTTATGCTGCCCGACTGAAAGAACTCCAGCTCTATTCAGTCTCATACCGCTTGCTCAGAGGTGACCTGTGCCTGACATATAAGGCCATGTCAAACCCATATTTGATGAATATGCTTCACCTCAAAAAATCTAGATCCCTCAGAACCACAAGGGCGGGAGACTTAAACCTTGACACGGTTATAAATAGAACGTGCTGGAGGGACAGATTCATCACCCAGAGACTCCCTATGCTGTGGAACAAAATCCCGGTACATGTGAGGCAGAGCACCTCGCTGGCCTTGTTCAAGAGGAATCTTGACCAATGGATGGGAGATCGCAGATATACCCCAGGGATTACTTCAGTGTCACTGCTTGACAGAGGCACAGAAAAATGATAGGCATAGTTTTTATTCAAACTAAAGGGGTGGCGAAAGCCACATAACTATGGGCTAGGCTTATAAATGCCCTTGGGCAGATAGCCTAGTATGAACCTATGAACCTATGAACATTCAGTTAGCACAGAGAGAAATGCATAGAGTTAGGCTCCCAGCTGTATGAATAAAATCCTGCTTGCAGTATGTGTCTTGCTTGAATGGTTACAGAGACATCATAAGCTGTTTATACATTACAAAATTAATATTCACTGCCTTTATTTTGGCTTATAAAATCCAGTTTATGAACTGAATGAATGTCCCTAATGGGAAAGTCACTTCATCCTAAATAGTTTGTCATTTAGTTTTCTAGTAACACTTACAGTTCCCACAGATATTTGTTTGAACTGTACAGTAACAGTTTTTAAAGGCTCAAGCCACACCCACTGGGAGTTAAAGGACTCACTCAAGAGCTGTAATGGCGGGAATGAACAGTACTTTTTTTCATCCTATGTACCAAAAAAAAAATACTTTTAGATATCTGCTTATATACTAGAATTCAGAGCACATCTATAATGGCATATATATAAAAAAAAAAACTACAGCCAGCAATGGTTTAGTACAATTTCAGAGCCTACACCCAAAATATAGCAAAAAAAGTTCTGTACTTACCATAACTTGCCTTCTGAGTTGCTTTTTCATGTCTTCAACCTATGGGACTCAGATCCAGCACAGATCCGACTCTACCATGTACTCCAGCATTGGGGCAGAAATCCAAGCTCCTCCCCTATCCATAATGCCCCACTCTCCCTCCTCCTCAGATAGTTTGCTGTAGGACAGCACCAACCCCCCACAGCATGAAAACAATCCCGGACCAAAAAAGGCATTGGCACACAGACTCAGCTCAGACCAAAAAACAGCCTACGCTTAAAATCTGTCCAGTCCACTACACAGCCAAAACCGAAGGGGGAAGAAGGGAGGGGCAGTTTAAGACGAATGAAAAAGCAACAACTCAGATGGAATGTTATAAGTACATAACTTCATCTGAATTTGGTCTTCAACCTATGGGACAGAGTCCAACTACACCTTGGGAGGCCCTCACTGAAGGATGTGCCGGAGAACACCAGAGCCAAAAGAAGCCCTGCTCCTGGAGAAAATATCCACTTTGTAATGGGACATAAAAGTATGTGAAGAGGACCAGGTAGCAGCTGAACAGATATCAGCAAGAACCCTGGACCAAAAAAGCTGCTGAAGTAGTCAGTGATCTGGGAGAATGTGCCCAGACAGGACCTGCTAGAGAGAAACCTTTGGAACGATAAGCCACAGAAATACACGTGGAAATCAAATGAACAAGAGTGACCTTAGAAATAGGCTTTCCCAAGAGTGGCTTAGAAAAAGATACAAAAAAAAAAAAAAGATATAAAAAAAAGTTGATCTGTCAAAAACCTTTGGCTCTGCGCAAATAAAATTGCAGCTGCCTGTGAACATCAAATGTAATTTGTATTCCCCTTTGTTCTGATAATTTGGGAATAAGACTGGTAAATCAATCAACTGGCTAATATTAGCTTTAGAGGCCACCTTTGGTAAGAAAGAGGTTAGTATGAAAAGTCACTGTCCTTACGGAAGAGTAAATAAGGAGGCTTGAAAGAGAACACCTGCAGCTCAGAGACCCTCTTAGCCGAGATAATAGCCACCAAGAAGGCAGTCTTCCACAATAAGAATTGTAAACGGGCAGTGGCAGCTGGTTCGAAACGCAGACAAACCAGGGCCTGTAAAACCAAAATTAGATCCCAAGGAGGTGTGGGGTCCTTGATAGGAGGCCGAAGAAAAGTACCCTTCAAAAGGCCTTGCAAAGCTTAGAAACCAAGGAGGCCAAATTCTCCCTCACATGGAAGTTTAAAATAGCTGCCAATTGAACTTTAACTCGTAGAAAAACTAGCGCCATTATGAAAAATATGAGCTAGAAAATACAAAATGGCAGGGACTGGAGCTGTAAACGAATCCAGACTGTGCTGAGAAGCCCAGACAGAGAAACATTTCCACTTACTGGAATATATCTTCCTAGTAGAAGGCTAGAATACATCTTTTTGACAGCCAGAGAGCCCAGGAGTACTGGCCATCAGGGAAACTGGAGCAGCTAAGTTGTGTCATTCAGGCTAAGTCTGGGTGAGGAAAACCTGATGGGTGTGTGAGGAGATCCAGAGTCCAGGGAGGACACAAACTAGACGAGACCAAAGAGTGGGGAACAACTTGGCAAGGCCAGAAGGGAGCAATGAGGATGGATTTTGCTCTTCAACTGCTGTGCTTTCTGAATAAACTTGGGAATCAGAGGAAGAGGATAAATTAGACTGGAGGGCCAAGCATGGACCAGTGCATCTCTGGGCGACTCCCATGGGGGGGGGGGTCCAGACTGAAATACTGCACTTCACGTTGGAAGGAGAGAGTCTGCAGCAAGGATGACCCCAAAATCATGCCCGCTATTAAAGGATTCAGAGACCACTCATAAGGCAGAATGATTCTGCTGAGCCTGTCTGCTAGGATGCTGGAGTTTCATGGAATGTGCATTGCCACCAGAAACAAGCTGGAAGAGATCGACCGCTCCTACAATCTCATGGCCTCACAGCAAAGGGGATAAGATCTGATCCCCCCTGCTTGTTGATTTAGACTAACATGTCCATCTGGATGGCAATCCCAAGTAGGAAGAAAGGCCTGAAAGGCTTGCAATGACAAAAGCACCGCCCTAAATTTCTAGGGCACTGACGTGCAGATTGGTCTCCAAGGAGGACCACGTGCCTGGGACAGTCAGTCCCATGCAATGTCCCTCCCCTCGAGCAGGGAGGCATCTGTGGTCTGTGTTCAAGGGACCAAGGAAGAACAAATGGGCGGCCCAGAAGGTGGTCTGGGAGACTGAAGCCACCACCAAAGAGACAGTCCTGACAAATGTGGGATAGCCGGACCAGATACGATACAGGAAGTACGAGAAAGGACCACTGCACCACTATGGTCCCTTGAAGAATCCTCATGTAAAATCATGTGGTTGGTAGAAGGGTGATCATGGCCGCCATGGACCCCAACACCCAAAAAACCATACCTGCTGGGGGTGGGGGGGATGGGTCTGATGAAGAACCTTCACGTGTTGTTGGAGCAACAACCTGCCTAGAGGCAGTAACACACTGCCCTCTATTGTATCCAATTGGGCACCTATAAAGTCCAACACTTAAACAGGTTCCAAGTTAGACTTGGCTAGATTGATCATAATGCCCTTGGAAGGAGCTAGGAGGAGGTAAGCCCTGGCTTGAATCAGTCAGTCAATGCCTGGAGGGAATAGAAAGGAGCCATCACTACCGCCATCACTTTGGTGAACACCTATGGGGGCAATGGCGAGTCCAAAGGGGAGCACTCTACAGAAAATGATTGGCTCCCAGTCAAAAGCGAAGGAACCACCTGGAGCATCTGTTCATTTTCACATGACAATAAGGCATCCGGAAGTTCTACCGAGCACGTCCAGTCTCATCAGCAGAAAGGGCAGAATGGACTGTAGGGTCACCATCCAAAACTTCATCTTGGCAACAGATGGGTTCAGGGTAGTAAGATCCAGAATGTCTTAAATCCCCCTTTTCTTTGGCACCAAAAAGTACCTGGAATAAATGCCTGAGCCAGAGTGGTCTAGGGGACAGGCTGGATGACTTCACTCTGCAGAATCGCAGTCTGGTGTAAAACCCTGCTCTGTTCGCCTATGGCTCACTCCACTCCCCTACCCCCAATTCCCACCCACCCCAGTACTCCAAACCTTATACCTCTAGTAACCACACCCCATCCCTATACATCCAATCACTTACGGTTACTCATTAAAGTACAAAGTAATGATCATCCAAGTAGTCTCTGCTACTAACTAAAGTACTACCACACCAGGGAGGACTTCTCTCCTTTACCAATCTCTACCACCTTTTTAGAAACTTAGCATTTTCCTCTTATAATGCCCATAGCACCCATGTCTAGACACACAAAGCTAATATTCTTATATGCACTCCTTCCTTTTCTATCTACATCCTATGTCCTAACCAGGGCGCTGGGATGGCAACACGACACCGTAAAACTCCACTGCAATCATGAGCGGACAGGTGATCCCCTGTGGCGACCCCTAACCGGGAAAAGCTGAAAGAAAATGATGAAGCAAACTTCACTACCAACTGAAGCAGCCTCCTTAAACCACAAACATCTACATCCATCTATCAAAGTACCATAGACTAGCCCACATTACTCAACTCCAAGCCAGGAAATCACCAAGCATTCTGTAAGTTCCTACAGCTCACACAGATTTAAACACCCCCTACTAGATGGTGACATTCACCCCAACCCTGGCCCTAACAAAGACGCCACTGTCTCCTTAAGACCACATCCCTCTACTACTTTCACCCCCACAAGAACTCCCTCTTCTTTATAGCACATCTCAACATACGGAGCTTAAACAATAAAACTGCCGACCTTAATGCTCTCTTAGGACATTCTTTTGATATCCTATGTCTAACAGAAGCATGGCTAAAACCTACAACCCTAGACAATTAAATCTCCTCACCTGGATACAATATTTTGAGAACAGACTGCAAAACCAAAAAGGGTGGCGGGGTAGCAATATTATACAAATCAGGGCTACAAGTTACTTCAGTAGATGTACAACTACCTTTAGATAGTAACGCTGAAATCCATCTATATAATATGCTCCTACCTTCCTCCAGGCAATATCACCACCACCCTTGAAAATATACTTAGCTGGCTTTCTACTTCATTCCCTCAAGAAACCATAGTGCTGGGCGACTTCAATAGACTGAAACAACTGTACTTCAGCCAACACTACCCACCCATATAAGCCTATATGTTTTTTTCCCAAACAATTACCACCCCCACCAGGATCCAAAAACCCAATAACAAAGAAAGCACCTCCGACTGGATTCTGATGGTCACCCCCTTACATATAAAGCAGATACCCTTCCTGATGATAGTGACCACTCACTGACCTATATAATTAGACAAAAGATCAATATTCCCAAATCAAACTTATATAGAACTACCCGGACTAACAAATTTTAACCCAGAAAGCTTCCAAACTGAACTTAAAGCATGTGACTGGTCACCCCTAAAACACCTCCAACTAGAGGAAGTAATGTTATACTTTAACACCAAATTCCTACAAATCCTGGACTACCATGCCCCTATTCGCCCCATCAGAAATAGGACTAAAACTGCTCCATAGTTCACAAGAGAGAAGGCATAAAATCCCAAGAAATAAAAATTTGGGTCAAATGAAGATGATCTAAAAACCCAACAGATAAATCAAAAATTTAGACAACTGAGAAATGCTACTAAAAATCAATACTTCGACAAAAAAAACTTTTACTTTCAACTCCAACTTACCAACATAAACCACAAAAGTTCTGGACAGGCATTAATAGACTCCTCCATCCAGGGCACTCAAACTCCAACCCAATCAGGCACCACCCACGACAATCCTAAGCTTATTAGGGATACCTTTAATACCTTCTTTACTGAGGCAGTCCAATCTCTAGCCAATTCCCTACCTTTTGTTAGCACAAACCTGCCTTCCTCCACAACTAGCTTACCTTCCTCATTTCATTGACAACCAGTTCCAACAATCCTCATCTGCACCCTTCTTCAAAAACTCAAACTATGCACCCTCAGCTGACCACCTTCCAGCTGAATATCTGCAAATAGCAGCTAAAGTTGTAGCCTATCCCATTTCCACCCTAATAAACAGAATCATTACTGAAGGAACCATCCCATCTATCTGGAAAATCTCCCATATTATCCCACTACATAAGGGTGGTAACTCAACTGAACTATCACCCAGTAGCATTACTCTCTAACAAAAATCATGGAAAAATGCATCCACCAACTACTAGATCACCTACTCCAAAATAATTTAATAGCTTGTCAGCATGGTTTTAGGCCATTCCATAGCACCACCACTGCCCTCATTTTCTGACTACATTAACAAAAACCTTAACAATACTCTAAACTCGGCACTGTTTGACCTCTCAAAAGCCTTTGACATGGTTAACCATCAGCTACTTAGAAATTTACTTAAATCCCTCTCTCTAGATACACAAGCACTACAATGGTTCAAGTCCTACTTAGAAAGTAGGCAACAGGCTGTGCTTTGGGATAACAATCTAGCCACACATCTTCCTATTACCCTTGGTGTCCCTCAAGGCTCTATTTTGGGCCCTCTCCTATTCTCAATTTGTAACAATCATCTAAATGAAAAAATTCAAGCTATCTAAATACAATATGCAGATGATTACACATTAATATGCTCCGCTGCTTCATCTGAACTCCACTCCCTCACCCAAAAAGCGTTTAATATAGTAGAAAACTGGTTCCTACAGCACTGCCTCCTCCTGAACCCCCCCCCAAAAAAAAAACAATTACTGCTCTTCTCGCCAACACAAAAGTCCCCCCAATAAACCTCACAATTACATCGAATAATGGCACTATCATATATCCTGACCCAACCACTAAATTCTCAGGAGTAATAATTTACTACAATCTTAACTTTGACACACATTAACACTACAATAAAATCAGTTAACAGAAAACTAGGCTCCCTTTAGAGGAGTAACCCCTTCCTTACTCCAACGGCTAGAACTACTATTGCCCACACCCATCTCATCTCCACCCTCCTCTATGCCTCACCCATTTATTACCAATCTATCCAAAACCAACCTCAACAAACTAGCAACCTCCTATAACATTGCCAGATTTGCCTTTGGCTCCCCATTTAGAGCTCACCACTGCCACAATCTAAAACAGCTTGGATGTCTGGAACTGCATAAGCAGCTTCAATTTCACCAACTTATTGCCCAAGAGACCCTTTATCATCCTAATACTTTAATACTCACTAGCCTTATCGCCCCATACAAAAATCTTACAACCCTACATTCAGCAAATAAATTACTGGTATCCATTCATAAATCCAACAATAAGGCTGGAGACTCACTGTTCTCCAACACCGTGGGGAAAATCTGGAACCTGCTTCCTAGTGAACTCCATCTCTTTCCTCAACACTACTTTTCAAAAAGCAACTTAAAGTTTACCTTAATTCTCACTGACTTTTGCCCATGTACCAACAGACTAATAATCCCCTCCTGCTATGTTCACTGCTTACTTATCTCACTACTGCTGCACTCAAGTTTACCTCCTTCATGAACCTCAGAGAATATGAGTAAGCTACTTAAGTGTCTCGACTTAGTCTTTCTTAGGAACCTCTACAGAGTATGAACTAGCATAGCAAGCTTTCGACTGTATAAACCTATCCCCATTCTTTTTAAAATATATGTTAACTATATGAATGCAATGCTGTTAATGTAAAACTGCATTTCTGGTCTTAAAACTGTACTGATGTTGCTATTATCTCTTTGGTGGAGCTCATCTCCCCGGGCCTCTACTGAAAATGGACATATATCCAGTTGGACTAGCCCGGTCAACAAATGTAAAATAAATAAAATAAGACACGGCACTTTACTCCTACAGACAATGCTCCTTAAGCAAAGTCTGAGGCATCTACTTTGGCTATCTATGCTGAAGCTAAGAAATTTGAGGTCTCTACCATACAATATCCATTCTCACAAACCCCAAAACTGAAATCAGAAAAGTCAAGGGATGTCTACGTTGGGACCGCAGATATTTTAGGTACCACTGGATCTTACTTGTGTGGAGTCTTCTAAGAGGTATCGAGTATCACAGATGCTAGGAGACTCAGAATCCTGCTAAAGTCTTTTGCGGAGATGAAAGTCAAGAGTAAAACAAAACTCAAGAACAGATCTAAATACAGACCTACTTTCCTGTAGAAGGAAAACTCTGAAGTCTCCAAAAAAAAAACAAGAAAATCTTGTGAGGCATCAGAAAAGGTATGAATATTTTTCAATAGCAAGATTTATTAGACTGTCCTTTGTTCTGGGAGGTCCCCACTTTCCTTTTGGTAACCTCCCTGCCATTTCTTTTTAAATGCTTAAAACAGTGAAAAAAAAAAAAAAAAAAAAAAAAAAAAAAACACTTTACACACATGCCCCACCACCAAAATAACACAAGTTTGAAAGACCTAGTTTTAAAAGTTATTTTACCATAAAAGATAAAACTCGCATTAAAAAGGCTATACAAATCACAATTCAACAAAAACTTAACCGAAAATTTTCACACAAACCTTGTTTTTCTGTTAAAGTGGAAGGACCCCCCCCCAAAACAAACTTGTCTGCTCAGCAATGGAAGAGAGTTAAGTTAAGCAGGCTGTCAGGCCTTGAAAGCCTGCAGGCACACACTCTCACAGCAGGAAAGCTCTAAAAGGCTTGGTACACAGACCTAATTGGTTGTGCTTGAAGGTGCCCTGAAGCTTTGAAATCTGGCAGGCCACTGTATCCTTAGCAAGACATAACCCATATAGCTTAGGCTACTACTGCAGAGATTTTTTATAAAAAAAACATTTAGCAAGACATAACCCATAACATACTTCTCAACTTTCAAGATTTATAATATTTCTGGTTAATTTCTCATAAAATTTGTAGTTTGCTGGAAAATAACTGAGAACTTAAGGCACTAAACATAACATCTAAGCACTTAAATTCAATTCCTTTAAAAAAATGCACCAGAACACAAATCTATTACTCTGGCAACTTAAGTGTTTAAGGGGCAATATTTAAAATGTCCCTAATTTTTGAGCATTTGTGCCCCCATTTTCAGCTTTGACCAGATTTCTTTTTCTTGGAGGTTGAGAGGTATTGCTCATGTAGCTTATACTGCCTACTGCCATAACCCTTACGAAAACCACCGTTTGGGTCAAGGAAGGGCATCATTAGTTATTGATATGCGGGTAGCAGTGGCAAAAATAATGTACTGCTCACCAACTAGGGTTTTAAGGAAATTATAAAAAGAATGTGCACACTTTAGTAACAGATCCAAATTGGCAGTCCCATCTATCACCTTCAAGTTGCTCTGATTTGGATGACAAAGCCTCAAACTTATCCAAGCAACCTGACTCTCTTTTTATTCTTAACGCTTTGCAACTAAACTGCCATTCTCCAAATCTTTGTAAGCTAGTGTTAAGGTAAGAAAAGTGAAACAGGATTTAAAAACTGAAACACCAATTGACAGAATTACCTGGTTACAGCAGAAAAAGGCAGAAGAAACAGATGAAGGGTGGGTGGATGTGGTGGGCATTTTCAATTATGGAATACTATCTGGTTTCATGACTTTAGGAAATTATTGTGACTTGAGCTCATCAACGATTTTAAAACCACTAGTTTCTCAGTTTTATTTTTTTCTGTGATACTTGTGGTGGTGAGGTTTAACTAAACAGATTCCTGCACTTCATTTTTCAAATTGTAAAAACAGCCACAGTTCTGACAAATGGTAGGTACAAAAGGTAAATAATAAACTGGCTGCAGGAACAAGATCAGTCTGAAGGACAGCCCAATCTCAGAGGAGAAAGCAGGAACATGAAAAAACACCTCAAATTGTATAATTGTTTAGCCACAACTGCCAACAAATAAAGCTGCTAGAAAGGAATGCTCACAAGGGGTGTTGAGAAGAACATAAGTGGTCTACAGGAGCTCCTGAAAGAATGTACAGAATGAAAGTACAGCTGAATTAAACATTTACTACAGTGAATCATCTTGGCTCATGAACTTTGCCAAAGAAAAATATATCAAGTTCCATTAAGTAGTGTCTTCTCTTTCCAATACATAAAAGTGGGTTTACAACACACCCACATTCACCTGTGCCTGAATATGACAAGACAAATACTTTTATGCCTGGGTAAGGTTAAATACTTTGCAGTGGCAATGCTACAAAGGCTAAAAATAGTGATAAGTAAATGACCAAAGTGTGCTTGAAATGGTTACCCTGTCAGGACCAGCAGCAGTATCTAAACTGGACACAATGGGAAAGACAAAGCCTTGAAAGGAAATTTGGACTAGTATTATGGTGCATTTTATGTAGACAAAACCCAACTATCCTTAGCAAAGGCCAAACCAAAAAGGACTATTCACAAATTAAAAAAAGATGGGGAACTAGTGTGTGTTTAACTAGTACTGTAGAAGGAAATAGATTGTGTACATAAAGGAAGGACCAAATGCTAAAAGAACTATTCAGATGGTCTGAACAGAAATCTTTTCAGAATGGTTTTCTCTAAACCATAACAAGCTTTACAATACAAGGGAAACCATTTTGACCAAACTAAAGAATAGTTGTGTTAAATCTTACCGTAATAGAGGTTACGTACTTTTCATATCTTGCCATCTGTGTTCTCCTATTTCACTATGCATCACGAATGGGTCTTCGCATCTGTCCTCTGATCCAATTCAGCCAATTCTTCCAGCTACATACAATCAGAGCCTCAAACTCATCCCACTCCCATAACATCTCACTCCTTTCAAACCCTGAGATTGAATTTGCTGCCCCTTCCTGAAAAGTATCCACAAAAGGAGATAGCATAGAAAATGGCCAACAGCAGCCCAACTCGGAACCAGTGGGTTCCCTCAGCCTCCATACCGCTCTCAGCTGGAAAAATGGGGAAGGAGGGTGTGATGCTTAGTGAAATAGGACAACACAGACGCCAAGTTTTGGCAAATACATAACTTCTAATCTGATTATGTCTATTTCACTATGGATCACGAATGGGTCAGAGTCGCCAACATAAAACCCCGGGAGGACCCTTTGGAAGGATATGCCCGAGTACTGTGGAACCAAAGGATGCTCTGTTCCTAGACACTACGTCTAGCTTGTACGGATACACAAAGGTGTGAGCTATGGACCAACTAGCTGCAGCACAAATTTCATCAACTGAGATACTTGCAGAAAAGGAAGATTAAGTAGACATGGACCTGGTAGATTGAGCTCTGACAAGGAAGTTGTTTTCCCTGCTGGGCATATGCTGTAGCAATACAATTCACAATCCATTTCCCTAAGGTAACTATCACTAGTTCTACATAGGTAAAAACTTAGCTGTCAATGCACATCCAATGTATGTAATGTGTACTCTCTCTTACTGGCATAATTAGGAAAGAATATGGGTAGGTCGATAGTCTGAGATTAATATTTGACTGAGAAGCTTATGGTACAAAAGGTGGGTTTGTTGTAAGCAAGAGACTATCCCTGAAGAATGAGATACATGGAGGTTGAGAAGACAAACCTCACAATTCTGATACCCTTTTGGCCGAAGTAATGGCCACTAGAAAGGCAGTCTTCCATGACAAGAATTTAAGTTATATGTGCCAGCAGGTTCCGAAGGTTTCTGGGTCAGTCCTTGAAGCACTGAAGTGAGATTCCAAACGGGAGAGAGATTCTTAATTCAGGCCCAAAGGTGAAAAATAATTTCATAAAAGGTGCGAAATAACAGATGTGGAAAGAGGATGGAAAACCAGTGTCCTTCCCTGCATTAAAGTTGAAGATGGAAGCAAGTTGTAACTTGATGGTGGAAAAGCTAGCGCGGAGTTGAAAAGTACAGTTGTGTACACTTACCATAAAAATGTAGATGTTAGGGTGTATTCACTGTTGCAGTCATCATTTAGGTTATCTGTTTGCAGTAGCCCTCAGTCAGCCTGATTAACAAAGTCTTGGGTCCTGCGTCGGTTGCTGTCCCCTCTTCCATGACGTCAGGTTGTCAGGGGTGTAAAACATGCAGCCAACGCCATTACATCAGTTTTTCTCGACTCCGATGTCAGGTGCCCCCCCTAATGGGAAGCAATAAAATATATAAATACAAGGATATACCTCCAACAAAAAAAGCAAATACACCAAAAAGCTTTTAGAGGATAGTAAGTGAGAGTAGAGGTGTAAGCCAAAAGAAGAAAGGGGGCTGGAGGAAGGGTAACCAGGACTGCAACAGTGAATACACTCCAACATCTACATTTACGTTAAGTGTATACAACTGTACTATGTTCTTCGTGTTTCACTGTTGCAGTCATTACATTTGGGTAGATTCCCAAAGCTAAGGTTGGGAGGAGGAATTTAAATAGAATTGGGACCAGCTATAAGGCCCTGCAAGACAGCAGTGGCAAAACCAGCTCTGGATTTAGAGAAAATTGGCAAATGATAATGCTTGGTGAAACTACGTACAGAACTCCAGGTAGCAGCTTCTATGATGTCCCAAGTAGGTACGCCCCTGAGAAAGGCTGTAGAGGATAGATGCAGCCCTGGTTGAATGGGGCCTGATGCCCTGTGGGATAGCTTTTCAATGGTGCTTATAGCAGAAATTAATGTAGTGGCCTATTCATTTTGAAATGGTTTTGAAATAGCTTTCCCCTCTGTCCCTGCAGCAAATACCACCAACAGTTCAGATTTCCTCTGAGGTTTAGTCCTGTCCAAGTAGAATCTAAACAGTCTATGCACATCTAGAGAGTGCAGTATTCGCTCCCCTTTGTTCTGTCGGTTAGGAAAGAAGGTAGACAAATGAGTGGACTGACTAAGAGCCACACTGGATACCACCTTGGGCATGGAGGGATTGGTTCTGAGGGACACCCTGTCCACATGAAAGATGATGAAAGGTTCCACTGCCATAAGGGCTTGTAATTCAGATACCCTTCTTGCAGAAGTGATTGCTAAAAGGAAAGCGGTTTTCCAGGAAAGACATTTTAAATCTGCAGTAGCAGCTAGCTCGAAAGGAGGAAGAGTGAGCTTATCCAAGACAAAGTTAAGATCCCAGAATGGGGTTGGAGCTCTCCTGGGTGGCCTTAAATTTTTGGCCCCTCTGAGGAACTGCTTTAGCAGTGAGTGAGTGAGAGAAGAGGAGAGGCTCTGTACTATAATGAGCTGAAATGGCTGAGGCATGAATTTTGGAGGAAAAAGGCAAGCCCTTATGAAGCATCGTCAAGTATTTAGAATCTGAAGTAAATTGGGCACTGCTGTGTTCATTCCTTGAGACTGGTTCCAGTCACAGAATCTTTTCCGTTTTGCAGCATAAGATTTTCTAGTACTAGGCCTCCTTGCCTCTAAAATGATATCCACTGATTTACTGAGGGATGGTAAAGGAGAGATTAGGTAATTAGCCAGGCTGCTAGGTTCAGGGTTTGCAGCTGAGGGTGCAGAATCTGGTTCTCCTGCTGAGACAACAGGGAAGGAGTCTGAGGCAGGTGCCATGGAGCCAAGCGTGACACTGCACAAGAGTAGGTACCAGTGTTGACAAGACCAGTCTGATGCAATTAAAACCGTCCTTGGCTTGTCTTGTTTGATCTTTAGTAGCACCTTGGAGAGCAGAGGTAGAGGAGGAAAGGTATAAACTGATAGGTTTTTCCAGGTGAAGGATAGAGCATCCACTTTCCAAGCCAGCTTGTGGGGAATCCTTGTGCAAAATTTGTCCAGTTGATGGTTCTGGGGAGAGGCAAACAGGTCTATATCTGGGCTACCCCATTTGCTTGTCAACATGTTGAAAATCCTTGGTTCAGTTTCCACTCATGTGGGTCCATGAGGTTTCTGCTTAGTCCATCTGCCAGTGTATTTAGTTTTCCTGGCAGGAATTGAACTTGTAGATTCACTTGGTAGCTCAAGGCTGTGTTCCACAATGCCATGGCTAGTCTGCAGAGGGGGTAAGAATGTGTACCCCCCCTGCTTGTTTATGTATCACATGACAGTGGTGTTGTCCATCTTTACCATTAGTTGTCCTGGAAGAATGTGATCCTTTAAGGCTGTCAGAGCATTCTGTACAGCTAACATTTCCTTTTGATTTATGTGCAGGTGCATTTGACTTTGGTTCCATTTGCCTGTAATGCACTTCCCTGCCAGGTGAGCCCACCCTGCATAGTCTGATGTGTTTAAGATTTGCGTGGCAGGGGGTAATGTGAATGGTAGACCACTGTTTTGGTGGCAGGCCTCTGCCCACCAAAGGAACTCTAGACGTAGGCAAGGTATGACAGGAATCCTTGCTTCTAGAGCCTGTGAATGTTGACACCATAGGCTTTTGAGATACTATTGTAGTTTCCTCACATGCAGCCTTGCATATGGAATTAGAAGAATGCAGGAGGCCATGAACCCCAAAGGCTTGCAGTATTTGCCTTGCTGACAGCTGGGTTTTTGTGGCCACTTGTTTGAAGTTGTCAAATGAATCAGTTTCCCTGGCATAAGGAAAGCCATCTAAGAAGTTGTATTCAAGCTTGCTCAAAGGAATATAATTTGACAGGGTACCAGGTGGTATTTCTTTTTGTTTACGGTCAACCCCAGACAAGTCAGTACCCTTTGAACAAAGGCCAGATGATTCAAAAGTGTGTCCTGGCTTTCTGCCCGAATTAGACAATTGTCCAGGTATGGGTATATTTGAATATTTTTTTGCCTGCAAAATGCAATGACTGGAGCTAAGCACTTTGTGAATACCCTGGGCGCAGTAGACAAGCCAAAAGGCAGTGCAGAGAACTGACAAGTGCATGTAGTCTGCTTTGAAGCGTAGGTATCTTCTGCAAGACTCCGTGATAGGGATGTGCAGGTATGCTTCTTTTAAGTCTAGTGTTGCCAACCATGTATCCTTGCTTAGCATAGGAAGCAGGTGGTGGAGTCAGCATTTTGAATTTTGGAATCACCAAAAAGGTGTTTAAAATAGAAAGGTCCAGGATAGGATGCCATGTATTGCCTTTTCTGGGTACCAGAAAAAGTCTAATAGAAACCTTGTCCCTTTTCCTCTTCTGGTACCAACTGAATAGCCCCCATGTTTACGAGAGAGTACTTGATTTTGGGCCTCTGCCCGCTGATTTGGGGGTAGATCTGGCCACCCGCTTGGTGTTGGTAACGTGTGGAAATGAAATCTGTATCCTTGGAACACTATTTAAAACCCATTTGTCCTGGGTAATGAGTTCCCAGTTTTTGGTCTGCACACCAATCTTCCGCCTAAGGGAGCATTCAGTTGGGAAGTGCTTGGTAGTTTTAAAAGCAAGTCATTGAGAAAGTTTTCCACAGGGGGGAGTCTTACTACTCCCAGGTTTGGGTGACGAAACCCCCCACTGCCTAGTCTTGTGCGTCCCTTGGGACTGAAACCTGGGGTTTCTGCTGTGTCTGGGTTTGGCTTGCGAAGACCTGGGAGGGGCTGGAAAGGACCAATTTTTTGAGGACCAGTGCCTACTAAATCTAGGAGGCTGAACTTGTAAGAAATCTTTAACAGTTTGCATAGATTTAGCTTTATCTTCCATCTTTTTAAGTACTTCCTCAGCCTTGTTGCCAAACAGGCGGTCCTGATTTAAGGGAGCATCCAACAATTTAGCTTTAACATGATCAGGCAAACCTTGCTCCTTAAGTCAAGGATGCCTTCTGATCACAGACCTAGTAACAGAAGCCCTGCAAGAGGCCTCTAATGAATCAAATCCACATTGCAAAGTATGTTTTCCAACCTGTTTAGCAGAATGCATTAAATCCTGTAATTCTTTAATTTTCATCAGTCAGGAATTAACATCATTTTCTGTTTAAGCAATCCAATAACATGTTGTTGATACTTTAACATATGCAACTGGCAGTTTAAAGCCCAAATGGCCAAAGTTGCAGAAGTGTAAACTTTCTTACCCCATCTATCAAGCACCCAGGTGTCTATCAGAGGGGGTAGGATTTTTATCAGTAGAAGCCTTAATGCCCTTGGGTCCTCGTGAAATAATCTCTGGATCCGCAATAGGATTTTTAAAATGTACTTGTGAGAATCAGGAACCCTGTAATATCGGTCAGGTTTTCTGGGAGCAGGAGGCAAAGAATCAGGAGCCAAACTAGATTCTGAAAAGGCATAATCAACAATGTCTAGTTCAGGAAGTACAGCTAAAGGCCTATGCTGAGGCAGGAGCAAGAAATCCCTAAGCCTCTTTTTTGAATCGGAAAAATACTGGCTTTCCCAGTGGAAATGCTCCCTTAGAGTAAGTAAGGTCTCACCAAAAGAAAAATCCTCTAGAGGGGAAGCAGAGGGAATAGAGTCCTCTGTATCAGGATCCGTAAGTAGATAAGGGGAAATGCAGATCATCAGAAGAATCAGAAAAGTCAGAATCCTGTTCAGAAGATTCATAAACAACTTCAGTCCTAAGTCTCTTAGAAGAGGGAGGTTGGCTTCCCCTGATTAGAGAGTTATAAGATCTTCAGCCATTCTTATGTTTTTTAGGCATAGAAGCCTGAGCATGCGGCCTGGGAGTCTGTTTCATAGACATAGTTCGAGATTTAGGCCTAAATGAAGGAGGCGTTGGTTTAATATGCAAGTCCATAGGCCTGAATACACCCTTAGAAGCCGGTGCCTGCACAGCAGCTCCGGACCCATCCAAGGTAGATACATCCGCAGGTTCCACAGTTGAAGCATCTCACGGCGTACCGGACTCCGAATGGGTCTCAGAGTCCTGCGAGTCAGAAGTAGCAGGAATCAGGGGCTGCGAAGGCGCCTGAGCACCGAACTGGCGACTGGCTTAGGAGAAGCGGCCTGTCTCTGTCCATCTTTGCGGGGGGGGGGGGGTTCAGAATCCCGGTAGTCGGATGGCTAACAGACGACATTTCTGGATAATTAAACCAAGAACCGAAATATTAGAAGCGAAAATATACCAACGGATAGTGCGCTGATTAAATAAAGCACAAAACCGACAGCAAGGTACATCATGGTCAGGGCCTATTCAAGGAATACAGTACGAATGAAAATCTTTGAGGTATTTGCTTTCCACAAGTAATGCAATTATTAACTTTTACTAACATCAGTAAGGAGCAAGAAAAAAAAAGTTTCCCCAACGGGGTACTTTGCTTTAGTTGAAAACTTCGGTTCTGAAACTCGAAAACGAAAATTTCAGGAGCTGGCCAACCAGCACCTGTGAACTGCTTCTGCTTTGGGCACCGCACGGCAAGAAAGACTGATGTAATGGCGCCGGCTACAAGTTTTATACCCCTGACGACCTGACGTCATGGAAGAAGGGACAGCAACCAACGCAAGACCCAAGAATTTGTTAAATCAGGCCAACTGAGGGTTACTGCAAGCAGATAACCCAAATGTAATGACTGCAACAGTGAAACACAAAGATCATCAATGAAGCAAGAGACAGCAAAATGTCCATGTCCGTGACAGAAGCAGAAAAAGGGTAATTTCACTTAGGCCCAAAGAGAAAATCTCTTCCACTTGCTACAATATACTTTTTTGGTTGTGAACTTTTGAGAAGCAAGAATGATTTCACAAATGGGGAAGCCAGCCTGGACTCCTGTAAATCACTAGAAAGAAACCAAGCTGTTAGTTTGAGGGATCTGGAGTTCCGACTAGCGATATATCAGATCCGGTTTGAAATCCAGTACCCATGGGGGACACTTGCAATGAGACTGTAGGAAGGGAAACCATACCTGGTGAAGCCAGTAAGAGGCAATGAGGATTAGATTGGGCTTCAACTGGGGGCTTCCTGAAGAACTCTGGGTATCAGGGAAGAGGTGGATAAACACAGAGGAGACCCCAAGGGCCAATTGTGGATTACAGCATCCCTAGGTGACTCCCTCAAAGGAGGGATCACAGCAAAATACATGCTGCACTTGTTTAGGGGAGAGGCAAAGAGGTCACAGCAAGCCTGGCCCCAATGGCTGAATATCTGCTCCACTACTGATTGGTTCTGTCCGCAAGGATGTTTGATTTTCCCGAGATGTGAGTTGCAATGAGAAAGTGGTCTGAAGAAATCACCCATTCCCAAACCCTTATAGACTCCCTGCATAACAGGTATGAATGGTACATCAGCAAACAGGGTAGCCCAAACGACCAACGTGGTGTCTGTCACAACTGCAATAGTTCGCAAAGGTAGACAGTCCTGAAAGGCTTGCAACATGAGAACTGTCCTCACCTTGTGAACATTTATGTGCAACTTGGTCTCTGAAGTGGACCATGTGCCTTGAATCATCCATCCCTGGAAATGCTCCTCCACCTCAGAGAAATGTTTGTGGTCATCGTAGCCAAAGGAGTGGAAAGAATGAATGGCCTTCCTAGATAGAGACCATCCATTACAGTCCACTACAGGAGATGGCACCTGCAAATCTGAGTGAGCCTGATTGGATCTGATGGAGACTAACATCAAATGGGCCACTGCATCACTGGTCCACTGAAGAATTTGCATGAAGAACCTGGCCAAAGGTACCAAATGAATGGCAGCTGATATGGATCCCAGGACCATGAGGACCAGTCCAGCTGGTGGACTGGAAGTGTCTAATAAGAGTTGAACCGGCTGTCTCAGGGATAAGATTCTTCGAATGGGAAGGGCTGCTACTTGTGTTACTGTGCTCAGCTGTATCCCTATGAACTCTATCTCCTGTAACGGAGTCAGCTTGGATTTTGTCATTTACTGTGAAATCCAGGTGGTGAAACAGACCTAACATGAACTGGACAGCTTGTAGTAGTTGATGTCTTGTGCGTGCCCTCAGAAGCCAATCGTCCAGGTAAGGAAACACCTGGAATCCTTGCAGCCGAAGATACGTGGCAACAACTGCCATGCATTTAGTGAATACCCGGGGAGGAGGGGAGGCAAAGGGCAATGCTCTGAGCTGATGACTGGCCCCCAGCCGGACGCACAGATATTACCTGGAGCAACTGTTTATTTTGATACGATAGCACACATCTTGGAGATCTACAGAGCACATCTAGTAGTCTTCCTGCAGCAGCGGCAGAATGGACTAGTCACCGTGCAGAATTTCGTCTTCCTTACAAACAGATTCAGACTGCTCAAATCCAAAATGAGTTGAAGGTCCCATCTTCTTTGGCACCAAAAATGAAGAGTTAGCAAGCTCCGCAGACTTGTTTGGTGGGGATCTGCTGGATAACTTTTGTTTAAAAGTTTTTGAACTTCTAGAAAGGTGCTCTCCCTCTGACTGGGTGGTATGTTGGGGAGACAACTATTGGAATTGGGTGGAGAAGGGAAAAGGGCATATAGTAACCTCCGGAAATTATATTTAACACTCTGGCGTCAGGGTGTAAAAGTCTACCCAACTGCCTCCACAGTATGCAAGTCGGGCAGCGTTTCAGAGAAAGGTTCCCTGAACCTCTGATTTTGCAGACTTCCGCTCCCTCTGGGATGGCACCTGCCATTGAACCCTCTGCCTCGAGAAGAGTATTCATCCTGCAAGTCAGGAAAAGATGCCTGGGATTTAAGGAACCACATTTTCTTCCAGCTCCGCTACTTCCTGAAGGTCTGTTGGGAGGGCAAAAAAAGTACAGTTTTGTACCTACCATAAATGTAGATGTTAGTGTGTTCACACTGCTGCAGTCATCACACTTGGGTTATCCTGCCGTCAGGCGGCCCCGCAGTCGGCCAGAGTTCCAAAGTCTTGGTCCGGCGTCAGCTGCTGTCGCTTCTTCCCCAACGTCAGTGCGCCAGGGGTATATAATATGCATCCGACGCCATTTTCTTGTTTTTCTTGCCCCAGATGTCAGGTGCCCCCTAGTGGGCACGCAATACATATAGCTAATCAAAAATATACATATAAAATAAAAATACCTTCAGTTACCAGCAAACACACCCCAAAGGTTGTATAGGATAGAAGGGAATAGATCAGTCCAGCTAGTTCAGAGGGGATGGAGGGAGGGTAACCTGGACTGCAGCAGTGTGAACACTTGAACATCTACATTTATATGGTAGGTACAAAACTGTACTATGTTCATCGTGTTACACTGCTGCAGTCATCACACTTGGGTTGAATCCCAAAGCTAAGTTTGGGTGGCTGGTCTATAAAGAGTTAGGAGTGGCTAAGAGGCCCTGCAGAAAGTACAGTTTTGTACCTACCATAAATGTAGATGTTCGAGTGTACACCCTGCTGCAGTCCAGGTTACCCCCCCCCTCCATCCCCTCTGATCTAACTGGCTAAATCTCTACAAAACCTTCAAGATGTATTTGCTTATAGCGAGAGGGATTTTGTGTTTGTGCTAAAACTTCATAAATTTGGTACTAATTACTGACCACCTTTTTGGGGGCACCTGATATCTGGGGCAAGAAAAACTTAAGAAAATGGCGTTGGATGCAGTATATATACACCTGGCGCACTGACGTCAGAGAAGAAGCGACAGCACCCAATGCCGGACCAAGACTTTGGAATTCCGGCCGACTGCGGGACCGCCTGATGACAGGATAACCCAAGTCTTGGTCCGGCGTCGGTTGCTGTCGCTTCTTCCCTGACGTCAGTGCGCCAGGGGTATATATAATGCAGACGCCATTTTCTTCAGTTTTTCTTGCCCCAGATGTCAGGTACCCCCAAAAAGGTGGTCAGTAATTAGTACCAATTTATGAAGTTTTAGCACAAACACAAAATCCCTCTAGCTATAAGCAAATACATCAGGAAGGTTTTGTAGAGATTTAGCCAGTTAAGATAAGAGGGGATGGAGGGGGGGGTAACCTGGACTGCAGCAGGGTGTACACTCGAACATCTACATTTATTGGTAGGTACAAAACTGTACTATGTTCATCGTGTTACCCTGCTGCAGTCATCACACTTGGGTAGAATCCCAAAGCTATGGATAGGTGGAGGATTCATAGAGAGTTAGAGGATGCTAGAAGGCCCTGCAGAACTGCAGTGGCGAAGCCAGCTCTAGTCTTAAAGTAAAGTGGTAAGTGGTAGTGTTTGGTAAAGGTGTGTACTGAACTCCAAGTTGCACCTTCCAAAATCTCCTTGGTTGGAACCCCCCCCGAGGAAGGCTGTAGATGTAGCTGTTGCCCTGGTAGAGTGGGGCCTAATGGTAGCAGGAAAGTACAGTTTTGTACCTACCATAAATGTAGATGTTAGAGTGCTAACACAGCTGCAGTCATAACAGGGTTAACCTGCAGTCAGGCGGGTCCTCGGTCGGCCGAATTCCAAAGTCTAGGTCCGGCGTCGGATGTCGTCGCTTCCCTGACGTCAGTGTGACAGGGGTATAAAAGAACCAGCAGACGCCATTTTCTTCAGTTTTTCTTGCCCCAGATGTCAGGTGCCCCCAGAAGGAAGGCAAAACATGAATTTATGTAATAATGCAATGCAATATAATCAAAAAATAGTAGTTGCAAGCAAATACACCATAAAAGAACACCCCAATCAGGTTGTATGAAGAGGTGTTAGCCATTAGGCCTGTCCCAAGAGGGGAAGGAGGGAGGGAAACCTGGACTGCAGCTGTATTAGCACTCTAACATCTACATTTATGGTAGGTACAAAACTGTACTAAGTTCATCGTGCATACAGCTGCAGTCATAACAGATGGGTAAGAATCCCAAAGCTAAAAAAGGGGTGGTAGGCACTAAGTGGAACACGGAGGAGCAAGGATGCCCTGCAAGACTGCAGTGGCAAAGCCCGCTCTAGATTTGGAGTATAATGGTACGTGATAGTGCTTGGAGAAAGTATGCAGAGAACTCCAAGTGGCTGCTTCCAAAATATCCTTGGTAAGAACCCCCCTGAGGAAAGCTGCAGAGGTAGCTGTGGCCCTTGTGGAGCGAGATCTGATGCTTGTAGGTACAGTTTTACCATGAAAAGAATAACAAAAGCGTATGCAGTGGGCTATCCATTTTGAGACTGACTGTTTGGAAATAGCCTTCCCTTGAGAACCTGTAGCATAGGACACAGAGTTGCTCTGATTTTCTGAATGGCTTTGTCCTGTCCAAGTAATAACGAAGCTGTGAATGTCCAAGGAATGTAGTAGTCTCTCCCCTTTGTTTTGTGGATTAGGGTAAAAGGTAGGCAAGTGGATAGCCTGATTCAAGGCTACACTGGATACTACCTTTGGCATACAGGAAGCGTTGGTTCGTAAGGAAACTCTGTCCTGATGGAAAATTATGAAAGGCTGCACAGCCATGAGGGCTTGTAGTTCCAAAACCCTGCGTGCTGAGGTGACAGCCAGAAGGAAGGCTGTTTTCCATGACAAAAATTGCAGTTCTGTTGAAGCAGCTGGCTCAAATGGAGGCAGGGTCAGTTTTTCTAGAAAAAAATTGAGGTCCCAAGCAGGTACTGGTTGCTTCCTTGGGGGGTTTATATTCTTAGCTCCTCTGAGGAACTGTCTTGAGAGCTTGAGAGAATAAAGGAGGATCAGTATTGTATTGAGCAGAAATGGCTGAGGCATGTATTTTGATGGAGGAGAATGAAAGTCCACTGCTTAGCATCTCAGCTAGGTACTGTAATATTTGAGGTAAAGTCAGTATTCCAGGATTCTGTCCCTTTCTCTGATTCCAGGCACAAAACCATTTCCATTTTGCGGAGTAGGCTTTTCTAGTAGAAGGCCTTCTGGCCTCCAAAATGACAGCCTGCACTTCCTTGGAGAGGAGGGTCTGTTGTGAATTTAAGGAATCCTCCATGCGGCTACATTGAGTGTTTTCAGCTGACTGTGAAGAGTTTTGAAGTTGTGCTGGGTTAACAGAAGAGGCATTAGAGGCAGGATCCATGGTGGGGAATGCGTCAGGCTCCTCAGGAGTGGGTACCAGTGTTGTCTTGGCCAGTCTGGAGCAATGAGAATCATCTTTGGTCTGTCTGCTCTGGCTTTTAATAGAACTTTGGGCAGCAGAGGAAGAGGTGGAAAGGCATAAACTGTCATTGTCATCCAACTGAAAGAAAGTGCGTCCACTTTCCAGGCCTGTGGATGATAGGTCCTTGAGCAGAATTTTGTCAATTGGTAATTTCTGTGGGTAGCAAAGAGATCTATATCTGGCCTTCCCCATGCTTGAATTATTTTTGCAAAAACTTGAGAATGCAACTTCCATTCGTGTGGATCTGTCATATTTCTGCTTAGGTTGTCTGCCAGCGTGTTTTCCTTGCCTGGCAGGAATTGTGCTTGAAGTTGGATTTGTAATTCCAGAGCCATGTTCCAAAGAGACATGGCTAGCCTGCACAGGGGATATGAATGGGTTCCTCCCTGTTTGTTTATGTACCACATCACTGTGGTGTTGTCTTGTCCTTATCAATAGCTGGCCTGGATGCAGTAGGTCTTTGAAAGCCATAATAGCATTTTTTACTGCTAGCATTTCCTTGATTGATTGATGTGTAGGTGCTTTTCTTTTTGGGACCATTTGCCCTGAATGCACTGATCCGTCATGTGCGCCCCCCAGGGCATAGTCCGAGGCGTCTGTTGTGATGATTTGATTTGCTTGAGGCAGGAAGAAAGGGGGACCTATGTTTCTTTGGCATGCTAGAGCCCACCACAGAAATTCCTTTTGGAGATATGGAATCAGTGGTATAATTGTTTCCAAACTGTGGCTGTGTTGAGACCATAAGTTTTTTTTAGGTACCATTGAAGTTTCTTCATATGCAGCTTTGCACATGGGATTAGCAGGATGCAAGATGCCATGAATCCCACAGCCTGCAGGATTTTCCTTGCAGTCAGCCTGGTGAAGGTTGCCATTTTTCTGAAGCATTGAGATAGTTGTCCTTGTTTCTCTGGCGTGAGGTAGGCAATCTGGGTGTTTGTATTCAAGCTGGCACCCAGGAAAATTATTACTTGAGAGGGTATTCGTTTTGATTTCTTTTTGTTGACTGTGTATCCCAGATAGTTCAACAACTTTATTACAAACGCCAGATGTTTCAGAAGTAAGTATTTGCTGTCCACTTGGATCAGGCAGCCGTCCAAATATGGGTATATTTGGATCCCTTGAAGTCTGCAGAAGGCAATTACTGATGCCAGGCATTTCGTGAACACTCCGGGCGCAGTAGATAAGCCAAAGGGCAATGCAGAGAATTGATAATGGGTTGAACCTGCAAGAAATCTGAGGTATCTTCTGCAATCTTGTCTGATAGGGACATGCAGGTGGTATGCCTCCTTGAGGTCCAATGTTACCAGCCAAGACTCCTTGCCCAGCATGGGAAGAAGCTGCTGTAATGTGAGTATCTTGAATTTTGGTACGAGTAAATATGTGTTTAGGATGGATAGGTCCAAAATAGGTCTCCAATCTTTGTCCTTCCTTGGTACCAGGAATAGTCTGGAATAAAAACCTTGACCCTGTTCTTGTGCAGGTACCTCTTGAATAACTTTCATGTCCATGAGAGCTGAAATTTGTTTTTGTGCCTCTGCCCTTTGATTTTGTGGCAGGTTTGGCATGCCTCATTTTTGGAAGGGTGTGAAAGTGGAATCTATAGCCTTTGTCTATAATGTCCAGGATCCATTTGTCTTTTGTGACAATATGCCATTTTTTCGAAAATAATGCCAGTTTTCCGCCTAAAGGTGCTGCCATTAGAGCTTTGCTTGGCATGCAAAGGGGAAAGTCATTGTGTCTGCTTTCTGAATGGCTGTGATCTATCCTCTCCACCTCTTGGTGTAGGTGCTTGTCATTGTCTGCCTCTAAATGATCCTTGAGATTGCCCTCTACCCCTCGGGCGCCTGTATCTACCTCTGAGGTCTGTCCGTGGCTGGAAAGGACCAATTTTTTGTAGGCCTGTTTCTACTGAAACGTGGAGGTTGTACCTGTAGGAAATCTTTCACTGTTTGCATTGATCTTGCCTTTTCCTCCATTTTCTTTGATACCTCCCTCAGCTTTAACACCAAACAATACATCTTTTTGTAGAGGTGCATCTAGCAATTTAGCTTTGACATGATCTGGTAAGGTTTGCTCTTTGAGCCAAGCATGTCTACGTATGACAGACCCTGTAACAGCAGCTCTACATGAGGTCTCTAAAGCATCAAAACCACATTGCAAGGTATGTTTAACCCACTTTTTCTGCACTATGCAACAAATCCTGCAACTCCTTCAAGTCTGGTTGTTCAGGTTGTGACATTTTGCTTTTCAACTGAGATAACAAAAACTGTTGATACTTTAACATATGGAACTGACAGTTTAACGCCCTCATGGTTAAAGTGGCCGAGGTGTATACCTTTTTCCCCCACCTTTCTAAAGCTCAGGAATCTCTCTCTGAAGGTAATGGATTTTTGGCAGTAGAGGCCTTAATTCCCTTGGGACCATGTGAAATAGTTTCCGGGTCAGCAGCATGGCTTTTGTATAGGAAGTGGTGTGAATCAGGAACCCGGTAATACCAGTCAGGCTTAACTGGAGCTGGTGGTAAAGAATCTGGGTTAAGGCTGGCCTCTGAATACACATCATCTAGAATGTCTAAGACAGGAGGGATAGCCAGAGGCCTGTGCTGAGGGAGCAAGAGGAAATCCCTGAGCCTTTTCTTGGAATCAGAGTGATCTTGGCCTTCCCAGTGGAAGTGTTCCCTCAAGGTATGCAAGGTTTCCCCAAAAGAAGAGTCCTCAGGGGGGGGGACAGAGGGAATGGACTCCTCTGCATCAGAATCTTCAAAAGGGGAGTAAGAATGTTCCTGGTCTTCAGAATGTTCTGAAGTAATGGAGGCCTGGTCCGAGGAAGGGTATTCATCCTCCACTCTGGGGCCTTTTGTCCGAGGGGGTTTGAGAACCCCTGATAAGAGTAATAATCCTCAGCCATTTTGAGCATCTGTTTTTTAGACATGAGGCCTTGAGAGGGGACCCGTGGAGCTTGTCTTTTAGTTTGCATGGCTGCTTTAGATTTAGTGTAAGCCTTAATGGAAAAAGAAAGCCTGAAGACACCTTGAGAGGTGGCAGGCCTGTCTGAACTCTGAGTTTCCCCGCCAAGAGTGGCGTCGGTATCTGTAATCGGGGTGTGGGCCGAGGAGCCTGCGACCTCGGGCACAGAAGACACCGCTAAGGAAGTGTCATCGGTAGTCAGGGGCTGCGTAGGTGCCTCACTGAGAACCGGAGCACCTGTAGTCGGCTTTAGAGTGGTGTCGGTAGAAGTCGCGGACCTCGTATGTCGGTCCTTATCTTTGCGTCTTTCTCAAATCTGGAGTCGGGGTATCAGACGACATAATGTAATTAAATTTTTTGCCAAAATAGTGTTGGGCGAACTCCGCCCGACGCTTAATAGTGCGTTTGTTGAAGCTAGTACAAAAACGACAGGCCGAGACGTCATGGTCTGGGCCTAAGCAAGGAAAGCAGAAGGAATGGAAAAATCCTTATGCGGTATTTGCTTCCCACATGAGATGCAATTATTAACTTTGTCTGACATCGGTCTGAGGCAAGAAAAGTTTCCCCAACGGGGTACTTAGCTTTCAAGAAGACTTCGGTTGAAAAATATTCGTAATCTCAGGAGCTGGCCGACCGGCACTTGCGAACTGCTTCTACTTCGGGCACCGCGTGGCAAGAAAGACTGGGAAAATGGCGTTGGCTGGTTCTTTTATACCCCTGCCGCACTGACATCAGGGAAGAAGCGACGACATCCGACGCGACAGACTTTGGAATTCGGCCGACAGAGGACCCGCCTGACTGCAGGATAACCCTGTTATGACTGCAGCTGTATGCACGATGAACATCTGGTTTTCCATGATGGGTATAGCAAAAACGAATGCAATGTCCTATCCATCTGGAAATACTTTGTTTTGATATAGCCTTCCCTTGTGAAGCTGTAGCATAGGATACAAAGAGCTGGTCAGATTTTCTGAAAACCTTAGTTTTATCCAAGTAGTAACGAAGTTGCCTGTGAATGTCCAAGGAATGCAGGAGTCTTTCTCCTTTGTTCTGTGGATTTGGGAAGAAGGTGGGTAAGTGGATGGTTTGATTTAAAGCCACACTGGAAACCACCTTAAGCATGAAGGAAGGATTAGTTTGTAGAGAAACTCTGTCGATGGAAAATGAGGAAAGGTTCCACTGCCATTAGTGCCTGCAGCTCTGAGACTCTTCTAGCTGAAGTTATTGCTAGCAGCAGGGCAGTCTTCCATGATAGAAACTGTAGATCTGCAGAGAAAGCTGGTTCAAAGGGAGGTAGCATGTTTTTCCAGAACAAAATTGAGGTCCCATGTTGGTGTAGGTGCTCTCCTGGGGGGTCTAAAGTTGTTTGCCCCTCTAAGGAACTGCCTTAGAAGTGGATGTGAAAATAAGGGTGGAACCATGTTGTAGTGGGCTGAAATAGCGGATGCGTGGATTTTAATGGAAAAGAAAGTCCTTTGTGCAACATCTCAGTTAAATACTGTAGAATGTGAGGCACGTGAGGCTGAAGTGTGTTTTGGCCTTTAGCTTGGTTCCAGGCGCAAAATCTTTTCCATTTGCCCGAGTAGGCCTTCTGGTGCTGGGCCTCCTAGCTTCCAGAACAACATCCATAACTGCTTGGGAAAGAGGATCTGGCTGGATGTTTAGTTGATTTGCCATGCAGCCACATTTAAGGTTTTGAGCTGGCTGTGTATAATCTGATTGTTTTGCTGTGAGCGCAAATGAGCAATTTGTGGCAAAATCCAAGGTGGGCCCTGGGCCATATTCCTTAATAGTGGGTACCAGTGCTGGCGTGGCCAGTCTGGGGCTATGAGTATCAGTCGTGGTCTCTCCTTTCTGATTTTCAGAAGCACCTTTGTGAGGAGAGGCAATGGAGGGAAGGCATATACTGTCAGGTTTTTCCAACTGAAAGAGTGCGTCCACTTTCCAAGCTTGATGGTGAAGTGTCCTTGTACAAAATTTTGTTAGCCGATAGACCTGTACGCCAGCCCCCAAAACTATGTCTGGAAGGCCCCATTTTTGAGTTATCATTGCAAATACTTGTGGATCCAGTTTCCACTCGTGGGGATCCATGATGTTTCTGCTGAGGTAGTCTGCCAATGTGTTCTTTTTTCCTGGCAGGAATTGAGCTTGTAACTGAACTTGGTAAGCCAGTGCTGTGTTCCACAAGGTCATTGCTTGCCTGCATAGAGGGGTAGGAAAGTACAGTTTTGTACCTACCATAAATGTAGATGTTCAAAGATCCACATTGCTGCAGTCCTTACACTTGGGTAGTCCGCTGTCCTCGGTCGGCCCGAATATCAAAGTATAAGGCTGACGTCGGTCAAGGCGCATTTGACTGACATCAGGACGTCAGGGTACAAATGCGCATGACCGACGTCATATCCTCAGTCTTTTCTTGCCCCAGATGTCAGAAGACCCTAAAAAGAAAGGTCAAAACCAAAAGACAGCAAACAACCAACCATCCTAGCACTAAAAATATGTACAATATATACAATATACCCATATTGACAACCCAACCCACACAACCGCCTCTAACTACAGAGGGGAAGGTTGGAGGGTAAATTGGACTGCAGCAATGTGGATCTTCGAACATCTACATTTATGGTAGGTACAAAACTGTACTATGTTCTTCATCTCACATTGCTGCAGTCCTTACACTTGGGTAGAATCCCAAAGCAGAGATAAGGGAGGATGGCCAAACTATAAGGAAGCAGGAGCTGCCAAAATGCCCTGCAAAACAGCAGTGGCAAAACCAGCCCTAGACTTAGAATAAAGTGGTAGGTGATAATGCCTAGAGAAAGTATGCACTGAACTCCAAGTAGCTGCCTCCAAAATATCTTTAGTTGCCAGCCCCCTCAAAAAAGCTGTCGAAGTGGCAGTAGCCCTAGTGGAATGAGGCCTAATCCCAGCTGGAATCTCCTTGCCATGATGGGAATAACAGAAAGCAATGCAAAACCCAATCCACTTAGAAATAGTTTGTTTTGACACAGGCTTGCCCTGAGAACTCAAAGCAAAAGAAACAAATAACTGCTGAGACTGCCTGAACCCTTTAGTTCTGTCCAAATAATATCGCAACTGCCTGTGTACATCTAAAGTGTGCAAAATCTTTTCCCCTTTATTTTGGGGATTTGCATAAAAAGTAGGCAAATGAATAGTTTGGTTTAAAGCCACACTAGAAACCACTTTAGGCATAAAGGAAGGATTAGTACGTAAAGATACCCTATCCTTATGGAAAATTAAGAAAGGCTCAACTGCCATAAGGGCCTGCAACTCAGAAACCCTTCTTGCAGAGGTAATGGCCAACAAAAAAAGCAGTCTTCCATGATAAATATTTCAACTCGGTAGTAGCTGCAGGCTCAAAAGGTTGTAGAGTGAGTTTCTCCAACACAAAATTGAGATCCCAAGCAGGAGTAGGAGCTCTACGTGGGGGTCTTATATTCTTTGCCCCTCTAAGAAATTGCTTGAACAAAGGATGAGAAAACAATGGTGGGTCACAATCATAGTGAGCCAAAATTGCTGCAGCATGAACCTCAATAGAAGAGAAGGACAAACCTTTGTCCAGTAACTCAGTAAGATATTGAAGAGCCGCACTTAAATTAGGCTCAGAAACATCCAAATCCTTTGCTGCACTCCAAAATAAAAATCTCTTCCATTTATCTGCGTACACTTTCCTTGTACTAGGCCTTCTAGCTTCCAAAATAACATTCAAAACTTGCTGTGGAAGTTGAGACCCACTATGGTTCAAAACAGAATATGCCAGGCTGTGAGGTGCAGAGAGTGAAGCTTGACATTGAGCAAATGACTGTCCTCCTGAGACAACAGGTGTGGAATCGAAGGCAAAGGCCATGGAGGTTCCCGTACCAGGCTTCTCAGTAATGGGTACCAATGCTGTCGAGGCCAATCTGGAGCTATCAAAATCATCCTTGGCTTGTCCTGTCTGGCCTTTAGTAGTACCTTTGGGAGGAGAGGCAGAGGTGGGAAGGCATACACATGAAGATTGCTCCAATTGAAAGAAAGACCATCCACTTTCCAAGCTGTGGGATGAAACCTTTTCGTGCAAAACTTTGGCAGCTGGTGGTTTAGTGAAGAAGCGAACAGATCTATGTCTGGAGTTCCCCATGACACTGTCAATTTCTGAAATACATGAGGATCCAATTTCCACTCGTGGGGATCCATAATTTCTCTGCTCAACACATCTGCTAAGGAGTTCTGTGCTCCCGGCAGAAACCTTGCCTGAAGATTTAGCTGTAAACTGAGAACAGTCTCCCACAAAATCATTGCTTGCCTGCATAGAGGATAAGAATGTGTTCCCCCTTGCTTGTTGATGTACCACATGACAGTTGTGTTGTCTGTTAGAATCAACACCTGCCCTGGACGAAGTAAATCCTTGAAAGCTATTAATGCAAACTGGACTGCTAACATCTCCTTCAAGTTGATATGTAGATGTTGTAGTCTGGCCGGCCACTTGTCTTGTATCCACTTTCCATTCAGATGAGCTCCCCAAGCTTTGTCTGAGGCATCTGTCGTTAGAATCTGACTCGCCTCTGGCCGGGTCACAGAGAGTCCCTTGTTTAGGTGACATTCCTGAGCCCACCACAACAATTCCTTTTGAATGCAAGGTATTATTTGAATGACAGTGTCCAGATCCTGGCAGTGCTGTGTCCATACATTTTTGAGATACCATTGTAACTTCCTCATATGCAGTTTGGCATTGGGAAGCACCAGAATACAAGATGCCATGAACCCCAAGGCTTGAAGGACTGTCCTTGCAGTCAGCCTGGACTGATGAGACAATTGATGAAAGTAAAGGGAAAGATTCTTTTGTTTGTCCGGGGTCAAAAAGGCCATCTGGGATGCTGTATTCAGTCTTACACCCAGAAAGCAAATGTCCTGAGAGGGTACTAGACTGGACTTTATTTCGTTCACAGAATACCCCAGGCATCTTAGCACTGCTATCACATATTCCAAATGATGAAGAAGCTAGTCCCTTCCTTGAGCCAGAATCAGGCAATCGTCCAAATAAGGATAGATCTGTATTCCTTTTAGCCTGAGGAAAGCTAT
Organism: Protopterus annectens; assembly: GCF_019279795.1. Taxonomy (NCBI): domain Eukaryota; kingdom Metazoa; phylum Chordata; order Ceratodontiformes; family Protopteridae; genus Protopterus; species Protopterus annectens. Next base: position 1,968,818,026 of record NC_056728.1, read on the forward strand.
CACTGGAGCCAGAACTTTCGTGAACACTCTGGGCGCAGTAGATAAGCCAAAGGGCAATGCAGAGAACTGATAATGAGAAGTCCCAGCTCGAAATCGCAGATACTTCCTGCAACTCAGTCTGATAGGAACATGAAGGTAAGCCTCCTTGAGATCCAAAGTTACCATCCAATGATCTTTGCCCAGCAGAGGTAAAAGCTGTTGTAACGTCAACATTTTGAACTTGGGAATGTCCAGATAAGTGTTGAGGGTAGATAAATCCAAAATTGGTCTCCACGTGTTCCCTTTCTTTGGTACTAGGAACAGGCGAGAATAAAATCCTAGGCCTACTTCTGGCATAGGGACCGGCTGTATGGCCCCTATTTGAAGTAACAGAGAAATTTGTTTGTGAGCCTCTATTCTTTGTTGAGGAGGAACGTCTGGCATGCCTTTGAAAGGAGGCAAGGTATGGAAATAAAACCTGTAACCGTGGTGTATGATATCCAGTACCCATCTGTCTTGGGTAATCAAACTCCAATTTTCCTTGAAAAGTGCCAACCTTCCTCCCAAAGGTGCTGCCAGACGAGAAGGCTCTGGCAGCTGAAAAGGTAGGTCATTGGGTCTGTTTACGAAAGGACTGACCCTGCCCTTACCGAAGACTGTGCAGGTGAACTCCCTGTTCTAGGCCTGAAAGAGCCCTGAGCTCTGCCCCTACCACGTCTAGACCTACCCCTAGACTGGGAATCATAAGAAGGATACGTCCACCCCTTGGTAGGCCAATTTCTACTAAACTTCGGAGGCTGAACCTGCAAAAAATCTTTAACAGTCTGCATAGACTTAGCCTTGTCTTCCATTTTCTTTAAGACTGCCTCAACAGGAGAACCAAACAACACATCAGATTGTAAAGTAGCATCTAAAATCCTTGTCTTAACATGGTCAGATAAATTCTGATCCCTCAGCCAGGCGTGCCTGCGAAGAACTGACCCAGTGGCAGCCACCCTAGACGAGGCCTGTACAGCATCAAAACCACATTGCAAAGAATGCTTACCCACCTGTTCAGAAACATGTACTAAATCTTGTAACTCTTTACACTCAATACCTTCCGCCAGAGCATCTACCTTAGACTTCAATTGTGAAAGGAGATAGTTTTGGTATTTCAACATGTGAAACTGGCAATTCAAAGCCCTCATAGCTAGGGTGGAAGAAGTATAAACTTTCTTTCCCCATCTATCCAAAGCCCTGGCCTCTTTATCCGGAGGAACTGGATTTTTAACAACAGAAGCCTTAACACCTTTAGGCCCCTGACTAACAGTTTCTGGGTCTGCCCTAGGACTCTTAAAAAGATACTTATGAGCTTCAGGCACCCTGTAATACCTATCCGGTTTAACAGGAGCAGGAGGCAAAGAATCAGGATTAAGAGAAGCCTCTGCAAAAACATCTTCCACCACATCCAGAACAGGAGGAATAGCCAAAGGCCTATGCTGGGGTAAAACAAAATTCCCTAAGCCTTTTCCTGGAATCAGAGAAGTCCTGACCTTCCCACTTAAAATGCTCCCTCATGGAATGAAGAGTCTCTGGAAAAGAAAAATCCTCAGGAGGAGAAGCAGGAGGAGTAGAATCATCCACATCAGAATCAGAATAAGGAGAATACTCCTGCAAGTCTTCAGCCGAAGACTCTGAAACATCCGAAGCCTGCTCAAAACTCCCTAGCTCAGGTTCCACCCTTGGTCTCTTATCAGGAGGGGGCAAAGAACCTCTAATCAAAGTAATCAAATCTTCTGCCATTTTAAGCATATGCTTCTTGGGCACAGTTCCTGAAGAACTAGGGGTGACACCAACTGAAGCTAAACCTGGCCTGCCTCTGGGAGAAGCCTTGGAAACAGAAGGAGAGGGCCTAACCACCCTAGGAAGGGAGAGGAGTACAGTAACCTGAGAAGCCCCTTCGGCCTGACCTGCCTCCTGAGAGGCCACATCCTGCAATAACAAAGTCTCTCCCTGGGACTCCAAAGAAACCTCCGGCGGAACCACCGGCTCCACCGACACCTCTAAAGAACCGGCGTCCGGAACGGACGGTTCTTCTAGCCTAGGCTTAGCAGCTTTGTCCTTGCGCTTCTTCGAAGAAGCGGGCGTCTGAGCATCCGACGGCATTTTATAATTACACCGCTTCCCGAAGACTAACCTGGCACAATCTAACCTTCTCTTTATAGTGCGCTTATTGAATCTAGCACAAGAGCGACACCCAACAACGTCGTGCTCAGGCCTTAAACAAGGAATACACAAAGTATGATAATCTCTATGCGGTATCTGTTTCCCACAAGAAATACAGTTACTCACTTTTTCTGACATCCGGTAAACCACTGAGGCAAGAAAAAACTAAAATATTCCCCAACGGGGTACTTAGCCAACTTTGACTCGGTCTGAAACTCCGAATTCGAAAAATTTCAGAACGCCAACCGGCACTTGCAACGCTGCTTCTGCATCGGACCATGCGGCAAAAAAGACTGAGGATATGACGTCGGTCATGCGCATTTGTACCCTGACGTCCTGATGTTAGTCAAATGCGCCTTGACCGACGTCAGCCTTCTACTTTGATATTCGGGCCGACCGAGGACAGCGGACTACCCAAGTGTAAGGACTGCAGCAATGTGAGATGAACATCGTGTACCCCCTTGTTTGTTTATGTACCACATTACTGTGGTGTTGTCAGTCCTTATTGTAAAGTTGTCCTGGATGCAACAGGTTCTTGAAGGCTGTCAGAGCATTCTGTACAGCTAGCATCTTTTTGATTGAAGTGCAGATGTCTTTGATCTGCAGTCCATACGCCTTGAACGCACTGTCCTGCCAGGTGTCCCCCGGGCATAGTCCGATGCATCTGTTGTCAGTTTGCCTGGCTGGGGCAAGGTGAAAAACTGACCCTTGTTGAGATGAAATGCCTGTGACCACCATAGAAACTCCTGTTGTAGGCAAGGAATGAGAGATATCACTGTGTCCAAGCTCTGGCTGTATTGAGACCATATGCTTTTTAGGTACCACTAATTTCCTCATATGTAGCTTTGCAAATGGTGGTAGTAGTATGCAAGATGCCATGAAGCCCAAGGCCTGCAGAATTTTTCTTGCAGGGAGTAGGGTCTTTGTTGCCATTGTTTTGAAATATTGAGTCAGTTGTAGTTGTTTGTCTGGCGTCAGAAACCTTCTGGGCCATTGTATTCAAGCTGGCACCCAGGAATGTCATTTTGTGAGGGTACTAGTTTTGATTTCTTTTCGTTCTGGGGGGATGGCAAGTAGTCTGTGCTGGGGGAGTAAAAGAAATTCTCTGAGCCTTTTCTTTGAGACAGAGTAGTCCTGACCTTCCCAGTGAAAATGTTCCCTCAGTGTGTGACTGCAGACTAGGAGTAGTCAGTGAGTCCCCCCAAGGACTCTGCCATCAAGCAGGAAGGTTTGCCCCAAAACTGGCAAAAAAAAATCATGCAATTTTTGGTATTTAGTTTCAATACACTGCATCTTATGGAAAGTCATCTACCCTGGGAACTACCACATTGACAATAATCCTCAGAGTTAACCCAGTTTGAGATTCGGGAACTTGTGTGGGCAGTGACAGTTATTGCCCCCTTCACTCAAACCTCATTGCCCCCCCCCCTTTGGCATGCATCTGTCCAGACATGTAATAAGTGGAAAGCCCGTAGAGACACCTTACTAAAAGGATAGAAGGCCTAAACAATATGTCCTACATGTCCTGATTAAAAACCCTGTCGCTAGGGCCTATGTCTCACATACAAGGAATCCTCCAATCCAATATTAATTGACTTACTGCATACCAGAAAGTCAACCTGAATCAGAAATGCTCTGTGTAGAGTTATAAACCTCTTCTTCAAAATCAAAAGAAAGGTGTGCAGAGGATACTACTGCTCAGGAAAAGACTACCCATCCATATCAAAGCTCATCCTAGTCCACACCTGAATCTATGGATGGGCAATAGAAAGTTTACCCCAGGACTATCCCCTGTACTACTAATGGACAGAGGCACCTCCTAAACATTTTATCCAATACGTGTACCCCTCATTCCAATTATTCTCACTGGGGTAACATACAATAATCAGCTATGGGATGGGTAAGGCCAATCTACCACCACATGGGATAGGTTAATTTAAACAAAAGGGAAATCAGCTACGCTTAAAGTGGCTGAAAAAGCAACTACTTATCTATGAACCTATAGAAAGAGGTGCCGCATCACTGGTCATGGTGTGCATCAGTACATTCATCTGATCTTAAAAACTATGCCATCATTCTCCTGGTGACCACTGTACCTACAGTCGACATCAGTCATGCTGTCTAGCGAAAGTTTACATTTAATACTCTTTCTTCAGGATGTTCTCCCACCGGAGTACAACCACCATTCTTTAAGTGCTTTAAACAAGTTTAAGCAGATTTGAGTAACCACTGTATTCCTGCTGTTAAAATGGTTTCAACACGACTTCCAGATCAACATTAGACATGAACTGCTCTTACTGCGTCAGCAAACTGGTATGTCAAACACTTCTCTGATACCTGCTTCAATTTGGGATCATGCAAGAGCAGGGGACTATCCTAACACTCAGCATAAGGTACAGAGTACTCCCCACCCCCCAAAAAATATCACCATCTTTAAAACAGACAAAACAAAGCTCAAGCTCACAAACAGCATTTTACAGCCCCCCCCTTAATACAAGCAAACAATGGAAAAACTATCACTCAATCACTGCCAGCATACAGTAGATACCACATCCTACTCAAACACCAACTGAGGTGAAACCTCATCCATCTGACAAAGAGAAAGGTAAAAGTAAAGTACAACAGGCTTGTTGTTCTTGAACTGCTTGTAAGTTTCTGAGAGGCCATTTTTTGCTTGGGCTAAAGGGAAGTCTCTCTGTTGATCAGCGGCAGTGAAAAACATTGAGCAGCCTGCCTGCCCCTGTGGGAGTGGTTACTGACTTGAAACTGTAGTTTTATTGGCTATTTTGGGTCAATTCCAAAACTCCTTCATCTTCCTCTCTTAAAACCCTCTTTTGCGCGTTTTTGTGCATAGCGCAACAGCGGGCAGTGCCGCCTAATTGGGTTTAAACTATTCCTGGCTCCACAAAGTCTGCTCTTCACTTTTTCCCTTAGAACTGCTCTATCTCTCAATTTAAACACCATATTCTCAATCTAAGGCCCTTCACTGGTCCAATTAAGTAATCCTACAAGTTAGCACTATTAAACCATAAGCACTACTTACTCTTGTACTCTACGATTACCCTGTCCTCTATTGGTCCGTCTTAAATTCAGTTTCCCTATTACTCTAGCATGTCCAAAGGTCAGTCAATGGTTTCCTCTCCAGTCCAGCTGGTGAATCTGGGAATTTTGAGGCAATGTTACAACTGTCTCGTGTACACGGACAATCCTCTCCCTCCTCCAAACAGGTTCAAATATATGAGAGAGATGCAACTATTTAGCCAAACTGGAGGCTGAGCTCTCATCTCAAAACTGGTGTAACCAGTCAGGAGAAGGTAACCTCACACAACACAGTTCCAGTATCACATAGTCCCACCACATCAGCGAACCAAACACAAATACACAAAAATATACTCGGAGGCTCTAAATAAAAATCTACCTAAGCAACAGAGACCTCCAAAGCAGACATCCAAGCAAATGCTACCTCAAAACAAAACACACACAACGCATAACCCACAAAGTCAGTGTGCCAAGCAGCCACAGCCCTTAAGGCTGAATAACACACCTGATACTCTTGTTATAGGTGACTATTGTCAGACACACTGACGTCCCGCTCACCAGGCTGAATAACGAGAAGGTCACGGTGAGCTGCCTGTCGGGTGCTAGGATCCGACAACGCAAGCACTCAGGTCACTCCAAAGCAAATACAAATATGACTCAGTCATTGTACATGCTGGTGTGAATGACCCGAGACGTACCTCCCTGGACTACATGGAGAGACAGAGGAGCTCTCTGATCATGTAGCCCAGGCTGGTATGACCCTGACCTTGAGCAGCATCTTACCCTCACCTAGAATGATGCCACAGTACAAAGACAAAATGATAGATTTTAACAATTGGCTAAAATTTTGGTGCCATTCAAAGGGGATCCAGTGTCTGTCAGCCTGGGATGACATGCTCGACAAGCCACATTGCTTCACTAGGTACAGCTTGCACCAGTCACCACTGGGCTTTCGGATATTGGCAAAGGCTCTTGCCACCCCCATAGTGCCTTTTTTAGGCAAGGCTCAAAGTCAAACCCACCCCCATAGACAGCACAAGTAACAAGAAACTAAGGGTAATGCTGCCAAACGCCAGAAGTCTTAACCTCAAGATGCACGCACTCGAAGCTCTCCTCAGTATGGAGAACATAGATATCTGTGCAGTGAAAGAAACCTGGTTCAAGGCTCCAGAGAGCACCCCAGCACTACCAGGCTATACCTCATATCATGCTTTTCGGCCCCAAAACCCAGACCGAACCACAAAAGGAGGGGGAGTTTCCATATTTATCAAGGATACCCACACTTCCAAGTTAGTGGCATTGCACGAAGTATCGGAGACCATCCATGTGCAACTAACAGTGGGCAAGACTGCTTTTCAGTTTATAGCATCCTACAGACCACCCTCTCAAAGTCAGGAATCCCACTCGGCTTTCCTTAAAACATTGGAGAACATGAAGATCTCTCCTAACACCATTATATTGGGCGACTTCAACTACCCAAACATTGACTGGGAGCACTACTCAAGCCCCAGCACCTTAGCCCAAAGATTCCTGGAAATTATAAACTCAAATGCTATGGAACAACTAGTCACCACTCCCACAAGAGGGGACAACATACTAGACCTGATCATTACCAACATGGGGACTCTATGCTCCACACCAGAAGTATATCCCTCATTGGTAAGATGAGACCATAAATTAATTTCACTGGATGTCCACATCCCGACCCCACCCCCAGCCCAGAAAACCACAGTGAAAAACTTCTCAAAAGCGAACTTCTCACTTCTCAAAACCGAAGTGGAATCCTTCAAGGCCCCAGGGCCAGTGGAAACTACGGCCCAAACTGCAGAATCCTATATAAATGCATTCTACGGACATCTCCAGGAATGCATGGATCATGCTATCCCAAACAAAACCAAGACCCAATCATCCAAAGGCAGGCATCCAAGTCTGGTGGACCCCTGCCATAAATAAACTGTACAACAGGAGGAGGAAGCTACTACATGAGAGCAAAATCCCTAATAGGGAAGGCATCTCTGATCAGTACTAGCAAAAAATTACGATCCCGCATAAAATCCTCCAAGGCCAGCTTAGAGAGAAAAATTGCACAGGACACCAAAGACAATCATAAGGCTTTTTTCAGTTATGTTAGAAACCTGGGATGCAACTCCCAGACTTGTTCCGAGTTGATTCTAAACGACAAAAAATACACTGAACCCACAGACATCGCCAATATCCTGGCAGACAGGTTCAGTGCAAACTTCTCCACCCCTCCCCAAAAGAGCAAGTATCTATCCCGGCAGAGGGCTGCCTCCCAAACATCTCAGATGCTCAGGTGAAGGCTGCCATCTCCAAAGCAAAAAACACTGCTTCCATGGGACCAGATGGCGTCCCAGGTTGCGTCCTACATGAACTACAAGAGGAACTAATCCCTCAAATAAAACAGCTATACAATCTCAGCCTCACTACAGGATATGTGCCCACAGAATGGCGTACAGCAACAGTGGTCCCACTCCACAAAGGTGGAGCCTCTACGGACCCTGGAAACTATCGCGCCATAAGCCTGACTAGCTTAGTCTGCAAGGCTATGGAGAGGATCATCATGGAGCTCATAAACAAAGACATTGGGGACCTACAGACACTAGGATCCTACCCAGTTCGGCTTTGTCAAGGGCAGATCCTGCCTTTTGAACCTGGTTGACTTCTTTGAAACAGTCACCAAAGCCATAGATGAAGGGAAGGTAGTCCACACAGCCTATCTGGACCTTGCAAAGGCATTTGACACAATACCCCACTCGGGCATCATAGATAAGCTATCCAGCTTAAATTTTAACCCCTATGTCACAAGATGGGTCGCAAACTGGCTCAAAGACAGAACCCACAGAGTGAGAGTTGCTGGAGCCATGTCAGACTCGAAACCGGTCACAAGTGGTGTCCCACAGGGTTCTGTCCTGGGACCACTCTTGTTCGGTATATACTTTTCCGAGGTACAGGCAAATGTGGGAGGACTATGGCTCACCAAGTTCGCAGACGACTGCAAACTGGGCGCCATAATCAACTCTCCAGCTGACACAAACATCCTTCAAAAAGGTCTCTCAGAGACAGATAACTGGTGCCAGCACCATGGTTTAAAGCTAAATGCCAAAAAATGTATAGTCATACCCTTTGGCAAAAATAATATGCCCACAAATTACCACATAGACGGAAACCCATTAAGTACAGAGAAAGTTATTAGGGACCTGGGGACCCAAGTTGATAGCAATCTCTCCTTTGAAAACCACATTGCCAAAGTGGTTAGAAAGACCTTCTACATAGCCCACCTCATCACGAAGGGTTTCACATCTAGATCAAGAGAGGTAATCGTGCCCCATTATTCATCCCTCATCAGGCCCATCATAGAATACAATGCCCCTTTTGGGATGTACCTTACCCGACACCTGCAGCAATTAGAAAGACCCCAAAAGTATCTCACCAAGAGGATCAAGGGTCTCAAACAGATGCCATATGCTGCTCGGTTAAAAAAACTCCAGCTCTACTCAGTTGCATACCGCCTACTTCGAGGCGATCTATGCCTAACATACAAAGCTATGTCAAATCAAGAATTAATGGACATGCTCCACCTCAGTAAATCTAAATCCCTTAGAGCCACACGCTAGAGGGACTTGAACCTCAGCGCAGAAATAAATAGAACTTGCTGGAGTGACAGGTTCATAACTCAGAGGCTCCCTTAGCTCTGGAATAGAATTCCAGTTCATGTGAGGCAGAGCACCTCACTGAATCTCTTCAAGAAGAATCTCGATAAGTGGATGGGGGATCGTAGGTTTGTCCCAGGGATTACTCCTGTGTCACTATTAGACAGAGGGACAGTAAACTAAACCTTAAAAAGGGCATAGTATACTCAAATCAAGGGGTGGCGTAAGCCATACAGAATCGGGCTAGGCTTATAATTGCCCTAGGGCAGATAGCCTAGTATGAACCTATGAACAGTGTGAGAACTTAGTGACAATGAAACAGATCACTGCTACTGCAGTCCTTACTAATGAGACTTGCAAAAGAAAACCCAACATACCACCTGACTTTCCACAGCTCAGCACCGTTCCCAAAAGTCTTTGCTTACACCTTAGTGGCCGTTTGGGAATAGGAATTCCCAAATTTGGAGCACCCAAGACCTAGCACGTCCTTCAGAGTGGCTAGACCATCCTCCACTTCTGAGATCACAAAGCAGGCATTGGCTATGGTCATGCCAATGCAGTGCATGCTCAGAAAAATACACAAGACTCCTCAGCTCTGTGGTACATGTGCCTAACCCCTCAGCTCAGCCACCTCCAAAAGGTCTTCTCACCACAGGAGTTAGAATTTTGAGAAGTGCAGCCTAGGGGATGTATAATACCTCACCGGAACAAACATTTTCGAGCCATGATGGGAAGCTGGATGCTGAACTAACCAGTCTCTGCCTTTCCTTAACACACTGCATCTTCCCGGTTTGTCCTCTGCCCCTGCAATGTCAGAAAAGGTGTAGGCCCCTGCATCTTGTCTAAACTTTGCAAGTAGCACTGACTACATTTAATACCTTTAAGATTAAATCACTGACAAACCTTACAGCTTTCAATACCATGTTCCAGGCCTAAACAAAATACACTACTGGAAAAGAAACCTTTAAGAAGTTAGACTGAGTCTATCATAAGAACACCTGCTTTTCCTAGGAGCAGACATACCCTAAAACTTGGCCAAAAACAAGAAATCTGTGCCCCGTTGACAGAACTATAGGATTACGGATGCAACAGTAGTGCATACACTGCTGTTACATTCATAATCCAGCAGCAGTGTATATGCTGTTAATTGCAACAATACAGATTTAAAATTTGGGATGCATCAATTTTGCTTTGGGAATACCAGGAAGTTCCTAACAGGGTGGATGTTCACTACACCTAGAAAGAGAAAGGTGCTGAGCTCTACAAATTGGGCAGCTTACAGAGATCATGACCATTACAGTGGAGAAAGTAATTTGGGACAGAATACTAATCCATCACAGGACATGCATACCATTACAAAACACCATGTCCCAGATAACTATACCCTGGGGAAAGAATACATCAATACTGCATCCTCACATTTTATGTACATACTTCACTTGCACTTGTAGTTCGAAATTCTGAAAAACACAAATCTACTATTGCTTTCAAAAACCCAAAACTCCATTCAATAATACTTTCACAAATAGCCACTTCCACCTTAGTGCTTATTACTTGCAAAAGCAGTTCCCAGAGTGTTAATGCAAACTGTGTCTGAAGTCCACAGTACTTTTCTAATATGTCCGTGTGGGCTTTCCAGGAAATATCAGCTGCTTCTCTGTCAAACGTGCTTAACTGCTAAGTAAACTGGAAGACTCAAAATTCCTTCAGACTCTGTACAACCCTGCCTAGAACTAATCTGTCAAGACTTGTTAGGCAGAATGAACTGGCAAACAGAACCCAAGCAAAGGAGATGGGTTTTACAGTGAAACCAATTATGGTAAATTATACACATGCTAAGCTCGAAAACTGCGGTGGTGGTGCTGCAGTATCGCTGTCGGCTCACAGTAAGACGTTGTCCCGTTAGATTCTCAGCTAGAGCGTCTTCTGTCTGTAGACATGCATGAATGGGCGTGTACCTTCGTTGAAGGTTGTGCGGCAGGGCTGGCAACTCTGCACAAAAATCTTCTGCCAATCATTAGCGGATCGGAGTTCCGCTGTGGCAACCCCTAACTGGGAAAAGCCGAAAGACGCAACATACACATGCTAAGCTCTGAGGACTCATGTTAAGTGAGCAATTATAACATATACAGATCACCTGCACAAAGCAGGTAAGTTGGCAAACATGATTTGGAATGGGAAGTGTGAATTGGGACTCCGTTCAGAAGGATCACAGTTTTGTGGCAAACATTTACACATTGTTTTCAGACGTTCCTTTTTATGCTATAGAGTCACCACATGCCCTTCATCAAGTACATGCAACTCAACCCTGCACAATAGTTCAAGCAAGTTAAAGAATCACCTTAAATTCTTGTGTTATATAGAGCTATTATCAAGTTCCGCGGTGGTGCAGCGGTAGCATTGTTGCCTCACAGCAAGAGGTTCTCCCATTCGATTCTCGGCTGGAGTGCAGGGAGTGCCGTCTGTGTGGAGTCTGCATGTCCTCCTTGTGGTTGGGTGGGCTTTCGAAAGACATGCGTAAATGGGCGTGCCTTCGTTGAAGGTTGAACGTCGAACTGGCACCTCAGCATTTGTGAAAATCTACTGCCAATCATTAGCGGACCGGAGTTCCGCTGTGGCAACCCCTAAGCGGGAAAGCCAAAAGACAACAGAGTTTTGGTGTACTGAAGGCCAATGCGAAATTGTCTAGCACTGCTAACACTACTCCCAATTCTGTGCTTTGTGTGTACGGCTGCCCTTCTGCTTTCCTTGCAAGCTTTCACTGAATGCTTCAGTTTCCTTCTACATCCCAAACATGTTCAAGGAATGCTTTGGTTTCTTCCTTCATCCCAAATGTGTGCAGATAGGCATAAGGGAGACCCTGAACTCTTCACTGCAGAGTTATCAGTCTGTACTAAAATGAAAAGGCATTTGGTCCTATACTGGTTTGAAGTACAATATGCTGAATGTACAAAAAGGCTCAGCCTCCCACTGACTCAAAGCAGGATAAAAGATGTATTGTAAAATGAATCACAATCTGCCTTCTTGTGGGCTAAGCAAGGTGCAAACCTTCATGTCTTCAAGCAATCCATTCACAAACAGAACCCCCCATAACTACAAAATTAGAGAAAAAGTTGCAACAAATTTCAAGTATAAAGACACCTAAAGAATGAGCACAAAAATTAACCTCCCAGCGACATCACACCACCACTTTCCAGCATGTGCACTTAATTACTGCTTTTTTGGGCAAGCAGGACATCAAGCTTTCTAAGAAAAATATGTCAGCTATGCAAGCGTCCCTCTCTACTTGTCCTAGACTGTTCTCTATATAATGCAGAGATTGAGGTAAAGCCTGGAATGCCAGCACAAAGTGTTGCACAAAATTAAAGAAAAATGAAATGCAAACATGATGGGTTGGAAGAGAATAAGTGCACTACATAAGTACAACCTTATGTTTTCACCTATTAAAACACACCCTTTCAGATTATCACAGTTCAGTCATTCACTGTTTGGCTGACAATCAACATGTGACCTGACTTGAAAACATTTCATTGCGAGACCAAGAATCTAGTACAAGCATACCTCGTTATACCAGCAAAATAAACAAGACTTGGTGTTTTGTGCATGATACTTTGTGGAAGTCATTTTTCCCATAAGCTGAAAATAACATTTTTAAAATCACTGAACATGCACAGCATTTTTTTAATAAGGGGAAAAGGCAGAGAGATCTTGAGCAGAACAAACGCAGCTAGCATGAAAAATGTTGGCAGGATGTGATGGGGGAGGGGGAGAAATTCAACAGCACCAGATCAGAAATATCGACAAGAAGCTGCAGAGCTAAAACAAAAGACGTGTGGTAAAATGAAAATGGCTACGTAAGAGATCTCATAACGTTTGCATTAAGAATATTAAAGCTACTACTGGATCAGTAGCTTTCAAAACCTTTAAACAAAAAAAAGTTATTTTTAAACAAGAAAATTAATACCAAATTTCTTACTGCAAAAAAGTCTTGCCTGCTCATGATAAAATACTATGCAAATACTATCCACCACTACATACCTCTTATAAAATGCTACTGTTAAATACATTATCTGCACTGAGCTAATATCCACTGGACTTAAACTACAAAATTAAACCTCTGCTGAAAAAGCACAAGACAAACTTCCATTCCCAAAGGAAAATAGCAGCATTCAGAGAGATAAGAGTCTGGGTGTTATCGATGATCACCACTACATCCTGCACTGATCACAGGCCCAAACATGTTTTCAGTAAATAATACCACACCGTCCAATCAGCGGTGTGATGTTACAACAAATCAACTCCCAAAGCCAAATAAACCATTTTCTGTTGTACATGTTCACTATTTAACCAATTTTGTGGAGATGCTAGAAATTTTTTTACAGATTACAGAAGTCATGAACCAGAAATTATCATAAAATCTTTTAAGAATAAAATCTTAAACACACAGCTGGTTACACAGTACGAGTAGTTGAGGAACCAGTTGGGATTCAAGGTCAATACGAGGACCAAGTCTTCTACTCTTGCTATTTGACATTAATGGCCAACTAATATTACAAGATGAACCAAAACTATGCAGTCGATTAGTAAATCCCACTAAATACATCAAAGGAATCCCCCTTTTCAGAAAGAATATGGCTGAAAGTATCAAGTTCACAAACAAGGACAAGCACTTAATCCACTACACTACACTAATCCAGTTTGTACGCTGACCAAGCTCATTTCCCTCCTCAAAAAACATCAGTAGTAGTGCAACTATGATACACATATCAAGCACAATACAAATACAGAAAGCAACTGATAAACATACCAAAAGCCAGGCAAAAACCCAGTTCTGCATAAACAAAGTTGCATTTTCTTGTAATCTAATCAGAATACCGATGTAAAATCTAGGAGAGGGTACCATTTTTAAAAGTAGTTTTAACTACTGCCAAACAGAAGTGGGTAATAAATATGCAAACAAATTACTAAGAATCTACTACTAAACAAAGGGCAAGTCTGCAGAATGGCCTGCTGGAACTGGTTCAACTTGAAAGAGTGAATAAGGGCCTGAAAAGCAAACACTGGATAACCAATGGTTAGGCACCAGGTAGCCTAGTGTTACAGGCCTAAATAGCAAATGTGTATTAACACATCATAGTACTGGGTCTTCTGATAATGCTTTACAAGATCTGGCACTTAAGAGCTGCAGAATTCATTTTATCTGAACCTATAGCGCATCTTGAGGTTGTATTTATTACTATGAAAACTATCTTAAGATCCGACAGCACAAAACCTAAGGAGCTGAGCCTCCTAATCAAAAACATGGTTACACTCTCCCATTTTGGTTATTTGCTGTTCTCGCATCCTTGTGTTATAGATGAGCTTGTACCAGTCCGATTCACAGCATGACATCCTGGATAGCACTGACAGCAATATGTACACACAAGCGTCAAGTCTGACAGGCAAGATAGCAGCTGCCCTGACAGGATGTGAAAAAATGAACACAGGAATGGACCAACTCACTCAACATTTTTGCGAGGTTTATGAAATTCATACCTAGTCAATTTAGATTTATGCTAGCCCTTCACATGTTTAGCTGAACAAGAGTGGAAGAGGTGGGTGTGGAAGCTTCAATTCTAGAAGCACAGTAACTGACTCAAATGACTTGTAATAGTGACATTTTGACATCACTTAACTCCAGTTGAAGCCTGCACAATGGATCACACCAAGAGCCTGAACACGACACCACGTATGCACGCTAGAAAGCAATAACTTTTTTGCCTAATATGACAGGCACCTTTAACACCTAAAGTCACTGTTAAAGATGGGGATGGGTCAAGAATCAACAACCTGGAAGAGAGTGAAACTAAAACCAAAAGAAAATTATCAGCAGAGAACCAGTAAATGAAAAGTTTCACCAGAAATACCAAAAACCTAATCAAGAGCAATCATTAGGTAGACTGGAGAACAAGCAATTCTGCTTATTGACGTTTCTGCGTTTAATAAGAAATTGAAGTAGGAGGCTGATAAATGCACCCCATGGAACAATCCTGATTTCACGACCATCAGTCCAGCAAGTGCGGTGTAGGCAGATCTTCAATATCTGATCTGTCAGCCAACTGTTTTATTCTGAACTAAAACTAAAGGCTAAATGACAATGGACATGCTTTGAAGAACCTAGACAGTCATTAACCACGTTTAGGCTTTCTACTACACAGACTTATTCCAGAAATAACTCTGATGCATGTGACTGATTTGTGATAGAAAACAGCTCATCACTCATGCTGAGCAATGTTATGGTCTTACTTCTCGATTGCAGATAACTGTTAAGATTTCTCACTGGTGTGTTCCAAGCACATATCTTTAAACGGAACTCTCTCACTCGACGCTTTACAGAACAGGCAGTGATCACTTCTAAGTACGCTACAATTAAAACAACTGTTCTGAAGGTTTTCTGAATAGCTCAAATTCTCCAACTCTCAGACTTTGAGGAAGGAATTAATACAGCTTTAAATTCTTTCAAGCAGCTTGCTTAAAGGCTACAAAATGTACTTGCTAAATAAATAATGAGTGACCTACCGAAGAGTCTTTCAGACTTTGGTAGATGAACAGGACAAATTTTAAACTGTTTAAAACTGTCCACAGCTAGTTAATGATCTCGCGAGTCTGACTTCAGCATTTACTCTAAATCAATTTATATTGTTTTTGCCAAGTCTCATGATGCTACATTTATAATGGTATTAAAGAAGAGTTCATTACTATTGTAACAGGTACATATTTTTTTTAAGATCTTGGAAAACTTAGGCATTTTTAAGTAATTACTGTCCTTTTTCCAAGTCATATAATGCTACCTTTATAAATATTAGAAGTTAGGTCATTACTAAAATAACACGTGTGTACTTTAAAGACCTCCAGAATCTTTTACTGCAATAATCATGTTATCTAGTCATCCACAGCCATATGCCAACTTTCATACCAAGTATTACAATAAAACTGAGACCACTGGTAGCTCCTGTCAGGAGAGGCAGGTAACCTTCCACACACTGACTTGTTTGTATCCTTTTGCTCAGCCAGGAATTCTACCCATTGATGCTTGTGATGACATTTAATGCTTCTAATTTACCAATTCTCTTATGTGGCAGTGCTAAATGCATTTGGAAGTCAAGATAAGCATTATGCATAGTTAGCACACTAGTTGTTACGGTTACCTCTTCAAGGAATGTCGCAAGACCTGTTCTTACTGACCGATTTTAACCAGCGTGGCACAGACAGGCTCTCAGTATTATAATAATAAAAAAGTGGCCAATACTTCAGCATACTTGCTATCACCTGTTTTAGCCACTATTTGGATGAGCAAAATCCCACACAAGTTTTTTCAAAGATTTTTACATCCAAGAGATGTGTGAGCAATTTCTACTTGTGTTTCCTTAGCTTCAAGCTTTTTTATACATTTCTTTAAACACTGAACATCCCCTCCTAAAACACCAAATTTACAACTATAGAAAAAAAAATGCCACTGAATTCTGAAATGCACTTTGGATCTCTAATGCTGCATGCAACAGAGAAAGCTGATGTGTAAACAAAATGACTGTTAATTTACTAACCACTAAAGACGCATGTGTCACATTTAGTCTGCCCCATACTAGCATTTGTACTTTCAAAACAATATCTAGTCGATTTGTCTCAACAGATACTGAATTAAAAACTCAAGGTAACTTACTGAAAAGCCCTGACAAAGCAAAATTATGGGACAAATGAAAAGAAATTTACTAACATCAAAATGCAAGTGGAAGCTGCTCAGCTATGCAACCCACAGTAACTATATACACCCTCCTAGAATCTAAATTTCTCCACTTCCCATTACTTACCTACTTTTTCTCTATCTAATATGGGCAAATAACCAACTACTTTTAAGTACCCTCATACAGTATAATACTTTCTCACAGCTCAAGACAGATACAAACTTGGAACAAACCACAGAATCTGCAACTTTAAACAGTACTGGTTACACTGCACTGAAATAGTCCAACATGCTACTTTCAGAAGCACGCACAAAACTTGGAGGACTCCAGTCTGAGCTACTGCTGTTCTCTATACTAGACAATACTTTACAGACCCCACAAAGTGGGAGCAATCTGCTCCACTGCACTGCCTTTGAAACTCCCTTCCCTCTGAACCACCGAACCACAAAGCCTTCTGTAATAACCAAACTAAGGGCAAGACTACATAATATACTTAAAAGAATAAAAAATACTCCAAACTACTTGCCACACTGCCTTTTTCTAACCCTACTTGGCAGAGATTTAGGTTTTCAGCTTTACAAAACAGATCAGGAAATCTGTTCTCTTTCCAGAAGCGAGGGGCTACAGCAGTAACTGCCATCATTTACTTGCTTGTTCAGCCAGAAATTATATACAACCTTCACATTTTATGACAAGAACCAGCTTTTTAACTTAGGCGTTCATTTACACTCCATGTATATTAAATGTACGCACATTTTATCAATTTAGAAAGTCAGCAGGCAAGGAAGTCTGAAATTTAGCATGTGCTGCCAAACTGAAGTACAAAAAAAAAATAAGGGACAACTGTCTTCTCTCTATCACAAAAACTAAGACACCATTTCACTTTCGTGCCCCCACTTAAGGAGCCATACTTCCAATCTAGACAATGGGATCTTGCCGTCCGTTAATTTAACCCTACACCAACCCACCAGTAGACACACCAGAAGCAGTTTTCATCAAGGTACATTTATGTGCTTATCCTAACCGTGGACCATCCTCATCAACCAAACGAAAAATAACTACAGACTTTCAGTCTGGCATACAAACCTTATCCACGCTAAAAAATGCCCCACCTTTACTCAATGCCTCGACAATGAGCTTCTTCTCCAGATCTTAAGTGTGCTTACGAAACAAGTAGTAGGCAGTAAAGTACAGCTGTGTTAGAAATTACGATAATTGCAAACGTTAGAATTCTTTCAGAAAGAGTCTGCGGTCACACAGAATACCAGGAAATTTCAAAGACACCCTAATCAGCAGACACCCTCCTTAACAGTCAGGGCATTAGTAGTATGCTGGCATCATATTCGGGTGTCTTACCCAAGGGACCAAGAGTCCATGTATCCATAAGAACATACAACCAACCTTACTAAACTGACTAGAATAGTAGGGAAGAATGAAAAGGGGCGATGTTACAACATAGTACCCACTCCAATCCCAGGTGGAAAGACAGCAGAGGGATGGGAAGGAGGGAAAGGGTACCGCAACAGTTATCTATTCGAACATCTACAAGTACAGTACACTTGTATCACAAACTTCCTATAGTACTGCATTCTGGGAAGACTCAAAAGTTAATCAAGAATGGATGGTTGGCTGAAGTGTGATTGCTGGAGAGGCAAGGCTCTGCAAAATGGCAGAGGCAAATCTGGCTCTGGCAATACCTCCAAAATTGTACAGGCTTAGGGACGTTTTAATGGCTGTCCAAGTGTCCGTTTCCAGAATGGCCAGAGTTGTGGCTCCATTTAGAAAAGTAGTGGTTACTGTCTTAGCTCTGGTATGTGCCATTAGAAAAACAGGAACATTTGTAATAAAATGCAAGGCAGTTGGTTATCCATTTTGATACGGTTTGCTCACAGGTCTTCACTTCTTTGCACTATGCAAAAAGGTGCAAGGCGTTGGTCTGCCCTGTGAGGGAATATGGTCCTATGTAACTAGAATCTCAGCTGTCTGAACATCCAATCATCACAAGATTCTCAGTGCTGGGGGGGGGGTGAATGGCCTGGTTAAGAGAAAATGAGGAATGGTGCATTGCATACAAGGGCTTACAATTCACAGAACCGCCCAGCAGAAGTCAAAGCCAACAGAATAGTGGTTTTCCAGGTAAGCATTCTGATGGATGCAGAGGCAAATGGGCTCAAAAAGAGTAAACTTTTTTAAAACAGAAGGTCCTAGGCAGGGATGGGGGTGCATGCTGCATGCCTGTAGGTGCAATATACCCTCGAGTATCTTTTGAGCAGGGATGCAAGTAGGCATGGGAAGAGACAGGCAGGCATGTAACAGCAAAAGCTTGCACACTGAAGTAGTCGCCTCTTGGGCTTGGATCTAGTGAACATTAAAGCCTTAGTATGCGGACAGGTGGTCACTACCTTAGCTCTGTCCCCAGAAAGATATCCCCAGGCTACTACCGTGAGGCTTTCTCCCTATCCTTCTGTAAAAGACAAGCACCGGAAACTGAACCCTGTAAATGGTCTCCGCCCTGACTCTGTCCAGTTTCAGCTCAAAAGGATGTGGAAGGAGACAAACATGATGGCTCCACAGATGGTCAAGAACGACTCAGGCCCACAATTTGATGGTATGAACAGCTGTGAATACACCTTACTAGTAACAAATTACTTTGAGCCGAGGTGAATAATCGGACACCGTGAGTGTGCATCCTCCCCAATATTCTTCACCTCCAAACGCTTCTGTGTGCTTACTTTGGGATGTCGGCCTGAGGAATGGGCAACAGTGTGCACGGGTCTAACAATACCTTCCCTGAGGAATTTACTGAGGGAGTTGACGGTGTCTTAATAGCCTTATCTTTAAAATAAGCACATAACTTAATTAGGTAAGTGGTGCTGAAGCTCCAAGCAGAATAAGCAATAGGAATGAAAATCCTTCTGTGGAATCTGTTTTCCACGTCTACAGCAATTACTGATGTTGTCCATCATCAAAACATTCCCAATAAAAGGAATGAGAAAGGTTCCCAATGGAACACTTAGCTTTGATGAATCTTGTGTGTCTGGCCTGACAGACACATGACAAGTGAAAATGTTCTGCATCAGACTAAAACAGCAAGTAAGTACAGTTGTGTACACTTACCATAAATGTAGATGTTAGAGTGTATTCACTGTTGCAGTCATTACATTTGGGTAATGTGCTGGCAGGTTGCCCTCAGTCGGCCTGATTAATAAAGTCTTGGGTTCTGTGACAGCTGCTGTCACTTCTTCCATGATGTCAGGTCGTCAGGGGTATAAAAACATGCAGCCGACGCCATTACATTAGTTTTACTTGCCAAAGATGTCAGGTGCCCCCCAAATGGGGAGCAAATAAAATTAAATACACAATTATACCTCCAAACAAAAGCAAACACACCAAAAAGGCTTTTTAAGCCTAGTGAAAGAAAGTAGAGGTATATAGGGCAGAGAAAAACAGGGGGCTGGAGGGAGGGTAACCATGACTGCAACAGTGAATACACTCGAACATCTACATTTGTGATAACTGTACACAACTGTACTATGTTCTTTGTGTTTCACTGTTGCCGTCATTACATTTGGGTAGATACCCAAAGCTATTGTTGGGAAGAGGAAGTTATACAGCATTAGGACCAGCTATAAGGCCCTGCAAGACAACAGTGGCAAAAGCCAGCTCTGGATTTAGAGAAAACTGGTAAATGATAATGCTTGGTAAAAGTATGCACAGAACTCCAGGTAGCAGCTTCTAGAATATCCTTGGTAGGAACACCTCTGAGAAAGGCTGCAGAAATAGATGCAGCTCTGGTGGAATGAGATCTAACCCCCTTGGGGATAGGTTTTCCATGGTGCTTAGAACAGAAATGAATGCAATGGTTTATCCATTTAAAAATGGTTTGTTTTGAAACAGCCCACCCCTCTGCCTCAGCAGTAAATGCTACTAGCAACTGCTCAGTTTTTCTTCGAAATTTACTTCTGTCCAAGTAGAATCTAAGTGGTCTGTGCATGTCCAAGGAATGCAGAATCCGTTCCCGTTTGTTCTGTGGATTGGGACAGAAGGTTGGCAAATGAATTGACTGATTAAGAGCCACACTGGAAACCACATTGGGCATGAAGGATGGATTGGTCCT
Source organism: Protopterus annectens (assembly GCF_019279795.1). Taxonomy (NCBI): domain Eukaryota; kingdom Metazoa; phylum Chordata; order Ceratodontiformes; family Protopteridae; genus Protopterus; species Protopterus annectens. The sequence goes on from NC_056728.1 coordinate 1,968,838,758, forward strand.
CAGAGATGCCCTGTCCACAAGAAAGAAGAAAGGCTCCACTGCCATAAGGGCCTGTAATTCAGAGATCCTTCTAGCTGAAGTGATTGCTAAAAGGAAGGCCATTTTCCAAGAAATAAATTTTAAGTCTGCAGTAGCAGCTGGCTCGAAAGGAGGTAAAGTAGGTTTCTCCAAAAAAAGTTAAGGTCCCAGGCAGGGGTAGGAGCTCTCCTGGGTGGTCTCAAGTTCTTTGCCCCTCTGAGATACTGCTTGAGCAGGGGATGAAAAAAGAGGGGTGGGTTCTGTGTTATAGTGAGCTGAAATAGCCGAAGCGTGGATTTTAACAGAGGAAAAACACAGGCCCTTGCGAAGCATCCCAGTTAAGTATTGCAAAATCTGAGGTAAATAGGGTGCTGCTGTGCTCATCCCGAAAGACTGATTCCAGGCATAGAATCTTTCATTTGTCAGCATAAAATTTTCTAGTACTAGGTCTTCTCCACTTCAAGATGACATCACAAGTTTCCTGACGGATGCTAAGGGTTAAGTTAAGTGATTAGCAGTTTAGTGATTAGAGTTGCCAACAAAGCATCTTTGCCTAGCATAGGAAGTAACTGGTGAAGAGTCAGCATCTTGAATTTTGGAATGTCCAGAAAGGTGGTTAGAGTAGACGGGTCCAGAATTGGACGCCATGACTTATCTTTTCTGGGTACCAGGAAAAGCCTGGAATAGAAACCTTGTCGCTTTTCCTGGTCTGGTACCGGTTGGATAGCCCCCATGTTTAAGACGGAAAGTACTTGTTTTTGAGCCTCTGCCCACTGATTTGGGGGCAGGTCCGGCCAACTGTTTGGTGTTGGCAACGTGTGGAAATGAAATCTGTATCCCTGGGACACTATTTAAAACCCATTTGTCCTGGGTTATGAGAGCCCAGTTTTTTGCATGAAGAGCAATCTTTTCCCCCAGAGGGGCGGCTAAAAGGCAAGTGCTTGGTAATTTTAAAGGAAAGTCATTGAGACAGTTTGCCATAGGGGGAGGTGTCTTATTTCCAGATTTGGAAGTGGAGGCCCCACCATTGCTTAGTTCTGAGAGTCCCCTGGGAATGAAACCTGGTGCTTTTGATGCGTCTGGGTTTGGCCTGACAGGATCTGGAAGGAGCTGGAAAGGACCAATTCTTAGTAGGCCAGTGCCTACTAAATCTTGGAGGTTGCACTTGTAAGAAATCTTTTACAGTTTGCATAGACTTAACTTTATATTCCATCTTTTTTAAAACGTCTTCAGCCTTATTGCCAAACAGTGACTTAAAGGAGCATCCAACAATTTTGCTTTAACATGATCAGGCAGATATTGCTCATTAAGCCAAGCATGCCTTCTAAGCACAGACACAGTAGCCCTGCAAGAGGCCTCTAAGGAATCAAAACCACATTGCCAAGTATGTTTTCCAACTTGTTCAGGAGAATGCAATAAATCCTGTAAATCTTTATTTTCCACACAGTCAGAAATCAACCATTTTCTGTTTAAGCAATCCAATAATATGCTGTTGATATTTTAACATATGAAATTGGCAGTTTAAAGCCCATATTGCGAAGGTTGCATAAGTATAAACTTTTTTACCCCATCTATCCAGTGCTCTGGAGTCTCTATCAGAAGGGGTAGGATTTTTAGCAGTAGAAGCCTGAATGCCCTTAGGCCCCTGAGAAATGGTTTCAGGATCTGCAAGAGGATTTTTGAAAAGGAACTTGTGGGACTCAGGAACCCTGTAGTATCTGTCAGGTTTACTAGGAGCTGGAGGCAGGGAATCAGGGGCCATACTGGATTCCGAAAATACGTCTAGTACAGGAGGTATAGCCAAAGGCCTATGCTGAGGTAGAAGAAGAAAATCCCTAAGCCTCTTTTTTGAATCAGAAAATTCCTGACTTTCCCAGTGGAAATGCTCTCAAGGTATGTACAGTTTCCCCAAAAGAAAAATCCTCAGGGAGGGGAAGCAGAGGGAATGGAATCCTCTGCATCAGAATCCTCATAAGTAGATATGGACAAATCCAGGTCATTAGAAGAGTCAGAAAAAAAATGATCAGAAGATTCATAGTCAAGCTCAGGCCTAGGGCTCTTAGAAAGGGGGGGGGGGTTGACTACCCTTGATTAGAGTAATTAGATCTTCAGCCATTTTGATAATTGGTTTTTTTAGGCATAGGGGCCTGAACATGTGGCCTGGGCGTCTTTTTTAGACAGAGATTTAGGCCTTAGTATTGAAGGTGGAGTCTATTTAATATGAAAGTCTGTGGGCCTGAATGCACCCTCAGAAGCGGTGCCTGCACAGTGGCTCCGGACCCATCCAAGGTAGAGACATCCGCGGGTTCCATAGGTGAAGTATCTCGCGGCATACCGGACTCCAAATGGTTCTCAGTAGAGGCCTGCGAGTCAGAAATAGCAGGTATCAGAGGCTGCGAAAGCGTTTGAGTACTGGTGACTGGCTCAGAAGCGTCGTCAGCAGTTTTGGACCTCGGCCTATCTTTGCATTTTTTTTTTTCGAAATCCTGGTCGTCGGATGGCTAACGGACATTTCTGGATAATTCATCCGAGAACCAAAATATTTAGACGCAAAAATGTACTGACGACGGATAGTGCGCTGATCAAATAAAGCACAACACCGACAGCAAGGTAGGTTGTGGGCAGGGCCTAGGCAAGGAATACAGTACAAGTGAAAATCTGAGGTATCTGCTTTCCACAAGTAATGCAATTAACTATTACTGACATTGGTAAGAAGCAAGAAAAAGTTTCCCCAACAAGGTACTTGGCTAAGTTGAAGACTTCTGTTCTGAAACTCGAAAACGAAAATTTCAGGAGTCGGCTGACCGGCACTTGCGAACGGTTTCTGCTTTGGGGACCACACGGTAAGACTGATGTAACGGCGTCGGCTGCATGTTTTATACCCCTGACGACCTGACATCATGGAAGAAGGGACAGCAACCGATGCAGGACCCAAGACTTTGTTAATCAGGCCGACTGAGGGCAACCATTACCCCCAAATGTAATGACAGCAACAGTGAAACACGAAGAACATCTTTTCCATTTTTCAGCATAAGATTTTCTAGTACTAGGCCTCCTTGCCTTTAAAATTATATCCATCACTGGTTTACTGAGAGATGGTAAAGGAAAGATTAGGTAATTAGCCAGGCTGCTCGTTTGAAGCTGAGGGTGCAGAATCTGGTTCTCCTGCTGAGACAGCAGGGTAGGAGTCTGAGGCAGGTGCCATGAGGCCAACAGTGACACTGCATAAGAGGGGGTACCAGTGAGGGCATAGAAAGTCTGGTGCAATCAAAATCATCCATGGTTTGACTCGTTTGATCTTTAGTAATACTTTGGAGAGCAGAGGCAGAGGAGGAAAGGCATAAACTGATAGGTTTTTCCAGCTGAAGGACAGAGCATCCACTTTCCAAGCTTGCTTGTGGGGAGTCCTTGTGCAAAATTTGTCCAATTGATAGTTCTGGGGGGAGGCAAACAGGTCTATATCTGGGCTCCCCCATTTGCTTGTCAAATTGTTGAAAATCCTTGGTTCCAGTTTCCACTCGCGTGGGTCAATGAGGTTTCTGTTTAGTTCGTTTGCCAGTGTATTTAGTGTTCCTGGCAGAAATTGAGCTTGTAGATGCACCTGGTAGCTCGGGGTTGTGCACCATAATGCCATGGCTAGTCTGCAGAGGGGGTAAGAATGTGTCCCCCCCTGCTTGTTTATTTATCACATAACAGTGGTGTTGTCCATCTTTACCATTAATTGTTCTGGAAGAATGTGGTCCTTGAAGGCTGTCAGAGCATTCTGTACAACTAACATTTCTTTTTGGCTGATATGCAGGTGCATTTGACTTGGGTTCCATTTGCCCTGAACGCACTTCTCTGCCAGATGGACCCCCCATGCATAATCTGTGGAGTCTGTTAGGGTTGTGTGAACGGCAGTCCCTTGTTTTGGTGGAAGGCCTCTGCCCACCAAAAAAACTCTAGGCATAGGCAATGTACGATGAGAATCGCTGCTTCTAGACCCTGACAATGTTGACAACATAGGCTTTTTTACATACCATTGTAGTTTCCACACATGCAGTCTTGCATATGGAATTAGAAGAATGCAGGAGGCTATGAACCCCAAGGCTTGTAGTATTTGTCTTGCAGATAGGGTTTTTGTGGCCACTTGTTTGAAGTAGGCTGGCAAATTTGTTTCTCTGCCATGAGGAAAGCCATCTGGGAAGTTGTATTCAAGCTTGCTCCCAGGAATATAATCTGTTGACAGGATACCAGGTGTGATTTCTTTTTGTTTATGGTGTACTCCAGACAAGTTAGCACCCTTTGTACAAAGACCAGATGGATTCAAAGGCATGCCCTGGCTTTCTGCCTGAATTAAACAATCATCCAGGTATGGGTAAATCTGAATATTTCTTTGCCTGCAAAATGCAATGACTGGGGCTAGACACTCTGTGAATATCCTGGGCGCAGTAGATGAGCCAAAGGGCAGTGCAGAGAACTGGTAGTGATTGTAGCCTGCTTTGAAGTGTCGGTATCTTCAAGATTCCCTGATTGGGATGTGCAGGTATGCTTCCTTTAGAGTGTTACCATCCAGGCTTCTTTTCCTATTATAGGAAGCAACTGGAGAGTCAGCATCTTGAATTTTGGAACCACCAAAAAGGTGTTTAGAGTAGACGGGTCCAGAATAGGACGCCATGAATTGTCTTTTTTGGGTACCAGGAAAAGTCTTAAGAAACCTTGTCCTTTTTTCTCTTCTAGTACAGTTTGAAGAGCCTTTCTGTTTAAAAGAGTATTGGCTTTTGAGCCTCTGCCCACTGATTTGGGGGTAGATCTAGCCAACCTTTTGGTGTTGGTAATGTGTGGAAGTGAAATCTGTATCCTTGGGATACTATTTAAAACCCATTTGTCCTGGGTAATGAGTTCCCAGTTTTTGGCCTGCAGACCAATCTTTCCCCCTAAAAGGAGCATTAAGTTGAGAAGTGCTTGGAAGTTTTAAAATCAAGTCATTGAGACAGGTTCCATAGGGGGAGTCTTACTACTCCCAGATTTGGAAGTGGAAGCCCCCCACTGCTTAGTCTTGTGTGCACCCTGGGACTGAAACCTGAGGTTTATGCTGTGTCTGGGTTTGGAGGGCCAATGCCTAAAATAAAGACTGAACTTGTAAGAAGTATTTAACAGTTTGCATAGACTTAGCTTTATCTTCCATCTTTTTAAGAACTTCCTCAGCTTTGTTGCCAAATAGGCAGTCCTGACTTAAGGGAGAATCCAACAGTTTAGCTTTAACATGATCAGGCAAAGACTACTCCTTAAGCCAAGCATGCCTTCTGCGTACATACCCAGTGACATCAGCCCTGCAAGAGGCCTCTAATGAATCCAACCCACATTGCAAAGTACGTTTTCCAACCTGTTCAGCAGAATGCATTAAATCCTGTAATTCCTTATTTTCAGCACAGTCAAGAATCATTTTCTGTTTAAGCAATCCAATAATATGTTGTTGATACTTTAACATATGAAACTGACAGTTTAAGGCCCTAATGGCCAAGGTTACAGAAGTGTAAACCTTCTTACCCCATCTATCCAGTCTCTATCAGAAGAGGTAGGGTTTTTGGCAGTAAAAGCCTTAATGCCCTTGGGTCCCTGTGAATTAGTCTCTGGATCCACAATAGGATTTTTAAAAAAGAACTTGTGAGAATCAGGAACCCTGTAATATCTGTAAGGTTTTCTGGGAGCAGGAGGCAAATAATCAGGGGCCAAACCAGATTCCAAAAAGGCATAATCAACAATGTCTAGTAAAGGAGGTATAGCTAAAAGCCTATGCTGAGGCAGGAGTAAGAAATCCCCAAGCCTCTTTTTTGAGTCAGAAAAATCCTGGCTTTCCCAGTGGAAATGCTCCCTTAGAGTGAGCAACGTTTCACCAAAAGAAAAATCCTCTGGAAGGGAAGCAGAGGGAAGAGTCCTCTGCATCAGAATCCTCAAAGTAGAGAAGGGTAAATTCAGACCATCAGAATAATCAGAAAAATCAGAATCCTGGTCAGAAGATTCAAAAACAAATTCAGTCCTAGGTCTCTTAGAAGAGGGAGGTTGGCTTCCCCTGATTAAAGTTATAAGATCTTCAGCCATTCTTATTTGTTTTTTTAGGCATAGAGGCCCAAGCGTCAGCTTTCTAGGCATGGTTCGAGGTTTAGGCCTTAAAGAAGGCGGCGTCGGTTTAATATGAAAGTCCGTAGGCCTGAATACACCCTCAGAAGACGGTGCCTGCACAGCAGCTCCGGACCCATCCAAGGTAGAGAAATCCGCAGGTTCCCCAGTTGAAGCATCTCACAGCATACCGGACTCCGAATGGGTCTCAGTAGAGGCCTGCGAATCAGAAGTAGTGGGCATCAGGGGCGGCAAAAGCACCTCACTGAGTACTGGTGAATGGCTTAAGAAGAAGCGTCGTCGGCAGCTTTGGACCTAGGCGGCCTATGTCTATCATTGCGTTTTTTCGGAATGCCGGTAGTCGGATAGCTTGCTGACATTTCTGGATAACTGAACCAAGAACCGAAATATTTAGAGGCAAAAATATACAGACTGATACTGCATTGATGAAATAAGGCACAAAACAGACAGCAAGGTACGTTGTGGTCAGGGCCTAGGCAAGGAATACAGTACGAATGAAAATCTTTGTGAGGTATTTGATTTCCACAAGAAATACAATTAACTTTTACTAACATCGGTAAGGAGCAAGGAGAAAAAAAAAAGATTCCCCAATGGGATACTTAGCTTTTAGTTAAAGACTTTGGTTCTGAATCTCGAAAACGAAAATTTCAGGAGTCTGCTGACCAGCACTTGCGAACTTGCTTCTGCTTCGGGCACTGCGCAGCAAGACTGATGTAATGGCATCGGCTGCATGCTTAATACCCCCTGATGACCTAACATTATGGAAGAAGGGACAGCAACCAACGCAAGACCCAAGACTTTGTTAATCAGGCCGACTGAGGGCTACTGCAAGCATCTAACCCAAATGTGATGACTGCAACAGTGAAACACAGAGCATCTAACAGAGACAAAGTAAACTTCTCAAACAGAAAATGAGATCCAAAGAGCAGCTACAGGTTTCCTAGGTGGGCGAGTAAGACCCCTTTCAAAAACTAACTGGAGCACTGTTAGAAAATGGGAGATCCAAGGGCAGTCAAGCAGATCTGGCTGCCAAATGTACCTTGACAGAAGAGTACTATAACCCACTGAAAGTAAACCACACAAATAATCAAGGACTAGAGGCAGCCAGGCCTAAAAAGTATCCTGGTTCTTTGAATGCCATTAACTAGAAAAAGAAGTTAAGTACCTACCATAATGTTCCATGTTAGTTGTCTCCTCTTGTCTTCTTTCTTGCTGGTTGGGTTCGGAGCGGATCCTCTGCTGCGACTCGGCCATCTTCTAAAGCTCGACAGCTGTTTACTGGCTCGATGCCTCCCCATATCCCATGATACCTGGCGCTAGATACCCAGACCTCGTTTGGTAAGACTAACAGCAGACAAAAATAATGAAGGAATCCTATCCTATAATACATAAACCCTACTAGAGAGACTACCAGGTAGAGTGGAATAGCCAGAGAAGACTCAGCCAGTGCAAATCCATAGAGAACTCTTCTCGGTCTACTAGGAGAGAGGGTTGGAGGGTGGGACGCAAGAAAGAAGGTACGAGGAGACCACTAACATGGAACGTTATGGTAGGTACATAACTTCTTTAGGTTAAGTTGTCTATCTCACCTTCATTCTTGCTGGTTGGGACAGCGTCCCTAGCACCTATTATGCTGGGTGGCTCAATGGAACAAATTCTTCAGAACAGTGAAACCAAAATCCGCTCTGCTCCTGGAAACCACGTCCAACTTATAATGCAAGATGAAAGTATGAGGGTTGGCCCATGTGGCTGCTGCACAAATAGATTCCATGGGCAACCTAGCCTGAAAAGCCACAGAAGTGGCTAATGCTCTGGTGGAGTGACCTTTTGGTTTAACAGGCAATTGTTTATTCCTTAGCTGATGGATAAAAGTGATGATAGAAGTCAACCACCTGGATAAGGTTTACTTTTGATACTGGCAGACCTTGTTTGCCCTCTGCATAAGAAAGGAAAAGCTGGTCCGATTTTCTGAAGTCCTTAGTCCTATGCACATAAAAGCGCAGTTGCCTGTGAACATCTAACTGATGCAACTTATATTCCGCCCTGTTGGAATGGTTGGGAAAAAACACAGGAAAGGTCAATGGACAGATCCAAGTTATTCTCAGAATGGACCTTAGGAAGGAAGGATTAGTCCCCGAGAGCAACCCTGTCATTGTAGAACACTAGGTATGGGGGATGGATACAAAGAGCCTGAAGCTCCGAAACTCTTCTGGCTGAAGTAATTGCTACCAGAAAAAGTGTTTTCCAAGCTAAAAACTTCAAGGAACAAGAAGCTGCAGGTTCGAAGGGGGGAAAAATTAGAGAAATTAGAATCAAATTCAAATCCCACGGGGGTGGAGGATCTCTCACTGGGAGCCTGAGCAGAGTGGCCCTTTGAAGAAGGCCTTACAAAGCTTATGAGACATTATATTCCTCTCTGATAGGCCAATGTGAAAATTCGAAATTGCAGCTAACTGCACCCTAATTGTAGCGGAAGCAGACCCGGCATGAAAGGGTTCCACAAGAAGTTCCAAGATGTGGTATACAGGGTCTGAAAAGGGGTCTATACTCAGCCTCTGCCCAGGAAGAAAAAAGTTTCCACTTACTAGCGCAAGTTTTTCTAGTGGTAGACTTGTGCAATGATAAAATGATTTCACGCACCGATTGGGAGATATCAGGAAGCCTGGCTAGGGTTGGAAGTGGAGCAACCAAGCCGTGAGCTGGAGCGATTGTAGGGAATAATGCAGCCCGCCCGACTGATGGATCAGAAGGTCTGGAACTGGGTCCAGAGTCCAAGGCTGCTCGAGAAGATGATGCAGGAACGGGAACCATATTTGTAGAGGCCAGTAAGGAGCAATGAGGATCATTTTGCAGCCCAATACAGTAGCTTTCTTATCAGCTTGGGAATTAGGGGAAAAGGAGGGAAATGCATACAGAAGTCCCTGAGGCCAATTGTGGACTAGAGCGTCTCTGGGGGAATGTCCCAGAAGTGGAAGGAGAGAGAAGTTGCTGCACGTGCTGTTGAAGGGGGTGACAAAGAGGTCGCAGCAAGGTTGTCCCCATTTGCGGAAGATTTGGTCCGACACTACCCGAATCAGAGACCACTCGTGAGGCATGAGAATGGCTCTGCTCAGTCTGTCTGTTATGATGCTGGATCTCCCGGGGATATGCGTTGCGGTCAGAAACCACTGGGAAGAGATCGCCCACTGCCAGAGTCGGAGTGCTTCTCAACATAGGGGGTAGGACCTGGTTCCACCCTGCTTGTTGATGTACCACACGACTGACATTATCTGTTTGAATTGCAATGGTCCCGGTAGGAAGAGAGTCCTGAAAAGCTTGCAACGCTAAAAGCACGGCCCTCATCTCCAAGACATTTATGTGCAGATGGTACTCGAGGTTGCCAGGTGCCCTGGACTGTTCTGCCCTGATAATGCCCCCCCAACCGATCAGGGAGGCATCCGTGGTCACCGTAACAACTGGAGGGGAAGTACAAATGGTCTGCCCAGGGGCACTAATGAGACCACCATCCACCCCGCAAGGTGCTTTTTGCATGCTTCTGTGATAATAAACATGTGAGACATGGGAAGCTGCTGGAAGGACCATTGGGTGAAAAGAAGCCACTGGAGGATCCTCATGTGAAAATGAGCCAGAGGGACGAGTATGATTGCTGCTGCCATGAGACCCAGGGTTTGGAGGACGAACCTGGCTTGAATTCTCTTGCATCCTAACAAGACGTGAACATGCCACCGAATGACTAACACCCTATCTGGTGGAAGGCTGGCTGACCTGTCTTTTGTATTTAAGTTTGCGCCTATAAAGGTGATAGACTGACAGGGCGACAATGCAGACTTTTCGAAATTTATTGTGATACCTCGTCTGGAGCATGTCTGGATAATGTAGTCTCTGGCTCGCAGAAGGTGATAGCTGGTGGTAGCAGTGAGGAGCCAGTCGTCTAGATATGGAAACACCAGGAATCCTTCCGTCTCAGATGAGCGGTAACTACTGCCATACATTTGGTGAACACCCTGGGGGCTGTGGTGAGACCAAAGGGCAGAGCTCTGAACTGATAATGGCTGGCTCCCAGCCGGAAGAGAATTAATCTTCTGGAGCGCCTGTCCATTTTGATGTGGTAGTACGCATCTTGAAGATCTATGGAGCACATCCAATTGTCCTGACCCAGAAAGGGTAAAATGGACTGTAGCGTGACCATCCGAAACTTTCTTTGTACAGACCTGTTTAGTCTGCTGAGATCCAAAATGGGTCTCCAATCCTCTGTCTTTTTTGGTACCAAAAAGAACCTTGAGTAAATTCCAGATCCTTGCTGGTCTGCTGGGACTTGCTGGATGGCCCTTTTTCTTAGCAGTTTTGAAACTTCCTGAACTGCTTGATCCCTTAGATTGGGTGGGACATCTGGAAGGGACTTGTTTGACAAGAAGGGAGCATGAACAAAGGGAATTCTGTAGCCTCCGGATATAACAGACTGTACCCATTTGTCTTGTGTTATGTCTTGCCAGGCTCTTGGGTACAGCGATAATCTTCCCCCGACTGCCTCCAGAGGTGGGCAGCCGGGCAACCCTTCAGGGATGCTGGAAGGGCTTGTCAGAGAAAGATTCTCTGCTGCCCTGGTTTTGCGGACCCCATCTGCCACGAGGGTGGCGTCTGTTACTGTTCCCTCGTCTGCCCCCTGGAGGGAAACTCACCACGTGTGTCCGGCAAGGCTCCCTGGGATTTCCGGAACCACATCTTTCCACTCTTCTGACCCTTGGGATATGGTCTGGAAGGAGTGGAAAAACGGACTCCTACAGCAGAGGGATTCTAGCCTTCCTGCTCACAACCTGGTAAGGGTGTCCTTCACCTGTGATCCAAAGAGAGAGGAACCATCAAAGGGTGAAAGACGCTCTGAAAGGTAACGCAAAGTTACAAAGCCGCATCCAAGCGTGTCTCCTTAGGGCGACGCCTGTGCCTGCGGCTCTACTCGCACCATCGGCTGCATAAGAAATGAGCCTCATGGAGGAGTTCACCACTGAATTAGAGAGTCGCTAGCTGGGAGGCAACCTTAGCCTGGGCCCCCTCAGCTGATGGATCTTGGAAGGCATCTCCAAGCTCTTTGAGGAGATCCCTCTGAAGACGGGTTAAGTGGCACAAATAATTCAGACACTTCATGGAGAAAGTCGCTGAAGAGAACATCCACTTCCCATATCTGTCCATCGTCCTAGACTCCCTGTTAGGGGGATGGACAGAAGTTTCAGCCAACTCTTTTGTGGCCGCCGCTACCACCATTGCATCAACGGGAACACCTTTGGACAAAAACTGTCTTGTGGTGTAATAATGAATTTGGCAGGTCTTCTAGGGGTCGGTTCCACTGTGTCTGGAGCTGACCACGCCTTCCGAGCCACCACGGACATTAGTGGGTCGAAAGGCGGAGACACCCAGGAGGTGGAGGGTCGGGATCCAAATGCATCCAGGAATACAGACTCATCCTCGGAAGGGCAATTCCCCCTCTGCCTAAGGATCTCAAGGATGCCTGAGAATGAGACATCTTCAGAGGGGGATCTCGGGGACCCTTCCGATACCTCCAAGTCCGTATCGGATGTGACAGACTCAGGGGAGTCAACATGCTTCCTCTTGCATTTCCTCTTACGAGGTGGCTCCTCTGAATGATCAGGGGAGGCCTCGGAAGAGGAAGATGCACCCAATGGGGTGCCCTGGAGCGTTGGTTCCCCACGCTTGGGGTCTGGCGGAAGGGCAGAGGCCAGCGCAGGCACCATAGAGGGAGGAGCCGAAGGGGAAGATAGTGGAGACAACAGGGGCCAGCACACTCCTCATGACCTCGAAGGCGTCCCTGCACGGATGCTGAGAAGGCTCCGGTTCCGAAGATATTTGAATCCCTCTCCGCACCGAGGGGGACGGCTCCGAAGCAGATGTAGGAGCCAAGCTCAACTGCACCGAGGCTCCGAGGGGGAGAACAGGGTTGGACAAGGGTCCGATGCCACTCGCCCCCTCGGAGCCGACAAGGGAGTCTCAGCGCCCAGATTCCTCAAGGGACGGTAGCAGACGGAACTGAAGGAGAAGTAATCTGTGCCGAAGGTTCCACAATTCGAACCCCAACGAACTCCGGCTCCGAACTCAAGGGAGGAGTCGGAGGAGGAATGACTGCAGACAAGGACAGAGCCGAACCCTGTTGAGGGGGGCTGGACATTTTTGCTAGGGCCTGCGATTTTAAGAGCCTGCTGACCACTCTCTCCAAGTCGTGATCAGATAATCTCGATGACAGAGAAGAGTGGGAGGACCGATGACTGCGCTCCGACTGGAGCAGAGGAGACCTAAGAGGCGAGCGTATCGACTCCAGGGAGGGAGACCTGGATCTTTTTAGACTCCCCGACGGCTCCGAAGAACGAGTCGGAACAGACAGGAACATCGATTCCAGCCGGAACAGAGGCAGAAGTAGTAGCTTCACCTAACAACGGCTCCTAGCTGGGAGCTGAAGGTTTAGGTGGTTTGGAGAACTTCGCAGGCTGAGCCTTTGCCGGTGACTCCTCGGGTTTAAGCAAACTCCGTAGGATCAATCTATTCCTACGCTCCTGCAGGACTCTTGGACTGAAAGCATGGCAGACTGAACAAGAGTCCTGCAGGTGCACGGCGCCAAGACAATAGACACAAGAAGTGTGACCATCTGTCAGAGACATCTTCTGACAGCATGAATTACACTTCTTGAATCCGGACACCTTGGTATCCTTAGACATAACTAATGAAAGGAATACCAAAACTAAACAATTTGGTTATGAAAAACTGTCAGACACACGCAAATACTACACCCAAACAACAGACACAAAGCCTAATAATAACAATTAGACTAAGACAAACTAGATATATATATATATATATATATATATATATATATATATATTTTTTTTTTTTTTTTTTTTTTTAAGAGGGAGAAGATTAGCCTCTAATAAACGGCTAATACACAGAAGACATTGGGGGGGGGGGGGGCTAACTTAAATGAGTTTTCTGAAGGGATGGGAATACAGGTAAAGAGAAAAATACATATACTAAAAGTTATCCCTAAAGAACAGAATACTAAAGTTTACAACCTACACTAAAAACTACTAGTTTTTTATCAAAAACAGAGAATAATAATAAAAATATACGACCAGAGTCAGTAAGACAACCTCGCAGCAGAAGCGGCAAACGAGATCCGGGCATCTAGCGCCAGGCATCATGAGATATGGGGAGGCCTCGAGCCAGTAAACAGCTCGAGCTTTAGAAGATGGCCAAGTCGGAGCCGAGGATTGGCTCCGAACCCAACCAGCAGGAATGAAGGCGAGATAGACAACTTAACATAAATCTTTTCCACTTTCAAATCTTTTACTTTCTAGTAGCAGGTTCTCTTGCATCTATTATTACATCCACATACTCTGAGAAAAAGATGCCCAAAAGGTATTAAAATTCGGTACTTTTCCATTATTGGGGCAACAGGTGTAATGATTAGTTGGAATGCTAGCACGCGATCAGAATTTATCTATTTTAGTTTCAGTTTTCTATTTGTAAAAGTAAATGTGTAAATAACTAGATGCCCGACTACCCAGTGATATGGCACTGTGTTGCTGCCTCACTGTATGTAGTTCTCCGATTGTGTTGCTTTCTTCAAGTATGCATGTCCTCATCTCTTCCCTGCACGGTGCAAGGTTTTTTATTGAGTGCGTCAGTTTCTTCACACATCTCACTGATAAGGCTGGGGCAAACTAGTGCGTGTATCCTGCAATAAACGGGACCACAACCCTGCCTAAGTTTAGGTTTTTGCTTAATTGTCCACAGAGTACTAACACAAATCTGCCTGCTTTGTGATTCCGCGAAAAGGTGCTGGACAGGACTGGCCTTTACCCTTTTGTCTTCTGCAAGGGACGGCGGACTTCAACATGAGGCGACATACTTACGCCCTTTTCCATAACTTTTCATAGGTGGGTTTGTTTTATATTAAACTGGTTTGAGTTGAATGATGGATGTTTTTACTGGACAGCAGAACAGGAAAGGCGAACAGTTGGATTTGTTGCAGGCCTGTTGCTAGGTGAGTCACACCAAAGCATGCCGCTTTATATAAATGTTTGCTTTCAAGAAACACACTTCTGCAAGTCGCTTTCTTTTTAACCCTGTGTGTATGTGTGGGTGTGCGAAAGGAAGAGGGAGAAAGACTGAGAAATTTTTTTTTTTGGCAACTGCGTGCTAACATTCGGACAGCTCATTAGACCTGTTGCCCCGATAACTGAAAAGTACCTAAAATTCTACCAACCATACAATTAGCAGAAGGGTTTCCAGATTAGGATATACCAAACTTGTCTTGCTTTGTGAATAAATCTAGTCTGTGAGGGAGCTCGTCATTACTGCCCTTGGCCTGACAGAAAAGGGAGAAATAGAAGTTATGTACTTACCATAACATTCCATGTGAGTTGTTTATCTCGCCTTTATTCTCACTGATGGGTTGGAGCCGATCCTCTGCTCCAACATGGCCGATAGCAAGCTCAAGATCTGCCAGTAGCTCGAGACCAACCCCTTACCCCACCATGCACTGCTAGAATTACCTCAGATCTTGTTTGCTGCGAATAGTAGTCTATATATATATATATATATATATATATATATATATATATATATAGAGAGAGAGAAATATATATATATATATATATATATATATATATATACATATATACATATATACAGATATAGATATATATATATATATATATATATATATATATATATAGATATATATATACACACACACACACATACAACCTATACATACTCTCATACATATCTACGAAGAAGAGTACCCAAAGGAAAAGAGAAATATTGAATAACCAGGATGGCACTAGCCTCTAAGTCAACAGTCAGCCAGGAGGGGGACGGAGGGAGGGACGTGAGAAAAAAGGTGAGAAACAACTCGCATGGAACGTTATGGTAAGTACATAACTTCTATATGTGAAGTTAATCTCGCCGATTATTCTCACTGATTGGTAGCGTCTCTAGCACCCTCAACCCTGGGTGGCTCATGGGAGTATGTTCTTCAGTACTGTAGAACCAAAGGAAGACCTGTCCCTAGAAGCCTTATCGACTTTGTAATGTGAGATAAAGGTACGAGAGTTAGACCAAGTGGCTGCAGTGCAAATATCGTCAAGGGGCAATTTAGCTTGAAAGGCAGAAGAGGTACAGACAGCTCTGGTAAAATGACCTTTTGGTTTGTGCGTTAAAGGCATGTTCACATTTTCATAAACAAAGGATATACAATCAGATAACCATTTAGATAAGGTTGTTTTAGCCACTCGATTGCCTTTTCTTGCTTCTGAGAAGGCTACAAAAAGTTGATCTGATTTCCTAATATCCTTAGTTCTGTCAAGATAAAATAGTCTGTGAACATCAAGTTTGTGCAGCATATATTCTAAGTTGTTAGAGAGGTTGGGGAAGAACACTGGTACTTCAATGACCTGATTGATGTTAGACTCAGAATAGACTTTAGGTAAAAATGAGGGGTTCGTGAGAGACCTCAGAGAGAGATATGTATATATATATATATATATATATATATATATATATATATATATATATATATATATTTGAAGTTCTGACACTCTACGATATGAATTTTAAAGCACAACAAATAGCTGGTTCAAAGGGAGGAAGAATAAGTTGAGACAGCATAAGGTTTAAATTCCAGGGAGAAAAGGGAATTTTGATCGGAGGTCTCGTATGAAGAATGCCTTTAAGGAAGGTTTTGGATAATTTATGGCTCATAATATTTGAGCCATCAAGACCAAGGTGAAAATTTGAGATAGAAGCTAACTGAACTCGAACTGTAGCAGCTGCTGCCCCTTCCTTAAAAATGTGTAAAAAAATTCCAAGATCGAAGATAACGGAGCTCGAAAAGGTTCAATGTTCTGCGCGTTGCCCCAAATGGAGAACCTTTTCCATTTGCTGCCATATAATTTCCTGGTAAATGGCTTGTGAGAGGATAAGAGAATCTGTCTTGTATCTTCTGAAATTGAATGAAGCCTGGCAATTAGGGAAAGTGGATTAGCCAAGCAGTCAGTTTCAGGGACTGTAGAGAAGGATGAAGGTCCCCCGACGGGTGCGTCAGAAGGTCCGGAACTGGGTCCAGGATCCATGGATCCTCCAACAGATGATGGTGGAGAAACGGAAACCAAATCTGTCGAGGCCAGTAGGGGGCTACGAGTATAACCTTCCTTCCCAGCGATTTTACTTTCTGTAGAAATCTGCGTATTAATGGAAAGGGTGGAAATGCATAAAGGAGACCCGGGGGCCAATTGTGTAAAAGTGCATCTCTCGGGGGATGACTGGGAGGTGGTATTAGGGCAAAGTAGCTTCTGCATTTTGAATTGATGTGGCTGGCAAAAAGGTCACGCAGCAAGGCTGGCCCCATTTGCAGAAAATCAACTCCGCAACCTGTTGATTGAGAGACCACTCGTGAGGGAGCAATATTGCCCTGCTTAGCTTGTCCACTATGACGTTAGATTTCCCCAGGATGTGCATTGCTAACAGAAAACGCTGGGACGACACAGCCCATTGCCAAACCCGGAGGGCTTCTCGACAAAGGGGGTAAGACTTGGTTCCACCCTGCTTGTTCAAGTACCAGACTACTGACATGTTGGTCTGAATTGCAATAGTCCCTAGAGGGAGAGAGTCCTGAAAGTACTGCAACGCCAGAAGTACCGCTCTCAGCTCTAGAACATTGATGTGCAGATGTGATTCTTGATCTGTCCAAGTGCCTTGGGCAGTCTTTCCTTGAAAATGCCCACCCCCACCCCATCAGGGAAGCGTCCGTGGTCACAGTGGCTACTTGGGGGGGGGGGGGGGCAAAATGGCAACATGAAGAGACGTCAACCACCACCACCGGTCTCTCCTGCAAGAATCCGTGATAAGAATCATGTGGGGCATTGGTAGTTTCTGGTAAGACCACTGAGGGAAGAGACGCCATTGAAGGATTTGCATATGCATCCTTGCGAGTGGTATAGCCAGGATTGCTGCTGCCATCAAACCTAGTACTTTCAATACCTCCGCTGCTGTAGCTTTGTTCTTTGACGCCAGTAAGCTGATGTTTTGGCGAAGGGAGACACTTTCGATAGGGAGAAAGAGTGGTGGTTGAGGTATCTACCTCTGCTCCTATAAAACCGGTATGCTGAGATGGCGATAAGGCAGACTTTTCGAAGTTTATCGCAATGCCTAACTGATGGCAGAGTCTCAGAGTGTATTGCACTGCCTGAGTCAAGAGATGCCTGGTGGTAGCAGTGAGGAGCCAATCGTCTAAGTATGGAAACATCTGGAATCCTGGACGCCTCAGTTGAGCCGTGACCACTGCCATGCATTTGAACACTCTGGGGGCTGAAGTGAGACCAAAGGGCAGGGCTCAAAACTGGTAATGATTGGCTCCCAGCCGTAAGTGCAGATGATCTCTGGAGCGTCTGTCCATCTTTATGTGATAGTACGCATTCTTGAGATCTATAGAGCACATCCAATCGCCTTTCCCTAAAAAAAGAGAAGAATGGACTGAAGCGTGACCATTCGGAACTTCTCTTTCTTTACGAACTTGTTGAGTCTGAGGTCCAAGATAGGCCTCCAGTCCCCTGTTTTCTTTGGTACCAAAAAGAATCTTAAGTTCCGAATCCGACTTGGTCTGCTGGGACTGGTTGGATGACTTTTTTCAAGCAATCTGTGGACCTCTACGATTGCTTGTTCCCAGAGATTGAGTGGAATACCTGGGATTTTTGATAGGAATGGGAGGGGTAAAGAACGGTATGAAATATTCTCTGGAAATGATGCTTTGTACCCAAGTATCCGATGTTATGTTTATCCAGGCTTCTGGGTACAAAGACAAGCAACCCCCGACTGCCTCCAGAGCCGAACAGTGGGGCCCCCTTTCAGGAACGCAAGTAGGACTGACCAGAGAACTGACCCCTGTCACCCTGCTGCTGTGGAACCCCTCTGCCACGGGGGCGGCGTCTTCCGTTATAACCCCCTCCTCTGCCTCTAGAGGGGGTTTCACCACATGTGTCGTGAAAGGCTGCTTGATTTTTTCGGAACCAAGTCTTCCCTCCCCTCCTAGGGCCCTTGGGGTAGGGCCGAGCAGGAGTGGAAAAGAGGACCCCAACGGCAGATAAAGTCTTGCCTTCCTGTTCACACCTGGTTAAAGTTTCCTTTACTTTGGGCCCAAACAGTGATGAGCCATCAAATGGGGTATTAATAAAAGAAGACTTGAAGGGTTCCGTAAAGGAACAGAGATGCATCCAGGCTTGTCTGCGAAGAGCAATGCCCGAACTAGCGGCTCTACTCGAACCATCAGCTGCACAGGATATGAGACGCATGGAAAAGTTCACTACGGAGTTAAGGGTAGCGAGCTTGGCTTTGACTTTGTCGGCCACTCCTGCAGCTACTGTAACCTGGAGAGCATCTCCTAGCTCTTTCAGGAGATCTCTCTGTAGTCTTGTAAAATGGGTCAAGTAGTTCAGTGATCGCAGTGAAAAAGTCGCTGAATTAAACATGCGCTTCCCATATCTATCCATAACCTTAGAATCTCTGTTGGGGGATGGATAGAAGAGGATGAGTCTCAGATACTTCCTTTTTGGTGGCTGCAGCCACCACAATGGCATCCACAGGGACTCCTTTTGTCAAAAAAAGCTTATCGACTGGGGCAGATATGAATTTATTGGGTCTACAAGGGACAGGTTCCATGGCCTCCGGTGACTCCCACGCCTTACGAGAGATCAGATCCATGAGCTCGTCGTAAGGTGGAGACACCCAAGAAATGGAAGGTTGAGACCCGAAAGCCTTCAAGAGCACAGACTCATCCTCAGTAGGGGTCTTGGACTGCCAGTCGCCCCTCTAAGGATCTCTAGTATCTCTGCAAAAGAGATATCCTCAGAGAGGGACCGAGGGGACCCTTCTGACTCATCTAAGTCTGTCTCAGATGTCAAAGACTCCTGTGGGGAGTCTAAGTGCCTCCTCGCACAGTCTCTTTCTGGGCACCTCCTCAGTGGGGGAGGGGTCTGGGGAGGTCTCAGGGACACCCTGTGGGGGTACTTGAGGCTCAGGGTGTCTCTACGCTTAGAGGGGTCGGTAGATGCAGAAGTAGAGACAGGAGCTTGAGGGGAGAGGGAAAGCTGAACCGATGCTGATGTTGTCCTTGGAGACCAAACTCTCCTCATAGCATCGAAGGAACCTTGGCTCTGACGAGGAGTGGACGGACCAGAGAGTACCGTCCGATCCTTCCGCACTGAAACCCTGGGCTCAGAGCCTGAGGTAGGAGCTGAGCTCATCCGAGCCGAAGCCCCGACAGGGAGAGTCTGCACCAAGTCGGTGCAACTATCCTCCCCGGAGCCGACTGGAGAGCGTCTGCTCCTAGAGCCCTTGGTCGGCACAGAGGACATCAGAGTAGATGGCGCCGATAACCCCGGAGCGGATATCGGCTGCAAGGGTCCGACCACCATCGGTTCAACTTCCCTCAGCTCCAAGAGTCCAGTACGGCTCGGAGAAGTAGACAAGTTTGGTTCCATGGTCTTCGGCACAGACAAGCTGGTCAAGGCAGACAACAATTTAGCAAGTCCTGGTGCCTGTAAAAGCTTCTGCACTAGCCGATCCATGTCCAAATCCAAAAGGCTGACTGAAGACGTAGCTGAATGCATCGATGGTGCTGACTGGAGCAGAGGTGAAGAAGGAACTTCGGAGACCGGCTCCAATACTGAGAGCTGGCTCCGAATCAAAGGTACACTCGGCTCCGATGACTGTGGAACCGATGACCCTCCTGAAATTTTAGCCTTTTTGGATACCTTATCTGAAGACTTGGATTTTGAAGATTTGGAAGACGTACTAGCACCTTCATGGCTATTCAAAACCTCTGAAAAAGATTGCTGTAGCAATCCTCTGTCTATAAGTTTCCTCCTTCTCTCCAAGAGGACTCTTGAAGAGAAGGAGCGACAAACGCTACAGGTGTCTTGGAGGTGCTTGGCCCCCAAGCAGTAGACACATTGAATATGTCCATCAGTGATGGACATTCTCTGCCCACAATCTGGGCATTTTTTAAAACCCGATTTGGGATGGGATTTCCCCCTATCCTCTGACATACTGAGAGAAAAACAGTAAATAGATTCACAAACAACTAAGCCCAACCCGGGCACCATCTAAAACAGTAAAATAAATATATAAATAAAAACATAATACAAACATGGGACTAAGAGTCGCACAGAAAAAAACCCAACTACTCAAGGGATTAATAGTAGGAAAAGAGGCTAAAGGCCCACACAAACTAAAAAGCCAACAAGTCCCTAATTTAAAACAATTTAAATTATCTAAACTGTCTAAATTATCTAAAAATAATGTAACTAACACACACTACATAAATATAACAAAGGAAAACTTTTAAAAACTTGCTGTTAATTCTGTTTCTAAAATGATCTGAGCTATCTGAATCACCAAGATCTCTCTTGCCGCGGCAAACTAGATCCGAGGTAATTCTAGCAGTGCATGGTGGGATAAGGGGCTGGTCTCAAGCTACTGGCAAACCTTAAGCTTGCTATCGGCCGTGTCGGAGCAGAGGATCAGCTCCAACCCATCAGTGAGAATAATCGGCGAGATTAACAACTTCACATTTACTGTCATCCTGGCCAGAAGAAAGTCACAATCATACTTTTTGGGAGTACCCTCCTGGATCTTTAGAAGAGACCTGGTGGTCAGTGGAAAGGTATGAAGAAACATTCCCGTTAATGGGCATGAGAAAGTAGACTTAATTCCTGGCTGCAAGGAATCTGGAGACAAATTTTAGTTCTATTCCAAAAGGAAGCAAACAGATGCATTGGAGGTGCTTCCAGGGTCAGATCAATTCTTTGAAGAACCCACAGGGAAGATTCCACATGTGGTGGTCTATCTTTGTCTGTTGAGCTCATCTACAATAAGGTTAGCTCTGATGAAATGTATGAAGCTTAGAGAGTCAGAGTCAAACTGCCATGTCACATGCAATTATAGCCAGTCTTCAGAGAGGGTATGATCTGGTAACCTCCATTTATGTACTACACTTCTGCAGTATTGTCTGTGTACACTTGCAGAGGGCCCAGGAACGAGCAATGCGTCAAAGCACTGACAACAGCCAACATCTATGTACTCTAGTCAGTCTACAAGATCACACAGGGCTGGCACTCTATCCCCTTCTGAAACCACTCCCCAAACCAGATCTGAAACGTCTGTAATGACTGACTGGGGTGGGGGGTCAGCAGAACGAAAGACCTGAACTGCAAACTATCTGCTCTGCGCACCAGATAAATCACCCCATTTGTAAGCACTAAAATTGAAAAATGAAAAGGCCAAGGGGGTGCGGAATACAAACTGATCTGAGGTGCTACTGTATTTGCCTCATGTGTAGTCTGGCAAAGGGCAACATTATAATTACTGATGCCATGTTCCCTATTATCCTGAGAAACTTTCAAATTCTAGGCTTGGGCTGGAGAAATTCTGAAAGAATTAGTTAAACATCCTACTTTGCCTAGATAAAGTAAGGTTTTTCTCCAAGGAGGAGACCAGCAAACACCACAGGAAAATCATTTTGCAAGATCAGAGAGAAGACTTCTGCAAACTGATGTGAAAAACCTAATTAGCTCCTTAACAGCTCCTAAAGGTTTTTTGTTTTTCCAGTTGTCAAGAGTCTGCAAAGATACTCATCCAAATATTTAAAAACATGAATGCCCTGCAAAAAGCAATGACTGGAGTCAAGTGTTTTCTGAAGATTTCTGGTGCAGGGATGCCAAAGGGTAAAACAGAGAACTGTTAATGTAAGTCAGACAAAGCAAACCTGAAATTCTTGGCAATAAGAAAGTGAGACATTCCTTTGGATCCAGCTTTACCGTGAAAGCTAGATGTAAAATCAGAGGTACAAGACTTAAGCGACGACATCTTAAACTTTGGAATTCTAATGAAAATGCTTAAAGAAAAAATCCCATATTGGCCTCCAGGATCCTTTGGGCTTGGGAACTAGGGAAATCTTTGAAAAAGCCTTTTCCTAGGAGATTGATGGACACAGGTTATATAGATTTGTGCAGAATGGGTGGAGAAATAATCCAACTCCTTTGGCAAGAAAATTCTCTGAAGAGGAGACAGTGGGCTCCCCACTGACACCACCACCTCTTTTGAATTACACTCTCAAACTGTCAGCATCTTGTACCAAAAGGGAAGATGAAGTGTCAGAGAAATGGAAAAGTTGTCAGGGTGTGTGAGGGGGCTTGTGAGCAGGAGGAAAAGTCATATTGCCTGAGAGGACTGCCCCTGATTTTTGAAGTCTCTTCCTTTTGGATTCTCCAAACTACATAGTCTTTGGGACAAAGGCCTTACAAACAGCACAGGAAGTACTGTTCACAGTTAATGCCTAGGCAAGAGAGACAAAGATCGTGGGAATCCCTATGTGGGATTAGCCCTCACGCTGACACTTGCCCTTCCTAGATGAAATGTAACCTCAGTAAACAATAGCAAAAGAGAGCAAGAAAAAAAACAACAATGCAGCAATTAACTGAATCGGAATCTGCAACTTTGTTAACGAGCAAACGACCAGAGAAGACATTCAGACTGGTGGCAGAAAAGTTCTGAGTGTGGTACGTGCAGATGCCTGCTACATACCCAATGTCACTTTATGATGGACGTTGGATGGGATCTTATATGCGATGCCACACGTACCTTACAGTAGGCTTAGACTTTTGTATACTGGCCAGACGTTCAGGGCAGCCTGCAGCAGACTCCATGTTATGAATATTGCAACATATGAATAGGACCATCCTCATTTCTACTACTTTTTTTGAAATCCTGATTACTGGCTCCTTGTTGCTTAAATTGTTTACTGGCAAAGGGAGCACAGAAAGAAGGAAACTGACTGTTAAAGGAGGTATAAAAACCTGTGTCACTCCTTAAGTCAGTTTTCCCCAGTCATCACACTTCTCAAGCAGCTGAAGAAGGGAGTCTCAAACCAAGGGTGGATTTAAAAATCTCAGATTGAACATCCTCAGGAAGAATTTTGGGAGTGGTACCAAGTCAATCTTCTCAAAAATGATCCAGATATTGCAGATCTGGTAGTGTTGGCAGCATCATTAGCACATTTTAAAGCATGCATGGGGCAGATAGCATTTAATGAATTTTTTTTTAACATTAGGTTAGCCATTAACTTCTGCATATTCAAACAACGATACATGCAGAAACTTAAACGTGCTTGGCAGTTCACAATCCTGAAAGTTAAATAGTAGTACTAGAGGTATATACCCCACCACCCAAAAAAAATAAAAAAACTTCCAATGCATTCTCATGTTTGGCTAAATAAACTTGTTAATATCAGTGACCTGTTTAAGCAGTAGCAGATCTTGAAAGATGAACTGTTGGGTCTGCTTTAAGATTAGAAAACAGCCACTTGTATGTTTGGGGCATCTTGTATAACAGGTCAGATCTCTTAAAGGTGGACTTTCAAGACAACTTGATCAGTGGACATTCTCAATCGGTCAACACAGGAGGGAAAGGTGCAGATTTTGACATCTGTAACTAACAAAATCACATTTAGTGCACCATCGGAATTGCATTCTGGTCCCTATGAAACACTGCTTTTATACAAGATGAAATGTCCGGGCAAGAAATTTATTCTGCAGGAAAATCTGAAACCATACTTTCCTCTTAATCAGAACATTCAAAGACCAAATAAAAGTGCACCCCACAAGACTGACTGCTCTTCTGAATAAATTATTTTTAGAATGACTAGGAAAGTACAGTTGTGTACACTTACCATAAATGTAGATGTTAGAGTGTCTTCACTGTTGCAGTCGTGATTGTAGGGTTCTCCCCTGCCGGCAGGCAGTCCTCGGTCGGCCAGAATCCCAAAGTCTGGGTCCGGCATCGGCTGCTCAGCCATGCTCCCTGACGTCAGAGTGCCAGGAGTACAAAGCTGACAGCAGACGCCATGTTCTCCAGTTTCTTGCCCCAGATGTCAGGTGTTCCAAAATGAGTAAGATCCCATACCCTTTGCAAATACACCTCAGAAGAAGGGTGAAGGGAACCACACAAAAGAAAAAATAAGAGGGGACAGGAGGGAGGTAGCAGACTGCAACAGTGAAGACACTCGAACATCTACATTTATGGTAAGTGTACACAACTGTACTATGTTCATCGTGTTTCACTGTTGCAGTGATGACTGTAGGGTTGAATCCCAAAGCAGAATAAAAGGGAGGTGGTCATAAAGTAGAGGGGACGGCTAAAAGGCCCTGCAAGACTGCAGAAGCAAAGCCTGCCCTAGACTTAGAGTAGAGAAGTAGATTGTAGTGCTTGGAAAAAGTCTGCACTGAACTCCAAGTTGCAGCTTCCAAAATGTCTTGGGTAGGAACTCCCCTGAGGAAGGCAGCTGAAGTGGCAGCAGCTCTGGTAGAGCGAGTCCTTATACTCCCTGGGATTTGCTTTCCATGGTGTGAATAACAAAATCTGATTCCATGAGCAATCCATTTTGAAATGGTCTGATTTGAAATGGCTTTACCTTGGGAACTTGGAAGCATAAGAAAAAAGTACAGTTTTGTACCTACCATAAATGTAGATGTTCGAAGATCCACATTGCTGCAGTCCTAACACTTGGGGTAGTCCGCTGTCCCAGTCGGCCCGAATACCAAAGTATAAGGCTGACGTCGGTCAAGGCGCATTATTCTGACGTCAGGACGTCAGGGTACAAATGCGCATGACCGACGTCATATCCTCAGTCTTTTCTTGCCCCAGATGTCAGAAGACCCTAAAAAGATAAGGCCAAAACCAAAAAACACCAAACACTCCTGTACCAAATATATGTACAATATATACAAATTTACAAAAGTACAACCCCACCCACACAACCACCCCTAAACACAGAGGGAAGGAGGGAGGTAAATTGGACTGCAGCAATGTGGATCTTCGAACATCTACATTTATGGTAGGTACAAAACTGTACTATGTTCTTCATCTCACATTGCTGCAGTCCTAACACTTGGGTAAAATCCCAAAGCAGAGGTAAGGGAGGCTGGCAAATCATAAAGAAGCAGGAGCTGTCAACATGCCCTGCAAAATAGCCGTGGCAAAACCAGCCCTAGATTTAGAGTAGAGAGGAAGGTGGTAATGCTTAGAGAAAGTATGCACTGAACTCCAAGTAGCTGCCTCCAAAATATCCTTAGTTGCCACCCCCCTTAGGAATGCTGTTGAAGTGGCAGTAGCCCTAGTGGAATGAGGCCTAATCCCAGCTGGAATCTCCTTGCCATGATGGGAATAACAAAATGCAATGCAAAACCCAATCCACTTAGAAATAGTTTGTTTTGACACAGGCTTGCCCTGAGAACTCAAAGCAAAAGAAACAAACAACTGCTGAGACTGCCTAAAATCCTTAGTCCTGCTTAAATAATAACGCAACTGCCTGTGTACATCTAAAGTGTGCAAAATCTTTTCCCCCTTATTTTGGGGATCTGCATAAAAAGTAGGCAAATGAATAGTTTGGTTTAAAGCCACACTAGAGACCACCTTAGGCATAAAGGAAGGATTAGTTCCTTATGGAAAATCAAAAAAGGCTCAACCGCCATAAGGGCCTGCAATTCAGAAACCCTTCTTGCAGAAGTAATGGCCAACAAAAAAGCAGTCTTCCATGACAAGTATTTCAATTCAGCAGTAGCCGCAGGCTCAAAAGGTTGTAGAGTAAGTTTCTCCAACACAAAATTGAGGTCCCAAGCAGGAGTAGGAGCTCTCATTGGGGTCTTATATTCTTTGCCCCTCTAAGAAATTGCTTGAACAAAGGATGAGAAAACAATGGTGGGTCACAATCATAGTGAGCTGAAATTGCTGCAGCATGAATCTTAATGGAAGAGAAAGACAAACCTTTGTCCAATAACTCAGTAAGACATTGAAGAGCCACACTCAAATTAGGCTCAGAAACCTCCAAATCCTTTGCTGCACTCCAAAATAAAAATCTCTTCCATTTTTCTGCGTACACTTTCCTTGTACTAGGTCTTCTGGCTTCCATAATCACATTCAAAACTTGAGGAAGTTGAGACCTGCTGTGGTTCAAAACAGAATATGCCAGGCTGTTAGATGAAGAGAGTGAAGCTTGACATTGAGTAGATGACCGTCCCTCTGAGACAATAGGTGTGGAATCAAAGGTAAAGGCCATGGAGGCTTCCTTACCAGACTCCTCAGTAATGGGTACCAGTGTTGCCGAGGCCAATCTGGAGCTATTAAAATCATCCTTGGCTTGTCTTGTCTGACCTTTAGGAGTACCTTTGGGAGGAGAGGCAGAGGTGGAAAGGCATACACATGAAGATTTTTCCAACTGAAATAAAGAGCATCCACTTTCCAAGCTGTGTGATGAAACCTTTTCGTGCAAAACTTTGGCAGCTGGTGGTTTAGTGGAGAAGCGAACAGATCTATGTCTGGAGTTCCCCATGACACTGTCAATTTCGAAATACATGAAGATCCAGTTTCCACTCGTGGGGATCCATGATTTGCCTGCTTAACACATCTGCTAAGGAGTTCTGTGCTCCCGGCAGAAACCTTGCCTGAAGATTTAGTTACAAGCTGAGCAGTCTCCCACAAAATCATTGCTTGCCTGCATAGAGGATAAGAATGTGTTCCCCTTGTTTGTTGATGTACCACATGACAGTTGTGTTGTCTGTTAGAATCAACACCTGCCCTGGAAGAAGTAACTCCTTGAAAGCCATTAATGCAAACTGGACTGCTAACATCTCCTTCATGTTGATATGTAGATGCTGTAGTCTGGCAGGCCACTTGTCTTGTATCCACTTTCCATTCAGATGAGCTCCCCAAGCTATGTCTGAGGCATCTGTCGTTAGAATCTGACTCGCCTCTGGCGGGTCACAGAGAGTCCCTTGTTTAGGTGACATTCCTGAGCCCACCACAAAATTCCTTTTGAATGCAAGGTATTTGAATGACAGTGTCCAAATCCTGGCAGTGCTGTGTCCATACATTTTGAGATACCATTGCAGCTTCCTCATATGCAGTTTGGCATTGGGAAGCACCAGAATACAAGATGCCATGAACCCTAAGGCTTGAAGGACTGTCCTTGCAGTCAGCCCGGACTGAAGAGATAGTTGATGGAAGTAAAGGGAAAGATTCTTTTGTTTGTCCGGGGTTAAAAGGCCATCTGGGTTGCTGTATTCAGTCTCACACCCAGAAAGCACATGTCTTGAGAGGGTACTAGACTGGACTTTATTTCGTTCACAGAATACCCCAGGCATCTTAGCACTGCTATCACATATTCCAAATGCTGAAAAAGGTCTTTCTTTTCTTGAGCCAGAATCAGGCAGTCGTCCAAGTAAGGATAGATTTGTATTCCTTTTAGCCTGAAGTAAGCTATCACTGGAGCCAGAACTTTTGTGAATACTCTGGGCAGTAGATAAGCCAAAGGGCAATGCAGAGAACTGATAATGGGAATTCCCAGCTCGAAAACGCAGATACTTCCTGCAACTTAGTCTGATAAGCACATGAAGGTAAGCCTCCTTGAGATCTAAAGTTACCATCCAGTGATCTTTTCCCAGCAGAGGTAAAAGCTGTTGTAACGTCAACATTTTGAACTTGGGAATGTCCAGATAAGTGTTGAGGATAGATAAATCCAAAATTGGTCTCCACGTGTTCCCCTTTTTTGGTACTAGGAACAGGCGAGAATAAAATCCTAGGCCCCTTTCTGGCACAGGAACCGCTGAATGGCCCCTATTTGGAGTAACAGAGAAATTTGCTTGTGAGCCTCTTTTCTTTGTAGAGGAGGAATGTCTGGCATGCCTTTGAAAGGAGGCAAGGTATGGAAATAAAACCTGTAACCGTGGTGAATGATATCCAATACCCATCTGTCTTGGGTAATTAAACTCCAATTTTCTTTGTAAAGTGCCAGCCTTCCTCCCAAAGGTGCTGCCAGACGAGAAGGCTCTGGCAGCTGAAAAGGCAGGTCATTGGGTCTGTTTACGAAAGGACTGACCCCTGCCCTCACCAGAAGACAGAGCAGGTGAACTCCCTGTTCTAGGCCTAAAAGAACCTTGAGCTCTGCCCCTACCACGTCTAGACCTACCCCTAGACTGGGAATCATAAGAAGGATATGTCCACCCCTTAGTAGGCCAATTTCTACTAAACTTCGGAGGCTGAACCTGCAAAAAATCTTTAACAGTCTGCATAGACTTAGCCTTGTCCTCCATTTTCTTTAAAACTGCTTCCACAGGCGAACCAAACACATCAGATTGTAACGGAGCATCTAAAATCCTTGTCTTAACATGCTCAGCCAAATTCTGATCCCTCAGCCAGGCGTGCCTGCGAAGAACAGAACCAGTGGCAGCCACCCTCGAAGAGGCCTGTACAGCATCAAAACCACATTGCAAAGAATGCTTACCCACCTGTTCAGAAACATGAACTAAATCCTGCAACTCTTTACACTCAATACCTTCCGCCAGAGCATCCACCTTAGACTTCAATTGTGAAAGGAGATAATTTTGGTATTTTAACATGTAGAACTGGCAATTCAAAGCCCTCATGGCTAAAGTGGAAGTATACACCTTCTTTCCCCATCTATCCAAAGCCCTTGCCTCTTTATCAGGAGGAACAGGATTTTTAACAACAGAAGCCTTAACACCTTTAGGCCCCTGAGAAACAGTTTCTGGGTCTGCCCTAGGACTCTTAAAAAGATACTTATGAGCTTCAGGCACCCTATAATACCTATCCGGTTTAACTGGGGCAGGAGACAAAGAATCAGGGTTCAGGGAAACCTCTGCAAAAACATCTTCCACCACATCCAGAACAGGAGGTATAGCTAAAGGCCTATGCTGGGGTAGAAACAAAAATTCCCTAAGCCTTTTCCTGGAATCAGAGAAATCTTGACCTTCCCATTTAAAATGCTCCCTCATGGAATGAAGAGTCTCTGAAAAGAAAAATCCTCAGGAGGAGAAGCGAAGGAGTAGAATCATCTACATCAGAATCAGAATAAGGAGGATACTCCTGTAAGTCTTCAGCCGAAGACTCAGAAGCCTCGAACACTGCTCAAAACTCTCAAGCTCAGGTTCCACCCTAGGCCTCTTATCAGGAGGGCATAGAACCTCTAATCATAGTAATCAAATCTTCTGCCATTTTAAGCATATGTTTCTTAGGCAGAGACCCTGAAGAACTAGGAGAGACACCCACTGAAGTTAAACCTGGCCTGCCTCTCGAAGAAGCCTTGGAAACAGAAGGGAGGGCCTAACCACCTTAGGAAGGGAGGGAGAACAGCTACCTGAGAAGCCCCTTCAGCCTGGCCTACCTCCTGAGAGGACACATCTTGTAACAGTAAAGTCTCTCCCTGAGACTCCAAAGAAACTTCTGGCAGAACCTCCGGCTCCACGAGCCCTCTAAAGAACCGGCGTCCGGGACAGACTGTTCTTCCAACCTAGGCTTTGCTGCTTTGTCCTTGCGCTTTTTGAAGCGGCGCCGGAGCATCCGGCGGCATTTTATAATTACAACGCTTCCCAAAACTAACCTGGCACAGTCTAATCTTCTCTTTATAGTGCGTTTGTTAAATCTAGCACAAGAGCGACATCCAACAACGTCGTGCTCAGGCCCTAAGCAAGGTATACACAAGGTATGGTAATCCCTATGAGGTATCTGTTTCCCACAAGAAATACAGTTATTCACTTTTTCTGACATCCGGTTAAATACTGAGGCAAGAAAAAAACAAAATATTCTAACGGGTACTTAGCCAACTTTGATTCGGTCTGAAACTCCGACTTCAGAAAATTTCAGAACGCCAACCTGCACTCGCAATACTGCTTCTGCATCGGACCATGCGGCAAAAAAGACTGAGGATATGACGGTCATGCGCATTTGTACCCGGACGTCCTGACGTCAGAATAATGCACCTTGACCGACGTCAGCCTTATACTTTGGTATTCGGGCCGACTGGGACAGCGGACTACCCCAAGTGTTAGGACTGCAGCAATGTGAGATGAAGAACATCAATTGTTCTGAATTCCTGATGTCCTTGGTTCTGTCCAGGTAAAAACGTAGTTGTCTGTGTACATCCAAGGAATGCAAGATCCTTTCCCCCTTATTTTGAGGACTGGGGAAAAAAGTTGGTAAGTGAATAGTTTGATTGAAAGCCATTTTGGAAACCACCTTAGGCATGAAAGTAGGATTAGTCCTTAAAGACACCCTGTCTTGATGAAAAATAATATAAGGTTCTACAGCCATAAGAGCTTGCAACTCAAACTCTCCTGGCAAAGGTCAGAGCTAACAGGATGGCTGTCTTCCAAGATAAAAACTTGGATGTCAGATGAGGCAGCAGGCTCAAAAGGAGGTAAGGTGAGTTTTTCTAGAACATAGTTGAGATCCCAGGCAGGAATGGGTGGAGATCTAGGGGGCCTTAAGTTCTTAGCTCCTCTGAGAAACTGTCTCATGAGCTGGTGGGAAAAGATCGGAGGGTCTGTATTATGAGCAGAAATAGCAGAGGCATGTATCTTTATAGAAAAAAAGAGAGAGACCCTTAATTAAGAGGTCTGTCAGATAAAGTAAAATCAGAGGAATGTCAGGAATAAGAAGGTCCGAATCCTGAGCCTGCATCCATGAGCAAAATCGTTTCCATTTTCCTGCGTAAGATTTTCTAGTGCTAGGCCGTCTGGCTTCTAAAATGACATCCATAACCTGCTTGGGTAGGAGAGAATGAATCATAGACCCTGGATTAACCAGGCTGCCAGGTTGAGAGTTTTGACATGGGAGTGCAGAACCTGACCCTGGTGTTGGGACAGAAGGTTCGGAGTCTGTGGTAAAACCCAAGGGGGCTCCAGAGAAAGGTTTTTCAGTGTTGGGTACCAAAACTGTCGAGGCCAATTTGGGGCCAGCAAAATTATCATCTTGGGCTTGTCCTGTTTGATCTTTAATAACACCCGTGGAAAAAGAGGTAGAGGCGGGAAGGCATACCCCGAGAGATTTCTCCAACTGAATGATAGTGCATCCACTTTCCAAGCTAGTTCGTGGAACGTCCTGGTGCAAAAAATCTGTAGTTGATTGAGGTGGGATGCAAAGAGGTCTATGTGAGGACATCCCCAGACTGCTGTAATCATCTTGAATATTACCGTGTCCAGCATCCATTCGTGTGGGTACGACAGGTTTCTGCTCACTATCTGCCAGGAAGTTTTGCTTCCCTGGTAGAAACTGAGCTTGAAGTTCCAATTTGCAAGCTAGAGCTGTGTTCCATAGATTCACGGCTAGTCTGCAAAGGGGATAGGAATGTGATCCCCCTTGCTTATGTACCACATAACTGTGGTGTTGTCTGTCCATATCAGTAGTTGCCCTGGTTGAAGAAGATTTCTGAAGGCCAATAGAGCGTTCTGAACGGCTAGCATTTCCTTTAAATTGATATGCAGGTGCTTCTGATCCTTTGTCCAAAGGCCCTGCAGACAATTGCCCTGCAAATGGGCTCCCCATGCATAATCTGAGGTGTCCGTGTTTAGTATCTGACTGGCTGGAGGCAGACTGAAGGGTTTCCCTTTGTTTAGAGTACATGCCTTGGACCACCAAAGGAATTCCTTTTGAAGACAAGGCAGGACAGTGATCTGTATATGTCTAAACTGTGGCAATGCTGAGACCATACACTTTTTAGGTACCACTGTATTTTCCTCATATGTAGTCTTGCATATGGTACAAGAAGGATGCAGGAGGCCATGTAACCCAAAACCTGCAGGAACTTCCTTGCAGATAGCTGAGTTAATGTTGCCAAGGTTTTGAAAGTTGAAGCCAGCTGTAACTGTTTTTCATATGTCAGAAACGCCATCTGGGTTGTTGTGTTTAGAAGAGCACCCAGAAAAGTTATCTGTTGTGAGGGTGTCAAATTTGACTTTATGTTTACAGTGAATCCCAGGAACTTGAGAAGTTTCTGAACAAATTCTAGATGCTGGAGTAAGACATCCTTGCTGTCTGCCTGAATAAGACAATCGTCCAAATAAGGGTAAATTTGAATTCCCTTGAGTCTGCAATAAGCTACTACTGGAGCCAGGCACTTGAAGACCCTGGGCGCAGTAGACGATCCAAAGGGCAGCACAGAGAATTCATAATGCCTCGATCCGGCCTTGAACCTGAGGTATTTTCTGCACTCCTGCCTGATGGGAATGTGTAAGTAAGCCTCCTTTAAATCCAAAGTTACCATCCATGCATTTTTGGTCAGCATTGGGAGTAGCTGCTGTAGAGTAAGCATCTTGAATTTTGGTATTTCGAGAAAAGTGTTTAAGACCGACAGATCCAGAATGGGTCTCCATGAATTTTGCTTTCTGGGGACTAGAAAGAGCCTTGAGTAAAAACCTTGTCCCATTTCTGAAAGTGGAACCAGATCTATGGCTTTCATAGCCAAGAGGGCTTCCACCTGGTTTAAGGCCTCTAACCATTGATGTTTTGGTAGATCTGGCCATCCGCTTGGTCTTGGTAGGGTATGAAAATGGAATTTGTAACCTCTGGAAACCACATCCAGAACCCACTTGTCTTGGGTTATACGAGCCCAATTTAGGTGAAAAAGAGAAAGTTTTCCTCCAAGAGGGGCTTCCAGGCAAGAAGTTCCTGCAGCCCAACAGAGGGAGTCATTGAGCCTGTTTTCTATGAGCTTGCGGCCTGTCCTCTCCTCCCCTGGGGGTGGAAGCAGTCCACTGTCTTGGTCTATAAGAGGCTTGCATTTGAGGCCTTCCTCGGGAGCATCTGTATCTACCCCTCTGAGGCCTGTCTGAATTGGGAAAGGACCAATTTTTTGTAGGCCAACTCCTACTAAATCTGGGTGGCTGTACTTGCAAGAAATCCTTAACAGTTTGCATGGATTTTGCCTTGTCCTCCATCTTCTTTATCACCTCTTCAACCTTAGATCCAAACAAAACATTATGCTGAACAGGAGGCATCCAATAACTTAGCTTTTACTTGATCTGGCAAGTTTTGTTCCTTTAACCAAGCATGCCTTCTAATGACTGTACCAGAGGCAGCAGCCCTACAAGAAGCCTCTAAGGCATCAAATCCACAGTGTAAACCATGCTTCCCAACTTGTTCAGTGGCATGCATTAAGTCATGTAATTCCTTATTACATACACAGGCGGAAATGGAAGTTAGCTTTTGTTTCAAAACAGACAGAATGAATTGCTGGTATTTCAAAATATGAAATTGACAGTTTAAAGCCCTAATAGATAAAGTAGCTGAAGTGTACACTTTTTTGCCCCATCTTTCTAAAGATCTGGAATCCTTCTCAGTGGGAATGTTTTTTTTTTTTAGCAGAAATGGCCTTAACCTCCTTAGGGCCCTGAGAAATGGTTTCAGGATCAGCAGTAGGGTTCTTGTATAAAAACTGGTAGGAATCAGGAACCCTATAATATCGGTCTGGCTTAACAGGAGCTGGAGGAAGAGAGTCAGGAGTTAAGTTAGCCTCCGAAAAAGCATCATCCACAATATCCAAAATAGGAGGAATAGTCAGGGGTCTATGTTGGGGAAGAAGAAGAAAATCCCTTAGTCTTTTCTTAGATTCAGAGTACTCCTGTCCTTCCCAGTGAAAATGTTCCCTCATTTCATGTAAAGTTTTCCCAAAAGAGAAATCCACAGGGGGAGAAGCTGAAGGAATGGATTCCTCAGCATCAGAATCCTCACATAAGGAGGGAAAGAATATTCCTGGTCAGAAGAAGAAACTGAACAGAAGCCTGATCAGAGGAGTCATAATACACTTCCTGCCTTGGCCTTTTATCTGGAGGGGGATGTGAACCCCTAATCATAGTAAGTAAGTCCTCCGCCATCTTAAGTAACTGTTTCTGAGACCTGGGTGCCGGATCAGAAGAGGCCTGGGCTGCAGTCTTTGATTTGGAAGGAGTATTTGCCTTTGTCTTTGGCTTTGCCTTTATTAGAAGCTGAGTAGGCCTGAAAACCTCTTCGGAAGCCGGTACCTGCACAGCGGCTCCGGACCCATCCGAAGGTCCTGCAACAGAAATATTCAAAGGCCTAGTTGGCTCCTCGTGGGAGTCCGTTTCGGCCATCGGTTCCAAAATGGCCGACGACAGGGGCTGCAAAGCGCCTCACTGACGGCCAAACCTGAAGCTGGCTCTGTTTTGTACATCGTCTGATTTGGACCTCGGAGGCCTGTCTTTATCCTTGCGTCGTTTGTGAACTCCGGTAGCCGGAACCGTATCCGACGACATTTTGTAATTAAAACGCCTACCGAAGTAATGAAATACAAAATCGTACCTTCGTTTAATCGTACGTTGATTGAATCTAGCACAAAACCAACAACTAGCTACGTCGTGGTCAGGGCCCAAGGAATACAGTAAGAATGAAAATCCTTATGAGGTATTTGCTTCCCACATGAAATACAATTAACTCTTTCTGACATCGGACTGGAGCAAGAAAAAAGTTTCCCCAACGGGGTACTTGGCTTTGAGTAGGAGAAGAAAGTCTTCGGACTGAAGTAAGTTTTATAAAAAATTGTCAGGAGTCAGCCAACCGGCACTTGCGAACTGCTATCACCACACGGCAAGAAAGACTGGAGAACATGGCGTCGGCTGTCAGCTTTGTACTCCTGGCGCTCTGACATCAGGGAGCATGGCTGAGCAGCCGATGCCGGACACAGACTTTGGGATTCTGGCTGACCGAGGACTGCCTGCCGGCAGGGGAGAACCCTACAGTCATGACTGCAACAGTGAAACACGAACATCTCTTCAGTTTCTTGCCAGAGGCTTGAAAAGGTAAGACCAGCAACTGCAAACTGGCACAAAAGGTGAAGTGTCTATCTAAATGAAGAAGCATAGCTCTAGGCTGGTTAACAGGAAGACACATTGGAGTTCCTCCTTGCACAGGATTACCACAGAAACTCCCATGCCATATCCTAGCAAGCTAAAGATCATCCTCAGTCTCAGGAAACCTACTAGAGAAACTCACCACTCAACCAAATGCCATACTCATGGGGGGACTTATCCCTCTATAAACTGGGAATGCTAAACTACCCCAAACTTGCCGGCACAGAGATTCCTAGACTTTGTAAACACACACCCTGGACCAGTGCATACACCTACTAAAGGTACAAACATACTGGAGCTGGCACTCCAAAATATAGGAGAAAGCTGCAGCCCAGCAGTGTCATGTCTTTACTGGTTTAAGGTCAGACCACAGAGCAATCTCCCTCAAAATAAACAATTCTGTTACACCAGTCAGCCCTGTAACAGTTAAAAACTACTCCAAGGCAAGCTATCTCTTAAGTGATAGCCAATCAATATTTCAAGCTCCTCCAAACCTGATACTACAGCAGCCTATGCAGAATTCTTCTCAAACTCTACAAAATGTCAATGACTGCATAGTAGCTGCTATGCATACTAGAAAGTAAGCCTCAAACCCACTCAACACACAAACCATCTTGGTGGAATCCAAAATTAAACAGGTCGCATAACAAAATAAAAACATAGCTACAACTTGGAAGGGTAACATCAAAAAAGAAATTCTTCTTAGCTGTCTACTCGGTGTGAGAGTACGTCCATAGGTTGGTACTTGGCTATCAGCCCTAGGGCCTATACAAGCCTAGCCATAACAATTCCCTGGCTATTTCTTCCCACACTATTTACTTCCCTGGACCCCAACAAAGCAAATGAGTTAAAGTTAGCATTCCTGGCCAAGGGGGCAACCATAAAAGCAAACTATGTTCAAAACCTCAAACGTAGCACACAACAGTGTCAA
The DNA here is from genome assembly GCF_019279795.1 of Protopterus annectens. Lineage (NCBI taxonomy): Eukaryota > Metazoa > Chordata > Ceratodontiformes > Protopteridae > Protopterus > Protopterus annectens. Next base: position 1,968,874,602 of record NC_056728.1, read on the forward strand.
ACCGAAATGCAGCCACATTCATAGAATAGGGATATATAGCAAATCTGACAAATTCAGCTCCAAATTTATCCCCCGACCACCACCAATGAAACACCATACAACATAATCCCTCAAACTATCAGTAGGGAGCAGGTCTTGGGTGCAGTCTCTAAGGACAAAAACAACTTTGATAGGCCTAGAAAATATCCTGGGATGCCTCCTAAATAGCCTGAAATTTGACCCATTAGGGTCATTTGTGCCACTATCCAACCACAACCTCCACACAGGCTTCGTGAAACGTGAATTGAAAACTGCAACAGTCATACCAATATGCACAAGGGCAGATCATCAGATTATCTCTGGACCTACAAACTCATTAGTCTTGGATGCAAAGCCATGGAAAGAACTATGGAATTTATTAAAAGTGACACAGGAAACCTTCAGACACTGGAACCAACCCAGTTTGGTTTTGTCAAAGGCAGGTCGTGCCTACTGAACCTGGCAGACTACTTCAAAAAGGTCACAAAAGCAATGGACAAAGACAATATGGTGCATACAGCCTACCTTGACCTAGCTAATGCATCTGATACAACACCCTATTCAGGCATTGTACACTAACTCATGGAATTAGGCATAAACCTCGTCTAACTCGATGGATAGCCAGCTGGTTCAAAACAGGACCCAGGAAGTTAGGATTGGGGAGAACAAATCCACACAGAAGCCAGTAGGCAGTGACGTCCCACAAGACTCTGCGCTGGATCCACTCCTCTTTGGCATTTATTTTTGGGAAGTCAAGACTAATGTCAACGGCCTCTAGCTTACTAAGTATGTAGATAATTGCAAGCTAAGAATATTAACAGAACCCCCAAACATACTAACATGTTCCAGGGAGGTCAGACACCAAAGATTTGTGCCAAAGCCTCAGCTTAACACTCAATGCCAAGAACTGCACAACAGTATTTTCTGTCTAAAACCCAGTGAAACTACCTCATTGACAAAACACCCTTAAAAGTAGGCAGAGTAGTCAGGGAATTTGGGCACATCCGTTTAAGGCTGTAAGAAAATCCTTCTAGGTCACTCATGGTATCTAGGTCCCGGAAGTTATCATGCTACTGTATTCCACCATCATCAGACCCATAAAATATAAAGTACAGTTCTGTACACTTACCATAAATCAAGATGTTAAGAGTGTATTCACTGTTGCAGTCATCACACTTGGGATATCTGCATGCAGGTAGCCCTCAGTCGGCCCGAATACCAGAGTCTTGGGATTTCTGCATCGGATGCTGTCACTTCTTCCATAACGTCAGATCGTCAGGGGTATAAAACATGTAGCAGACACCATTACATCAGTTTTTCCTGCCCCAGATGTAGGGAGCCCACAAAATAGGAAGCAATTACATGGTGTGGAACACCCCCAGTAAAAAGTAAATACCATTATTATAAGATATGGCCAAAAAAAAAGGATAGGTAGAAAGTATAGAGAAGTCATGGGGTTGGAGGGTAACCAGGACTGCAACAGTGAATACATTCGAACATCTACATTTATGTTAAGTGTACACAACTGTACTATGTTCTTAGCATTTCACTGTTGCAGTCATCACACTTGGGTTGCTTCCCAAAGCTGAGGAAGGGTGGAGGCAGTCAAGAAGCATCAAGGCTGGCTAGCAGGCCTTGTAAGACTGCTGTGGCAAATTCAGCTCTGGATTTAGAAAAGATAGGCATGTGGTAATGCATGGTGAAGGTGTGTACAAAACTCCAGGATGTCCCTGGTAGGGACTCCCCCTGGCAAATGGTGCAGAGATTGAGGTAGCTCTAGTGGAATGAGTTCTGATCCTCTGTGGGATAGGTTTTCCATGGTGTTTGTAGCAGAAACTGATGCAGTGTGCTATCCATTTAGTAATGGTTTGGTTTGAAATGGCCTTGCCCTCTGCCCCTGTAGCAAAGCTGACTAGCAGCTGGTCAGATTTTCTGAAAGGTTTAGTCCTATCCAGGTAAAATCTAAGCTGCCTGTGCAAGTCCAGGGAGTGCAAGATCCTTTCCCCTTTACTCTGAGGATTAGGGAAAAAGGTTGGCGAATGAATGGATTGGTATAAAGCCACACTAGATACTACCTTGGGCAGAAATTACGTGTTAGTCCTGAGGGAAAACCCTGTCTGCATGGAAGATAGTGAAGGATTCCACAGCCATAAGGGCCTGCAATTCAGACACTCTTCTTGCTGAAGTGAAGGCTAGACGTAAGGCGGTTTTCCAAGAGGAATTTTAACTCTGCTGTAGCAGCAAGTTCAAAGTGAGGAAGTGTGAGCTTCTCCAGTACAAAGTTAAGGTCCCAGGCTGGAGTGGGAGCTCTCCTGGGGGGGTCTTAAATTTTTGGCTCCTCTCAGGAACTCTTTGACCAGAGATTGAGAGAAGAGGGGTGTCTCAGTATTCTAATGAGCTAAGATGGTAGAGGCATGAATCAATTGAAGAGAACGATAGGCCTTTATGGAGCAGTTCTGTTAGGTAATTTAAGATTTGAGGCAAGTTGGGCAAGATTGTGTCCATTCCCTGAGACTGGCTCCAAGAACAGTATCTCTTCCACTTTTCTGAATAGGATTTCCTAGTACTAGGCCTCCTTGCCTCAAAGATGACATCCAGCACCTGTTTACTAAGAGCTGCTGGTGAAGTGTTCGGGGGATGAGCCAGGCTGCTAGGTTCAGGGTTTTGCAGCTGAGGATGCAAAATCTGGCCATCCTGCTGGGACACCAAGGAAGGGATCTGAGGCAGGTGCCATGGTGGCACTACTGTCAGACTGCACAAAAGTGGGTAACAATGCTGGTGTGGCCAGTCTGGTGCAATCAGAATTGTCCCTAGCTTGTCCAGTTTGATCTTTAGTAGAACCTTTGAGGGCAGAGGGGGGGGGGAAGGCATAGACAGAGAGGTTTCCCATCTAAATGGCAGGGCATCCACTTTCCATGCTTGGCTGTGGAGAGTTCTGGTGCAATATTTGCTCAATTGATAGTTCTGCAGGGAAGCAAAGAGGTCCACATCTGGTGCCCCCCACATGTGGATCTGAAGCTTGAATGATTTGGGTTCCAGTTTCCACTCGTGTGGGTCCATTAGATTTCTGCTCAAGTCTGCCAGTGAATTTAGTTTGTCTGGCAGGAACTGAGCTTACAGGTGCACTTAATTGCTCAAGGAGGTGTCCCACAGAGCCATGGCTAACCTGCAGAGTGGGTAGGAATGGGTTCCCACCTGCTTATGTACCACATAACTGTGGTGTTGTCTGTCTTTATCAAGAGTTGCCCTGGAAGAATAAGGTATTTGAAGACTGTCAGTGCATTCTGTACAGCTAACATTTCTTTCTGACTGATATGGAGGTGCATTTGTTTTGAGCGCCATTTGCCTTGAATGCATTTTCCACCCATGTGAGCCCCCATGCATAGACTGATGCATCTGTTGGGTTTGAGCGTCGGGGGGGGGGGGGTTGAGTGAAAGGGAGTCCCTTGTTGTGGTAGCAGGCCTCTGCTCACCAAAGTAACTGTCCTTAGGCATGGAATGATAGGCATTATTGTTTCCAGGTCCTGAAAATGTTGACACCAGAGACTTTTTACGTACCACTGAAGTTTCATGTACAGTCCTGCATATGGAATTAGTAAAATGCAAGAGGCCATGTACCCCTAGGGCTTGCAGTATTTTTCTTGCAGATAGCGGGGTTTCGGTGGCCAGTAGATTGAAGTAGTTTGTCAAATGTTGACACCAGAGACTTTTTACGTACCACTGAAGTTTCATGTACAGTCCTGCATATGGAATTAGTAAAATGCAAGAGGCCATGTACCCCTAGGGCTTGCAATATTTTTCTTGCAGATAGCGGGGTTTCGGTGGCCAGTAGATTGAAGTAGTTTGTCAAATTTTTGTGGAGTGAGGAATGCCATCTGGGAAGTTGTGTTCAAGCTTGCTCCCAGGAAAACAACCTTTTGGCTGGGTACCAGATGCAATTTCTTTTCGATGATGGTATATACCCCAGTGAAGTTAGAAGTCTCTTTACAAAAGTCAGGTGCTGAAGTAGCAAATCCTGACTGTCCGCCTGAATCAGGCAATTGTCCAAGTAAGGGTAAATCTGAATTTTTCTCTGCCTGCAATATGCAATGGCTGGAGCTAGGCATTTTGGGAATGCCCTGGGTGCAGTAGATAAGCCAAAGGGAAGCGCAGTAAACTGGTAATGCATATAGCTTGCTCTGAAACGTAGATATTTCCTGCAAGATTCCCCTATGGGGATGTGCAGATAAGCTTCTTTTAAGTCTAGGGTGGCTAACCAGGAGTCCTTGGCTAGCACAGGAAGCAACTGTTGGAGCGTAAGCTTTTTGAATCTTGGAACTACCAGGAAGGTGTTGAGAATGGGCAGATCCAGGATAGGGCACCAAGAGTTTTCTTTTCTGGGCACCAGAAACAGTTTGGAGTAAAAAGCTTGTCCCCTTTGCTCTGCTGGGACATGGTGAATAGCGTTGATACTGAGAAGAGAGAGTACTTGCTTTTGGGCCTCCGCCCACTGGTTTTTTTTTTTTTTTGGGGGGGGGGGGGGGTCTGGTCATCCACTTGGGGTTGGCAGTGAGTGGAAGTAGAATCTGTATCCCTGGGATACAATGTTCAAGACAGTACAGTTGTGTACACTTACCATAAATGTAGACGTTCAAATGTTTTCACTGTTGCAGTCATCACATTTGGGTTATCTGCTTGCAGGTAGCCCTCAGTCGGCCTGATTAACAAAGTCTTGGGTCCTGCGTCAGCTGCTGTCCCTTCTTCCATAAAGTCAGGTCATCAGGGGTTTAAAACATGCAGCAGATGCCATTACATCAGTTTTTCTTGCCCCAGATGTCAGGTGCCGCCCCCTAATGGGAAGCAATTAAATATAAAAGTACAAAGATATACCTCCAACAAAAAAGCAAATACTGCAAAAAGGCTTTTAAGCATAGTAAAGGAAAGTAGAGGTATAGCCAAAAAGAAGTTAGGGGGCAGGAGGGAAGGTAACCAGAACTGCAACAGTGAATACACTTGAACATTAGTTATGGTAAGTGTACACAACTGTACTAGGTTCTTAGTCTTTCACTGTTGGTCATTATATTTGGGTAGATTCCCAAAGCTATGGTTGGGAGGAGGAATTTAGGTAGCATTAGGGCCAGCTATAAGGACCTGCAAGACTGCAGTGGCAAAGCCAGCTTTGGCTTTAGAGAAAATTGGCAAATGATAATGCTTAGTGAAAGTATGTACAGAACTCTAGGTAGCAACTTCTAGGCTATCCCTGGTAGGGATGCCTCTGAGAAAGGCTGTAGAGGTAGATGCAGCCCTGGTGGAGTGAGGTCTGATCCCATGGGGCATAGGTTTTCCATGGTGCTCACTGCAGAAATGAATGCAATGGCTTATCCATTTAGAAATGGTTTGCTTTGAAATAGCCTTCCCCTCTGCCCCTGCAGCAAATGCCACCAGCAGTTGTTCAGATTTCCTTTGAGGTTTAAGTCCTGTCCATGTAGACTCTAAGTTGTCTGTGCACATCTAAGGAATGCAGTATCAGTTCCCCTTTATTCTGTGGATTGGGAAAGAAGGTTGGCAAATGAATGAACTGATTAAGAGCCACATTGGATAGCACACCTTGGGCATGAAGTATAGATTGGTTCTGAGGGACACCCTGTCCGCATGAAAAATGAAAGGTTCCACTGCCATAAGGGCCTGTAATTCAGATACCCTTCTAGCTGAAGTGATTGCTAAAAGGAAAGCTGTTTTCAAAGAAAGAAATTTTAAGTCTGCAATAGCAGCTGGCTCGAAAGGAGGTAGAGCGAGTTTCTCCAAGACAAAGTTAAGGTCCCAGGCTGGGGTTGGAGCTCTCCTGGATGGTCTCAAATTTTTTGCCCCTCTGAGGAATTGCTTGAGCAGTGGAGGTGAGTAGAGGGGAGGGTTCTGTGTTATAATGAGCTGAAATGGCTGAGGTGTGGATTTTAATGGAGGAAAAAGACAGGCCCTTGTGAAGCATCTCAGTCAAGTACTGTAAAATCTGAGGTAAATTGGGCGCTGCTGTGCTCATCCCTTGAGATTGGTTCCAGGCACAGAATCTTTTCCATTTTTCAGCATAATATTTTCTAGTACTAGGCCTCCTTGCCTCTAAAATGATATCCATCACAGGTTTACTGAGGGATGGGTAAAGGAAAGATTAAGTAATTAGCCAGGCTGCCAGGTTCAGTGTTAGATGTGGAGGGTGCAGAATCTGGTTCTCTTGCTGAGACAGCAGGGAAGGAGTACGAGGCAGGTGCCATGGAGATAACCGTGACACTGCGCAGAAGGGGATACCAGTGTTGGCGCTGCCAGTCTGGAGCAATCAAAATCATCCTTGGTTTGTCCTGTTTGATTTTTAGTAGTACTTTGGAGAGCGGGGGGGGGGGCATAGACTGATAGGTTTTTCCAGCTGAAGGACACAGCATCCACTTTCCAGCATTGTTTGTGGGGAGCCCTTGTGCAAAATTTGTCCAACTGGTAGTTCTGGGGAGGGGCAAACAGGTCAATATCTGGGCTCCCTCATTTGCTTGTCAACATGTTGAAAGTCCTTGGCTCCAGTTTCCACTCATGTGGGTCCATGAAGTTTCTGCTTAGTCAGTCTGCCAGTGTATTTAATTTTCCTGGCAGGAATTGAGCTTGTAGGTGCACTTGGTAGCTCAAGGCTGTGTTCCACAATGCCATGGCTAGTCTGCAGAGGGGGTAAGAATGTGTACCCCCCTGCTTAAGTACCACAACAGTGGTGTTGTCCGTCTTTACCATTAGTTGTCCTGGAAGAATGTGGTCCTTGAGGCTGTCAAGAGCATTCTGTACAGCTAACATTTCTTGATTGGTATGCAAGGTGCATTTGACTTGGGTTCCATTTGCCCTGAATGCACTTCCCTGCCAGGTAAGCCCCCCCCCCCCCCATGCATAGTCTGATGCGTCTGTTAGGGTTTGGGAGGCAGGGGGTGGTGTAAAAGGTAGTCCCCTTGTTTTGGTGGCAGGCCTCTGCCCACCAAAGGAACTCTAGGCGTAGGCAAGGTATGATATGAATCATTGTTTCTAGGTCCTGAGAATGTTGACACCATAGGCTTTTTAAATACCACTGTAGTTTCCTTATATGTAGTATTGCATATGGAATTAGAAGAATGCAGGAGGCCATAAACCCCAAGGCCTGCAGTAAATATAAGACAATCTAGCGTTGTCTTGCAGACAGCAGGATTTATGTGGCCACTTATTTGAAGTAGGTTGTCAAATGAATGTTTCTCTGGCGTGAGGTAAACCATCCGGGAAGTTGTATTCAAGCTTGCTCCCAGGAATATACTTTGACAGGGTACCACTTGCGATTTCATTTTGTTTATGGTGTACCCCAAACAAGTTAGAACCCTTTGTACAAAGGCCAGATGATTCAAAAGTATGTCCTGGCTTTCTGCCGGAATTAGACAATCGTCCATGTATGGGTATATTTGAATATTTCTTTGCCTGCAAAATGCAATAACTGGAGCTAGGCACTTTGTGAAAACACTGGGCGCAGTAGATAAGCCAAAGGGCAGTGCAGAGAACCAATAGTGCATACAGCCTGCTTTGAAGCATAGGTATCTTCTGCAAGATTCCCTGATTGGGATGTGCAGGTAGGCTTCTTTTAAATCTAGTGTTGCCAACCAGGCATCTTTGCCTAGCATAGGAAGTAATTGAAGTCAGCATCTTGAATTCTGGAAGCACCAAAAAGGTGTTTAGAATAGGCAGGTCTAGGATAGGATGCCGTGAATTGTCTTTTCTGGGTATCAGGAAAAGTAGAGTAGAAACCTTGTCCCTTTTCCTCTTCTGGTACCAGTTGAATAGCCCCCATACTTAAGTACTTCTTTTTGGGCCTTTCCCCACTGATTTGGGGGGTAGGTCTTGCTTGCTTGCTTGGTGTTGGCAACATGTGGAAGTGAAATCTGTATCCCTGGGACACTATTTAGAATCCATTTGTCCTGGGTAAGGAGTTCCCAATTCTTTGCATGAAGAGCAATCTTTCCCCCCAAAGGGGCAGTCAGTTGGTAAGTGCTTGGAAATTTTAAAAGGAAGTCATTGAGACAGTTTATCATAGGGGGAGTCTTACTATTTCCAGATTTGGAAGTGGAGGCCCCTCACTGCTTAGTTCTGTCGCCCCTGGGACTGAAACCTGGGGTTTTTGCTGTGTCTGGGTTTGGTTTGAGAATACCTGGAAGGGGCTGGAAAGGTCCAATTCTTAGAGGGCCAGTGCCTACTAAATCTATGAGGCTAAACTTGTAAAAAATCTTTAACAGTTTGCTTAGATTTAACTTTATCTTCCGTCTTTTTAAGAACTTCTTCAGCCTTGTTGCCAAACAGGCGGGAGCATCCAACAATTTAACTTTAACATGATCGGGCACAGATTGCTCCTTAAGCCAAACATGCCTTCTAAGCACAGACCCAGTAACAGCAGTCCTGCAAGAGGCCTCTAATGAATCAAAACCACATTGCAAAGTATGTTATCCAACTTGTTCAGCAGAATGCATTAAATCCTGTAATTCTTTATTTTCAACACAGTCAGGAATCAACATCATTTTCTGTTTAAGCAGTCAAATAACATGTTGCTGATACTTTAACATATTAAACTGGCAGTTTAAAGCCCTAATGGCCAAGGTTGCAGAAGTGTAAACCTTCTTACCCCATCTATCCAGCGCCCTGGAGTCTATCAGAAGGGGTAGGATTCTTAGCAGTAGAAGCCTTAATACCCTTTGGCCCCTGTGAAATAGGCTCTTGATCTGCAATAGGATTTTTGAAAAGGAACTTAGGGACCCTGTAGTATCGGTCAGGTTTTCTGGGAACAGGAGGCAGGGAATCAGGGGCCAAACTAGATTCCAAAAAAGCATCCTCAACAATGTCTAGTACAGGAGGAATAGCTAAAGGCCTATGCTGAGGTAGAAGGAAATCCCCAAGCCTCTTTTTTGAATCAGAAAAATCCTGGCTTTCCCAGTGGAAATGCTCCCTTAGAGCATGTAAGGTTTCCCCAAAAGAAAAATCTTCAGGAGGGGAAGCAGAGGGAATGCAGTCAATCTTCATAAGTAGATAAGGGCAAATCCAGATCATCAGAAGAATCAGAAAAAAAGAGAATCCTGGCCAGAACATTCATAATCAACTTCAATCCTAGGCCTCTTAGAAGGGGGGGGGGGGTTGGCTACCCCTGATTAAAGTTATTAGATCTTCAGCCATTCTTATAATTTGTTTTTTAGGCATAGAGGCCTGAGCATGTGGCCTGGGCGTCATCTTTTTAGGCATGGATCGAGATTTAGGCCTAAGTAAAGAAGGAGGCGTTAACTTAATATGCAAGTCCGTAGGCCTGAATACACCCTCAGAAGCCGGTGCCTGCACAGCGGCTCTGGACCCAAAGTAGAGACATCCGCGGGTTCTATAGTTGAAGTATCTCGCGGCATACCGGACGCCGAATGGGTCTCAGTGGAGGCCTGTGAATCAGAAGTAGCGGGTATCAGGGGCAGCAAAAGCACCTGAGTACCGGCGAACTGGCGACTGGCTTAGGAGAAGCGTAGTCGGCAGTTTTGGACCTTGGCAGCCTGTCTATCTCTGCGTTTTTTTGGAATCCTGGTAGTCTGGTAGCTAACCGACATTTCTGGATAATTAAACTGAGAACCGAAATATTTAGAGGCAAAAATATACAGACGATGGACAGTGTGCAGATAAAATAAAGCACAAAACCGACAGCAAGGTATGTCGTGGTCAGGGCCTTGGCAAGGAATACAGTACGAATGAAAAACTTTGAGGTATTTGCTTTCCACAAGTAATGCAATTAACTTTTACTGACATTGGTAAGGAGCAAGAAAAAATTTCCCCAATGCGGTACTTAGCTTTAGTTGAAGACTTCGGTTCTGAAACTGGAAAACGAAAATTTCAGGAGTCTGCCGACTGGCACTTGCAAACTGCTTCTGCTTCAGGGACCGCACGGCAAGAAAAGACTGATGTAATGGCATTGGCTGCATGTTTTACACCCCTGACGACCTGATGTCATGGAAGAAGAGACAGCAACCGACACAGGACCCAAGGCTTTGTTAATCAGGCCAACTGAGGGCTACCTGCACAAGCAGATAACCCAAATGTAATGATTGCAACTGTGAACCACAAAGAACATCCATCTGTCCTGGGTATTGTACTCCCAGTTTTTTGCAAGCAGGGCTAGTTTTCTTCCTAAGGGTGCAAGTACTTGGGCAAGGCTTGGAAGGGTGAAGGACAAGTCATTGTGACCTTTTTCCATAGGATGGCGGCTTACTTCTCCCTGATTCTGAGGTGGGAGCACTCCACCGTTTAGATTTGTGCATACCCTGAGACTGTAGTCTTGGTGGTCTACTGCCCCTGGGTTTGGACTGAGAAGGTCTGGGAGGGGCTGGGAAAGACCAGTTTTTAGAAGGCCAATGCCTATTGAATCTAAATGTAGGAAATCTAACAGTTTGCATAGATTTATCTTTTTTCTCCATCTTTTTGAGGACTACTACTGTTTTTGTGCCAAACAGATGTTCTTGGTTTAATGCAGCATCTAGTAATTTTGCTTCGACATGGTCTGGCAAGATTTGTTCCTTAAGCCAAGCATGCCTTCTAACGGACCCAGTGACAACAGCCCTTCAAGATGCTTCTAAAGCATCAAAACTACATTGCAAAGTATGTTTTCCAACCTGGTTAACAGAATGCATCAACTCTCTTGTAAATCTTTATGTTCTGCAGAATCAGGAATCAACATCATTTTTTGTTGAATTAGTTCCAATAATATGTTGCTGATACTTTAACGTGAAACTGGCAATTTAAAGCCCTGATGGCAAGAGTAGCAGAGGTGTATACATTCTTTCCCCATCTGTCCAAAGCCCTAGAAACAATGTCCGAAGGGCTAGGGGTTTTGGCTGTAGTAGCCTTAATGCCTTTAGGTCCCTGGGAAATGGTCTCTGGATCCGCAGTAGGATTCTTAAATAGGAATTTGTGAGAGTGAGGTACTCTGTACTACCAGTCAGGTCTCCTGGGAGCTGATGGCAAAGTATCAGGGATCAGACTGTATTCCATGAAGACATCTACAATTTCCAGAACAGGAGGGATAGCTAGAGGCCTGCGCTGAGGCAAGTTAAAAAAAATTCCCAGTCTCTTTTTGGATTGTGGGTAGTTCTGGCACTCCCAGTGGAAATGCTCTCTGAGGGTATGCAGGGTTTCATCAAAAGAAAAATCCTCTGGTGGGGAAGCAGAGGGAATGGAATCCTCTGCATCAGAATCCTCATAGGTAAAGGTATGTCCTGGTAATCAGAAGGGTCAGTGTCATCGGACTCTATCTGAAGAATCTGAAGGAAAATCCGTTCTTGGCCTTTTAGAGGGGGAAGGCTGGCTTCCCCTAATTAAGGTAATAAGGTCTTAAACCATTCTAAGCATTTGTTTCTGTGGCATGGGGCCCTGAGAATGCGCTTTGGTTGGTTTCCTAGGCGTAGTGCGAACTCGGGGCCTGAGAAATTTGCTATTTTTGGTTTGAAACGAAGTAGCCTGTTTAATATGAGCATCGGAAGGCCTGAATACACCCTCAGAAGCCTGTGCCTGCACAGCAGCTCCAGACCCATCCAAGGTAGAGACATCCACATGCTCTATAGTCAAAGCAGCATCTCGCATCATACCGGACTCCGAATGGGAATCAGTAGAGGCCTGCGAATCTGTAGAAGCGGTAATCGGGCTGCTAAAGCACCTCACCGAGTACCAGCTGACTGGCGACTAGCTTAACAGAAGCATTGTCGGCAGTTTTGGACCTATGCTGTCTCTTTATCCTTATGTTTTTTCAGAAGATCGGTAGTCGGATGGCTTATCAAAGCCATTTTGGAATACAGAGAAAAAGAGCAAAAGAATTTAATGACAAAAATAGCCTGACTACGAATAGTTCGGGCGTTGAACAGGGCACAAAACCGACAGCAAGGAACATCGTGGTCTGGGCCTAAACAGGTGACGCAGTAAGAATGAAAATCTCTGAGGTATTTGCTTTCCACAGGCAAGACAATTATTAATTTTTTCTGACATCGGTTAGAGCAAGAAAAAAGGATCCCCAACGAGGTACTTATCTTTTAGAAGACTTCAGGTCAAATTAAAAAAATGAAAATTTCAGGAGGCTGCCGACAGGCACTTGCGAACTGCTTCTGCTTCGGGCTCTGCTCAACAAAAGCCAATGTAATGGCATCAGCTGCACGTTTTATACCCCTGACGACCTAACGTCATGGAAGAAGCGACAGCATCAGACACAGAAATCCCAAGACTCTGGTATTCGGGCTGACTAAGGGCTACCTGCAGGCAGATAACCCAAGTGAGACGACTGCAACAGTGACACATGAAGAACATCTTCCTATTCCTTTTAATAACAAGTTAATTCTTAACTTTATTCAATAAATCCGCTGGGTAGCCTCTCTTAATAAACATTTAAGAACTTAGCACTCTTCCAAAAAATCTTTATCCTAAATAACCATTCTAGCTCCCCGAACAAATTGACCTTTTACTACAGATGACTTCTGAGCAAATGGATGGGCATTAGAAAAGTGTAAAAAAATAGAAGTTGGCTTCCAATAAATTTGAGAAGTAACATTTATTACTGATGTTCTTTTTTAAGAAAACATCCAACAGATGCTAGTCATGTCTTTCTGCAAAGTGAATACAAAAATCTGTGGAATGATTAATATACTCAAATTCAGATTGGTACATGTTCCAGACCTAACCAAAAATAAATCATCCAAATATCTAGTATATCATAAAAACGGAGCATAAGGAGTGCCCAATATAACATTCCTTTCCCACTTGGCCATCACATTAGCATAAAATGAACCACAATTTGCCCCCATAGCCACCCATGTTTTCTGGTGATATTTACCATTAAACATACTAAAATTATTGAACACAATTTCAAGCAATGTCACCAATAAATTAATTCCGGTGTCCAACAGTTTTGCTTCCAAAAACTGTGAACCAATCCAAACCCACATTGTGAGGGATGACTGTATACAGATCTTTAATGTCAAGTCACCAAAATGTGTGATTCATGAAAAATCAACCATATTAATCTTCGTTAAGTCCCATGAATCCTTGCAAATGTGTTTCGTCTGAAAATATTCTTCAGTTTGCAATCAATAAATTTTGCACAGGCTTGCGTGATACATCCTCTACTATCCACAGTTGGTCTCATTTATGGGTTTTGAAAACTATGAATTTTCGGAATACCAAACAGGGAGACAGTAAAGTGGAATGACATCTGGATAGTTAAATTCTTCAACTGATATGCTACTGTCAAACAAGTCATTAATGTTATTTTTAATGCATCTAGATGCTTGATTCACTTCAAAGATACTTGCTCATACACACAGTTTTGAAGCTGAAGTTCCACTCTCTTCATATAATCATCTTGTGTCATCACTACAACCCCATCCCCCTGATCCGGTTTCATACATCTCAAACCTGTCTCTGACATTTTTCAAAAATGTTTGCTCAACATCAGCTAAATTACACTTACCCTTGTTTTTCCAATTCACACATACGGTAAAAATTGCAAAGAAGGATTCAATGGGGGATTATACATGCTTGAAATACTTAAAGCATCTGATACAAGAGCTGAGATCTTAAAAAGAACTTTAAAATTTACCTTTCTAACTAAGCATTTCAGGTCAATCAACACTTGGGGCAGGATTAAGTTATGTGATGGTACAAATGTCATTCCTTTTGCTAATAACTGAAGGACAGAACTATCGAAATGCTCCTGGCTGAAATTGATATGAAAATCCCCTGCCACACTGCTTATAATCTTACAGCGTTGCAGGAGCAAATCAGGGTCATCCAACAAGATGTTGCTTACGTCAGGCAAAGCTTTTAGGCTCGTGATGGATGGGTTCGATGCCTGTTCTTCCAATGGTGTTGGTGTGGAGAAGCATACCCCATACTGGTTTTATTGGTTCTGATCATTCATTGTTCCTCTCGAGTTTGTCTATTTGTTGGCATTGCCGCTTTTGTTTTAACTTTTCTGCGCGGCGTGGAAGATGAAAATTCACGGTTTGAAATACTAATATGTTGAGATATGTTCCCACCATTATTATCCTGTGAGTTCAACATAAACTGGTCTTGTACAGGATTACTGTGTCTGTTATAACGGAACCAGTCTACAGCAACATGCTTCCCCCATACTTGGGAGGGTGGAGGGTCTGGACAGGCAGTCCCCAACTGATGTGTCATAATCCCTTTCCAATTTTTTTTAATTTTACATAACTTAATTTTCTCCACTTGTGACTATGCTGGAAAACATGCAAGCATGATCAAACTGATAGCAGACTGTCATTATCAGCTAAAATTTGCTGTTTGATCTGTTGTGTTTCTATAGACAACTGTTCTATAGTTTTTGTATTGCATCTCATCAACAATTTAAGATATTCCAACCCATGCTGATCAAACATGGCAAGTAGATCATGGAGAGGAGAATCCTTTTCGAGGTCAGTAGGATATCTCCACAACCAGAGCACTTCGATTTACTTTAATGGCCTCCAAAAAATAAAGATTTTTCCACTTGAATAAATAACTTATAATCTAGTTCATTCAAAAAATTACATACATCACTAATAACTGGTGGCAATGCAGCTGTAGAAAAACAAAGATTATTAGATCTCCAAGTCCACAAATTTAGCAGCATTTTCACCCAGTCTATGGCTTTCATTAGTTAAGGAGGCAGATGTACCATTCAGTGGTAAACTATCATTCCTTTCCATTACTTTATGCGGAACTGTATACAAATTATTTACATTTGGTTAAGTTTATTTTTAATGTTTTGTGATGCAATTATATGTAAAAAAACAAGTACTGTATTATGAGATAGTAGTTCTTTAAAAGTTTTAAAGTAGTAAATTATAGATGTTATTTGCTTAGTCGAGTTTACTATTTAAATGAATTGTAAGCAAACGTAACTCATCCGAAGCAGTCTGAAATTAGTAGGATGAAAGCGTTTTGTTGTTCTTGGTTATTAAAAGGTATTTTGGTACAATTCGAGGTGTGCTGTGCAGTTTCTCCTTGACATCCTTTTTTACTTAACTATGATAATTTCATATACTAAATCTCAACCAGTAAGAAAGCTAGCACATCACTTCTGCCTACTGCAGAGGGCGACCACTACCAGTGCCAGGTAAGCAGGCTGGTCACAATCCCATTCCAAACTCTGCCTCAAGAGAGAGCCCTAACCTGTGTAGTACTGAAAAATGAGACAAATTAACCATATTCATTGCGCAAGTTACCAATTCTCGGACATGTCAATTTATCGTGTGACAGCAACTAGCATAAGGAAAGAAATCAATCCACGACAAGAAGCCAAATGCATCACAGGACACGCAGACATCCCGAGGAACAATTTAAAACCTCATCAACCCAACTGCATATCTTTGGGATACAAGAGGAAAGAGCCTGCTGTGAAAATCCAGGCATACCGAGACAGCATAGTCAAACTCCGTATAAAAAGAAAACAAGTCAAAATAAAACTGGACAGACTTAAAACAGGAAGAAAAAAGTACGCTACTGCAAACCTTTAAATGGAATGAACCCATTAAGGAAAGCAAATACCATCTTGCCACAAAAAGTTAAAAGTGCAGTATGATCCGTTTAAATGCGAGTTATTACATCATGCAAAATCAAAAGCAACAAACTGCTTCAACAAGTCACATGTACGTACCAAACTAAAAGGGAAGTGTTTTAGCCATGTGCAACTGCAAAGACCTAGGACAGGTAAAAGAAAAGGTCCCTGGTCTACATGAGCAACCTTAGTTCAAAAAGTGCAAAAATGACAATTACCTACAAAAAGCTAATCAAACCCACTTGAAAAATTGGCAACAGAGGTGACAGCCCCAGTCTGTCTTACTGTGACCCAAGATTATGCTTTCTGCAGCATTTAGAATAGTTGTGCAAAATTAACCATAACCACTGATGTCCTTCTCTTCCATGCTGCAGTATTCTAGGTGTGGGATTTCATGCCCTCAGGCAACTCGTACGTCTGTTCCTATGCAAAAGCCTCAGCTTGGCTGTTGCAGTGTGCATGGGACATCACACTTAAGGTCATAAACCTGGGTCCTTCGGTGTGACATCTGCATGCACAATCCTCAGAACATACAGTGGTGTACACTTACCATAAATACAGATGTTCGAGTATTCACTGTTGCAGTCATCAAATTTGGGTTATTCCTGCCAGGGTAGCCCTTGGCCGGCCTGAATACAAGAGAATTAGTATTTCTGTCTCGGTTGCTCTCACTTGAGGACTGACCGTCAGTAGTATAAAGTAAGGCAGCAGACGTCATTACATCAGGTTTTCTTGCCCTAACCTGTCAGGAGCCCCCAAAGTAGGTGGCCAGGTCCTGGTGGAAGAACCCCACCCAGTGGTAAATAAATGCCAATATATCCCTTGTAAGAAAAGAACAACAAGGCAGAATGTTAACAAAAGGAGAAAAAAATGGGGATGGAGGGAGGGAAACCTGCAACAGTGAATAAACTAACACTTACATTTATGGTAAGTGTACACGACTGTACTATGTTCATGTTTCACTGTTGCAGTCGTCACATTTTGGTAGATTCCCAAAGCTGAGGAAATGGGTGGAGGCAGTCAAGGAAGCTAGAGGCCGGCTAGGATGCCCTGCAAGACTGCAGATGCGAACCCTACCCTGAATTTGGAGAAGAGGCAGGTGGTAATGCTTGGCAAAAATGTGAACAGATGTCCAGGTCGCAGACTCCAGGATGTCCCTGGTGGGGACTCCTCTGAGGAAAGTTGCACAGTTAGAGGCTACTCTGGTGGAGTGTGTTCTGACCCCCTTGGAAAGAGGCTTACCATACTGTTAAATAGCAGAAATGGATGCAGTGTGCTACCCATTTGGAAATGATTTGCTTGGAGATGGCTTTGCCTTCTGCCCTTCTAGAAAAGCTAACCAGCAATTGATCAGACTTTCTGAAGGGTTTAGTCCTGTCCAGATAGTACCTGTGCACATCATCTACAGTGTGAAGAATCATTTCCCCCTTGTTCTGGCGATTAGTAAAGAAGGTGGGCAAATGAATGGATTTGGTGGAGAGCCACACTGGACACCATCTTGGACATGAAGGATGTGTTAGTTCTAAGGGATACCCGGTCTGCATGAAAGACAATGGGTTCCACAGCCATGAGTGCTTGCAGCTCTAAGACTTCTGGCTGAAGTGATGGCCAGAAGGAAGGCCGTCTTCCAGGAGAGACATTTTAGCTCTGCAGAAGCTGGTTCGAAAGGAGGCAGGGTGAGCTTTTCCAAGATGAGGTTAAGGTCCCAAGCTAGTGTTGCCATTCTGGGGGGGCCTCAACTTGCTAACCCCTCTGAGGAGCTGTTTGATCAAAGGGTGTGAGAAAAAGGGGCTGCTCAGTGGAAAAATGAGCATAAATAGCAGACATTAATTTTTATAGAGGAGAAAGAGACCACTGTGTAGCAGGTCAGCTAAGTAATCCAGGATGAGAGGGTTGGAGGGCTGTGCTATATTGGCCCCCTTAGCCTGGATCCAGGTGCAAAACCTTTTCCATTTATCTGCATAAGACATTCTGGTGCTAGGGCGTCTGGCCTCATGGATAACATCTGGAACCAGTTTACTCAGGATGGCAGATTAGTTCAGGTTTATGGATTAAGCCAACCTGCCAAATTGAGAGTATGCAATTGGGGATGCACAAATTCCCCTTCCCCCTGGGTTAGGTTTACAATCTGAGGAAGATGCCATGGAGGCAGCAGGGACAGGCTGCACAGCAAGGAGTACCAGTGCTGTCAGGGCCAGTCTGGAGCTATAAGAATGGTCCTTGGTTTTCCCTCCCTAATTTTGAGCAATACCCTGGGGATGAGAGGTAGAGTAAAGGCATAAACCAAGAGGATGACCCAGGGGAAGGACAGAACATCCACTTTCCAAGCCATGCAGTGATGCTCAGTCGTGCAGAATTCGCTGAGCTGATGGCTGGTGTGGGAGGCAAAGAGGTCGACCTTCAGGGTTTCCCATTTAGGAGTTATTAGGAAGAAGGCACTTCTGTTGAGCTGCCACTCATGTGGGTCCAAAAGGTTTCTTCTTGATTGGTCTGCCAGGGAGTTGAGAGCCTGGTAGGTATTGTGTTAACAGGTGCATCTGCATGGAAAAGGCTGTGAGCCAAAGGGTCATGGCCAGCCTGCACAGAGGATAGGAACGAGTCCCTAACTGCTTGTTGATGTACCACATCTCAGTTGTCTCTGTATTCATCAGGAGAACCAATGGAGAGAGAAGGGGTATGAAAGCTATCAAGGCCTGCTGCACAACCATCATCTCTTTTTGAGTGATGTGCAAGGGGATTTGTTGTGGGTTCCATTGGCATTGGATGCACCTGCCATCCAGGTGTGCGCCCCAAGCGTAGTCTGATGCGTCTCTGGTGAGGGTATGGGCAGTGGGGTGTTTGGAGAAGGGCAGTCCCTTGTTGTGGCAGCATGATGTTGCCCACCACAGAAATTCCTTTCTGAGGCAAGGAATTATACGTAGAAGAGTTTCCAGGTTTTGAGTGTGTTGATGCCAAAATCTCTAAGATACCACTGGTTTCCTCATGCGCATGGGTTTCCTCTATGTACTCCGGTTTCCTCCCACATTCTAAAAACATGCTTCTGGAGCATTTCTACACGGGCCTCCACTGAAAACAGGATCTGTGGAACCTAGTCGGACTTTCCCAGTCAACAAATGTTAAATACATAAAATAAATATGCAGTCTGGCATATGGAATTAGGAGTATGCAAGAAGCCATGAACCCCAGAACTTGCAGGATTTTCCATGCAAAAAGCTGGGGAATGATGGCCAGTTGAAAGTAGTAGGCTGACAGGAAAATTTGTTTCTCTGGTGTAAGGTATGCCAATCTGAAATGCTGTGTCCAGACTTGTTCCTAGGAAGATTATCCTTTGGGTGGGCACCTGTTTTGATTATTCATTGATTGTGCAACCTAGGGAGGTTAGTAGACTCTTTACAAAGGCCAGATGTTTGAACAGCTATTCCTGGCTGTCTGCTTGAATAAGGCAGTCTAAGTAGGGGTAAATTTGAATATTTCTTTGTCTGCAAAAGGCAATGGCTGGAGCTAGGCATTTTGTGAAAACTTTGGGAGCAGCAGAAAAGCCAAAGGAAGCACAGAGAAGTACAGTGATCCTGCTCTGAAACGTAGGTATTTCCTGCACGATTCCTTGATTGAGATGTGTAGATAGGCCTCTTAGGTCTAGGGTGGATAACCAAGCATCCTTGGAAAGCATAAGAAGCAGCTGAAGGGTGACCATTTTGAATTTTGGTATCACCAGAAAGGTGTTCCGAATGGATACATTGAGGATGGGGCTCCATGTGCCCTCCTTTCTGGGTACCAGGAAGAGTCTGGAGTAGAAACCTTGGCCTATCTGTTCTGCAAGAACATGCTCTCTTGCCCTCAGAGAGGATGGAAAGACTTGCTTTCTGGCCTCTGCCCACTGGTTTGGGGAAGATCTTGGAACCCTTTTGGAGTTGGCAGTCTGTGGAAATAAAATCGGTATCCCTGGGACACTCACACTCCAAGGCTCCTGAAATCCACCAAATGAACCACGAGTAATGAGCACAACACAGCTCAGTCAAAACAGGAACCACGAATCACTGCAGCAAGATTTCTTTAATTAAAAAACCATCGAACAGTATAAACACTTAAAACTGTTGAGCGCTTTCATCTAATACATCAGATTTCCTCAGAACATAAAACCAAATGTAACAACATTTAAATAGCATAATTTCCCGCCCTTTTTGCCAATTAACTCATGTTAATTAAGCTTTTTAACCCTTGGTTGAATATTTAGAATAAAACAGACAATCTCCTATAGTCTCAAAATTCAAGAATGCATATTGCCAATTCTATATGCCTATATAAAATCATTTGAATACATAAATAATACACTGTTCTATATGATGTATTATATAATATAGTATATTGCTAATATACCTTACACACATAAAATAAGATATTTCCTTTGGCATAAATTTCCTATATACCCCTATGGTGATGTGTAGATATGGTTATACTGGTGTAAGTATCTAATATACTTTATTTATACTTTATTTCCTCAACAAGGGTTTAGTGGGTATAACTTCATTGAGACCTGGTGGTGTCGCTGCCTCCAACCGCAATTGCCACTTTATTTCTTTTTCCCCCACTATGGCCTTGATATTACCTCCTCTGAGGTTGCAACTAACTACCTCCAGTATTCCAAACTTAAAACTCATACAAAGCTCATTATTTAATATGTGTCTCGATAGTGCGTTGTTGACATCATTCTTTTTAATACAATACAAGTGGTCGTATATTCTATTTTTTAGAAATCTATCAGTCATTCCAACATAATAATTTTCACAGGTGTCACAGATAGCCAGGTATACCACGTGTCTTGTTAGGCAATTCCCATTTTTGAAAAATATCTTGGTTCTATTTCTGTCCTTAAGAATTATGTTCTTACCTTCATAAATGTATTTACAGTAATTGCAGCACCCACATTTGGTAGTACCCCTACTTCTACTTATGACATCTTTGTTGGAACTTTGTCTTATATCTATAAGTCTTTGTAGACTATTACCTGCCCTATGGACGAACCTAGGTATTGAAGGAACCTTGTCTCTAACGCCTGCATCATTTGTTAAAATGTGCCAATGTTTTGTTATTATCTGCTTCACCTGGTATGCTTGGTCGCCATATTTTACTATACATGCTCTGTTGTACCGGTCCCCTTCTACATTATTATATCTCTTTTGCGTAGATATACCTTTGCCTATCAGGGGAAAATATTTTATGCCCCATTCCTGCATAACATATTGAGTTAAATCTTCCAACATCCTATCAGGGTATCCCTTTTCTCGGAACATAGCCTCCATAACCTTTATTTCCCTAATCATGTTGTTCCTTTCTGATGTCATCCTCACTGCCCTAATCATTTGACCTTTCACTATGTTATACTTTATAAGAATGAGCACTGGAAAAATGTAAGTATCCATTACTGTAAGTCTCTTTCCGATATATTTTAGACTGGAATGTCTTACCATCATTATATACATAGACATCTAAGTAATTTATTCCTTTATTGTCCCATTGGTATGTGAACTTTAAATAGGTAGTAGTACCATTAATATAATTCACAAATTCCTCTAAATCCTTGATGTTACCTGTCCATAACAAAAATATATCGTCCAGGTATCTTACGTATTTTTTGATTTTGGTCATCCAATTGGTGTTGAGAATATATGTTGTTTCCCAGTCTAGGAGGACCATGTTGGCATACATGGGGGCACATGCCGCCCCCATCGCCACCCCTGAGATCTGCTTGTAAAATTCTCCTTCAAAAAAGATGCAATTGTAGTCTAGTACTATTTCCATGAAGGAAGTAAGAAGCCTAATTTCTTCTTCTTGTAACCCACTAAAGTTTTTCATACTCTGCATGAAACTTTCTATTCCTTCCTGCCTAGGGATACATGAAAATAGTTCCCGAACATCAATAGTAACAAAGATAATATCAGGGGACCACAGTTCCTGGGTGAATATTCCCAAAAATTCCCAGGAATCTTTCATGATGTGAGATATACTTGAATACATATGCTTCAACCTAGTGTCCACTACTTTCCCATATGGAAATGTTTTGCTAGCACTCCCTGAAATAATAGGTCTGAATGGGGGATCGATGGAATTTTTGTGTACCTTCGGGATACCTCTAATGGTGGCCAGAATTGGGTACTCAACTTTCAAGAATTTATATAGTTCTTCGTCGACTTGATTGTCTAACAAGAATTCTTCCAAAAAGGAATCTATTCTATTGTGTGCAATATTCACTTGGTTTAGCGAGGATACTTCATATTGATTTGTATCATTAAGTATCTCAAATATCTTAGTGCTATACTTTTCTTGATCATAGAGTACTATCCCCCCCCCTTGTCAGCCACCATGATCCTAACATTTGCAGAACAGATGGAATCTATAACTGTATTGATGTTATGGATCTCAGATTTATTTGTTTTCTGATACTTGGTTCTCTTATATAACTTATAAATATCCGCCTGCATCACTTTTTCAAAGGTCTCTAGTGTTTTGACCATAGGTGGTGTAAAAGTACTCTTCTTTCTAAGATTATTGTTCATGGGTATAACTTGTGACTTGTTTTGGAAAAATACCCCTAGATTTAACTTTCTTAGGAATAACTTTATATCTACCAGGGTATCTACCAAGTCTAATGATTTATCAGGTATATATTTCATACCCTTCAAAATATTTTTACCAAATCTGTTTGGGGTACATAAGAACTGTAATTATAAATTTTCACCTCTACCTCCTGGTTGTCTGTATATGAACCCAATTCTTGGCCACTGTGTTTATCCTGTGTATCAAAATTAGTTCTATTGGTAATGTCCGAACAATAAATATTCGGTACTAATATTGCCTGTCCTTGTTCCACCTGGGATACCCTTTCCTCCTTCGATGTACTGTCTGCCACCTGTCCTGTTCTTCCTCCTCTAAAAAAACTTCCTTATACTGATAGTGTGCTTCATCTGTATGTGGTATGTCCCTGTAATCCCCCTTGTATGTATCTCTCTGTCTCAACCTTTCTTTATTATTCCATTTATACGCTTCTCCTTGCTCATATTGCTTCATATCACGTTGCAACTTCTTGCATTTTCTAGCAAATATTGTGTTGCTCATGTGTTCAGCGTAATCATATTGTTTGAAAAACAGGGATTCCCACTGTGGAAATAACCTATCATCCCTAATGGCATTATCCATAGTTTCCACTTCTGATATTAATCCTGTCAACTGTACATCATTACTATCCATAATGAACTTCATGAACTTTTCCCCAAACTCGTTGAACATATCATTACATTTCTTTATGTTACCACCATTCATATCCACACCCATAGGTCTTTTAAAAAAACGAAGCCCCATAGGGACTATGTGACTATTTAAGCAACGTTTCAAGTACATATTTTCAACCTGAATGGTTTTGATTTTCGTTAATTTGTTGCCAAAACTAAAAATCATTTGCTTTAATGAATTGTATTGTTCAGACATTTTTTGTCCCTTGGTGCTCTTATTTGTGAAGTTATCAAAGTCAAAAGGCAGTTGCAGTAATTTCTCTACATTGTATGAATTAAAATTGTCATTTCGCACAGTACCTGGTTTTTTGTTGTTAATATGAGCACCGGTTTGAGTTTTAGTCCCATAGGTCTTTTCAGGCGCCTGCCGTTTGGGTTTGGCCCCCGATATAAAATACGATTCCTCCTCGTTGTGATGCGAAACAGTTATGTTATGCAAATGTTAGGATCATGGTGGCTGACAAGGGGGGGGGGATAGTACTCTGTGATCAAGAAAAGTATAGCACTAAGATATTTGAGATACTTAATGATACAAATCAATATGAAGTATCCTCGCTAAACCAAGTGAATATTGCACACAATAGAATAGATTCCTTTTTGGAAGAATTCTTGTTAGACAATCAAGTCGACGAAGAACTATATAAATTCTTGAAAGTTGAGTACCCAATTCTGGCCACCATTAGAGGTATCCCGAAGGTACACAAAAATTCCATCGATCCCCCATTCAGACCTATTATTTCAGGGAGTGCTAGCAAAACATTTCCATATGGGAAAGTAGTGGACACTAGGTTGAAGTATATGTATTCAAGTATATCTCACATCATGAAAGATTCCTGGGAATTTTTGGGAATATTCACCCAGGAACTGTGGTCCCCTGATATTATCTTTGTTACTATTGATGTTCGGGAACTATTTTCATGTATCCCTAGGCAGGAAGGAATAGAAAATTTCATGCAGAGTATGAAAAACTTTAGTGGGTTACAAGAAGAAATTAGGCTTCTTACTTCCTTCATGGAAATAGTACTAGACTACAATTACATCTTTTTTGAAGGAGAATTTTACAAGCAGATCTCAGGGGTGGCGATGGGGGCGGCATGTGCCCCCATGTATGCCAACATGGTCCTCCTAGACTGGGAAACAACATATATTCTCAACACCAATTGGATGACCAAAATCAAAAAATACGTAAGATACCTGGACGATATATTTTTGTTATGGACAGGTAACATCAAGGATTTAGAGGAATTTGTGAATTATATTAATGGTACTACTACCTATTTAAAGTTCACATACCAATGGGACAATAAAGGAATAAATTACTTAGATGTCTATGTATATAATGATGGTAAGACATTCCAGTCTAAAATATATCGGAAAGAGACTTACAGTAATGGATACTTACATTTTTCCAGTGCTCATTCTTATAAAGTAAAGTATAACATAGTGAAAGGTCAAATGATTAGGGCAGTGAGGATGACATCAGAAAGGAACAACATGATTAGGGAAATAAAGGTTATGGAGGCTATGTTCCGAGAAAAGGGATACCCTGATAGGATGTTGGAAGATTTAACTCAATATGTTATGCAGGAATGGGGCATAAAATATTTTCCCCTGATAGGCAAAGGTATATCTACGCAAGAGATATAATAATGTAGAAGGGGACCGGTACAACAGAGCATGTATAGTGAAATATGGCGACCAAGCATACCAGGTGAAGCAGATAATAACAAAACATTGGCACATTTTAACAAATTATGCAGGCGTTCCTTCAATACCTAGGTTCGTCCATAGGGCAGGTAATAGTCTACAAAGACTTATAGATATAAGACAAAGTTCCAACAAAGATGTCATAAGTAGAAGTAGGGGTACTACCAAATGTGGGTGCTGCAATTACTGTAAATACATTTATGAAGGTAAGAACATAATTCTTAAGGACAGAAATAGAACCAAGATATTTTTCAAAAATGGGAATTGCTTAACAAGACACGTGGTATACCTGGCTATCTGTGACACCTGTGAAAATTATTATGTTGGAATGACTGATAGATTTCTAAAAAATAGAATATACGACCACTTGTATTGTATTAAAAAGAATGATGTCAACAACGCACTATCGAGACACATATTAAATAATGAGCTTTGTATGAGTTTTAAGTTTGGAATACTGGAGGTAGTTAGTTGCAACCTCAGAGGAGGTAATATCAAGGCCATAGTGGGGGAAAAAGAAATAAAGTGGCAATTGGTTGGAGGCAGCGACACCACCAGGTCTCAATGAAGTTATACCCACTAAACCCTTGTTGAGGAAATAAAGTATAAATAAAGTATATTAGATACTTACACCAGTATAACCATATCTACACATCACCATAGGGGTATATAGGAAATTTATGCCAAAGGAAATATCTTATTTTATGTGTGTAAGGTATATTAGCAATATACTATATTATATAATACATCATATAGAACAGTGTATTATTTATGTATTCAAATGATTTTATATAGGCATATAGAATTGGCAATATGCATTCTTGAATTTTGAGACTATAGGAGATTGTCTGTTTTATTCTAAATATTCAACCAAGGGTTAAAAAGCTTAATTAACATGAGTTAATTGGCAAAAAGGGCGGGAAATTATGCTATTTAAATGTTGTGTTACATTTGGTTTTATGTTCTGAGGAAATCTGATGTATTAGATGAAAGCGCTCAACAGTTTTAAGTGTTTATACTGTTCGATGGTTTTTTAATTAAAGAAATCTTGCTGCAGTGATTCGTGGTTCCTGTTTTGACTGAGCTGTGTTGTGCTCATTACTCGTGGTTCATCCCTGGGACACTGTTGAGGACCCAGCGGTCATTGGTAAAGGTGGCCCAGTTGCTTTTGTGGAAGAAGAGTTTTCCTCATAGGGACAGGAGCAGGTGGGCAGAAGGGGGTGGAAGTGTAGTCATTGTGAGTTCTTAACATAAAATGGTGGCTTTGCACTACCTGGTTTTGAAGAGGAAGAACTCCATTGCTTTCCCTGGGGCTGTTGTCTGGGGGGCCTGCTTCTCCTGGGTCTGATAAGAGACTACCTGGGAGAGGGCAGGAAAGGACCAATGTTTGGAGGGGCAATGCCTATTGAACCTTGTTGGCTGGACCTATAAGAAGGGTCTCTGCATAGATTTAGCTTTTTCTTCCATCTTTCAGACCTCTTCTTCCTTGGTGCCAAAATCATGTCTTTGCGCAAGGGTGCATCAAATAATTTGGATTTGATATGGTCTGGCAAGGTCTGTTCCTTAAGCCAAGCATGCCTTCCAAGTATAGAAAGTACAGCTGTGTACACTTACCATAAATGTAGATGTCCGAGTGTATTCACAATTGCAGTCATTACATTTGGGTAATCTGCTGGCAGGTTGCCCTCAGTCGGCCTGATTAACAAAGTCTTGGGTCCTGCGTCAGTTACTGTCCATGTACCATGATGTCAGGTCGTCAGGGGTATAAAACATGCAGCAGATGCCATTACATCAGTTTTTCTTGCCCCTGATGTAAGGTGCCGATCAAATGGGGAGAAAATAAAAACACAAAAATATACCTCCAATTCAAAAGCAAATACACCAAAAAGGCTTTTAAGCATAGTAAAAAAGTAGAAGTATAGCCAGAGAAAAAACAGAAGGCGGGAGGGTAACCAGAACTGAAACAGTGAATAAACTCTAACATCTACATTTATAGTAAGTGTACACAACTGTACTATATTCTTTCACTGTTGCAGTGATTACATTTGGGCAGATTCCCAAAACTATGGTTGGGAGGAGGAAATTATACATTAGGACCAGCTATAAGGCCCTGCAAGACAGCAGTGGCAAAGCCAGCTCTGGATTTAGAGAAAATTGGTAAATGATAATGCTTGGTGAAATTATGTACAGAACTCCAGGTAGCAGCTTCTAGAATATTCCTGGTAAGAAAGTACAGTTGTGTACACTTACCATAAATGTAGATGTTCGATGTAGATGTTAGAGTGTATTCACTGTTGCAGTCATAACATTTGGGTAATCTACTGGCAGGTTGCCCTCAGTCAGCCTGAATTCCAAAGACTTGGGCCCTGCGTCAGTTGCTGTCTTCTCTTCCATGACGTCAGGTAGTCAGGGGTATAAAACATGCAGCCGACACCATTTTTTTTAGGTTTTTCTTGCCCCCTATGTCAGGTGCCCCCAAAAAGGTAGCAATATTATAAATATTTATATATATATATATATATATATATATATATATATATATATATATATATATATATATATCCACATATACATACATGCATCAATATAAAGTTTACCTTCATCTACAAGCAAATACACCACACAGGTTGTAGAAGACAGAGAAGGAAAGATAAACTGTAGAATGACAGGGGGATGGCGGGAGGGTAACCTGGAGTGCAACAGTGAATACACTCGAACATCTACATTTATGGTAAGTGTACAGAACTGTACTATGATCTTAGTGTTTCATTGTTGCAGTCATTACATTTGGGTAGCATCCCAAAGCTGTGGTTGGGATGCTGGAGGTAAACAGCATTAAGTGAGGCTATAAGGTCCTGCAGCACTGCAGTGGCAAAGCCTGCCCTAGACTTAGGCAAATGGTAATGCTTTGTAAAGGTGTGAACAGAACTCCAAGTAGCAGCTTCTAGAATGTCCTTGGTTGGTACTCCTCTGAGAAAGGCTGAAGTAGCTGCAGCTCTGGTGGAGTGAGACCTAATGCCCTTGGGCATAGGTTTGCCATGGTGTAACAGAAACTGATGCAATGGCTTATCCACTTTGAAACCGTCTGCTTTGAAATAGCCTTTCCTTCTGATCCTGCAGCATATGACACTAGTAATTGCTCAGTTTTTCTTAGAGCTTTTGTCCTGCTCAAGTAGAATCTTAGCTAAGTACGTCCAAGGAATGCAGAATTCTTTACCCTTTGTTCTGCGGTTTGGATAAAAAGTTGGCAGATGAATTGTTTGTTAAGAGCCACACTGGAAATTACCTTAGGCATAAAAGTAGGATTTGTCCCCAGAGACACCCTGTCTGGGTAAAATATGATAAAAGGCTCTACAGCCGTGAGGGCCTGTAGCTCTGAAACTCTTCTTGCTGAAGTAATTGCTAGCAGCAGGGCTGTCTTCCATAAGAACTTTGTATCAGCAATAGCAGCTGGTTAAAATGGAGGCAGAGTGAGCTTTTCCAACACATAATTGAGGTCTCATGCAGGTAATGGTGATCTTCTAGGAGGCCTTAGGTTTTTGGCTCCTCTGAGATACTACTTTAGTAAAGGATGAGAAAAGATTGGTGGCTCTGTATTGTAATGAGCCGAAATGGCAGAGGCATGAATTTTGATTGAAGACAAAGATGGGCCTTTGTCAAGCATCTCTGTTAAGTATTGTAATATGTGAGGAATATGTGGTTCTGCTGTATCAGTTCCTTGTGCTGGATTCCAAGCACAGAATCTCTTCCATTGGCAAGCATAAGATTTTCTAGTACTAGGCCTTCTGGCTTCCAAAATGACAATATTCACAGCTTTACTGAGAGGTGTCGTTTGTATCTTTACATGATTAACCATGCTGCCAGGTTCAGAGTCTGTAGTGGATTGTGCAGGATCTGATTGCTTTGCTGGACAGTAGTTGTGGTCTTTGAGGCAAGGTCCAAGCTGGGTATTGAGACAAGTTCTTTGGGATTGGGTACCAGTATTGGCGGGGGCAAATTACTATCTCTGGCTTCTCTTGTCTGACTTCTAGGAGGACCTTGGGTAGAACAGGCAGAGGAGGAAAGGCGTAAACTGACAGGTTTTTCCAACTGAAGGATAGGGCGTCCACTTTCCATGCTTGACTGATAAGTCCTTGTGCAGAATCTTTTCAATTGATAATTTTGATGAGACAAATAGATCCATGTCTGGGCTCCCCCATTTCTCTGTTATGCTGAATACTTGTGGATTTAGTTTCCACTCTTGAGGATCCATAAAGGTTTCTGCTTAAATAGTCTGCCAGAGTGTTCTGTTTTCCTGGCAGGAACTGAGCTTGATTTATTTGGTAGGTCAAAGCTGTGCCCCACAGTGCCATGGCTAATCTGCAAAGGGGGTGTGAGTGTGTGCTCCCTTGCTTGTTTATATACCACATGACTGTGGTGTTGTCCGTCTTATCAGTAGCTGTCCTGGATGAAGTAGGTCCTTGAAGGCTGTTAGGGCATTTTGAACTGCTAGCATCTCTTTGTGGTTGGTATGTAGATGCATTTGATTTGGTGCCCAAATGCCCTGAATGCATTTTCCTGCCATGTGGGCCCCCCCAGGCATAACCTGATGCGTCTGTTAAGGTTTGGTTGGCAGGGGGTAGAGTGAAGGGCCATCCCACATATTGGTGACAGGCATTTGCCCACCATATAAACTTCTGTTGCCGGCAGGGGATGAGAGGAATCATTGTTTCCAGACTGTGTGAATGTTGACTCTATAAACTTTTTTGGTATCACTGAAGTTTCCTCATATGCAGTCTTGCATATGGAATCAGTAGGATGCAGGATGCCATGAAGCCCAGAGCCTGCAGAATTTGTCTTGCAG
The DNA here is from genome assembly GCF_019279795.1 of Protopterus annectens. NCBI lineage: Eukaryota > Metazoa > Chordata > Ceratodontiformes > Protopteridae > Protopterus > Protopterus annectens. The sequence goes on from NC_056728.1 coordinate 1,968,904,039, forward strand.
AAGACTGGGTTTTTGTTGCCATCAGTTTGAAGTAAGTAGTCCGTTGCCTTTGTCTGGCGTGAGATAAGCCATCTGGGTAGTTGTATGCAAGCTTGCACCCAGGAATGTTATCTTTTGAGAGAACACCAGTTGTGATTTATCTTCGTTTGTGTACCCTAGGCATGCTAGAAGCCTTTTCACAAATGCCAGGTGTCGTAGAAGAGTGTCCTTGTTCTCTGCTTGAATGAGACAGTCGTCCAAGTAAGGATATATTTGAATACTTGTCTGCAAAATGCAATTACTGGTGCCAGGCACTTTGTAAAGACCCTGGGTGCAGTAGATAAGCCAAAGGGCAGTGCAGAGAATTGGTAATGCATTAGGCCAGCCTTGAACCTGAGGCATCTTCTGCACGACTGTCTTATTGGGACATGCAGGTATGCCTCTTAAGTCTCAAGTCACCAGCCAAGCATTCTTGCCCAGCATGGGCAGAAGCTGTTGCAAAGTGAGCATTTTGAATTTTGGAATGTCCAGGTAGGTGTTCAAAATCGATAAATCCAGTATTGGCCGCCAGGCCTTGTCCTTTCTGGGTACCAAGAACAGTCTTGAGTAAAAACCTTGTCCTTTTTCCTGTTCTGGTACTGTCTGAACGGCCCCCATATCCATGAGGGACGTAACATGTTCTGTGCCTCTGACCATTGGTTTCTTGGCATATCTGGCCAACCATCTGCCATTGGCAGAGTGTGGAAATGGAATCTGTATCCCTGTGATACGATGTTCAGTACCCACTTGTCCTGCGGTATTAACTGCCAATTTTGAGCAAAAAGTGTTAATTTTCCCCCTATGGGTGCTGCCAAAAGTTAAGTGCTTGGTGTAACCAGAGGGAAGTCATTGGGATTGCTTTCTGTAGGTTTGCGCTTTATCTCCTCCAGATTTGGAGGAGGATGCACCTCATTGCTTTGACCTGTATGAGTCTTGAGCCTGGTACCTGGAACCCTTAGGGCATCTGGATTTGCCCCTTTGAGCTCTGACACAGGACATGACCAATTTTTTGTAGGCCAGGGTCTACTGAATCTAGGTGGCTGCACTTGTAAGAAATCTAACAGTTTGCATAGACTTAGCTTTGTCTTCCATTTTCTTTAAAACCTCTTCTGCATTAATACCAAACAGAGAATCATGCTGTAAAGGTGCATCCAGCAATTTAGCTTTAACATGATCAGGCAAATTTTGTTCCTTTACCCAGGCATGCCTCCTAAGCACAGATCCAGTAACTGCGGCCCTGCAGGAGGCCTCTAAAGAATCAAAACCACATTGCAAAGTATGCTTTCCAACTTGTTCAGCTGCATGCAATAATTCCAGCAATTCCTTATTTTCTGCACATTCTGAAAACATAATTTCCTGTTTCAGCAATCCCATAACATGTTGTTGGTACTTAAGCATATGAAATTGAGAGTAAGGCCCTGAGTGCCAAGGTTGCAAATGTATAACCCCCCCCCCCCCCAATCCGTCCAGTGCCCTTGAATCTCTGTCAAAGGGAGCAGGGTTTTTTGCTGTTGAGGCCTTAACTCCCTTTGGACCATGTGAAATAGTTTCAGGATCAGCAGCAGGGTTTCTAAATAAAAAAATTATGAGAGCCAGGGACCCTGTAATACCAGTCAGGCTTACTGGGAGACAGAGGTAAAGAGTCAGGAGTCAGGCTTGACTCCGAAAAAACATCATCCACAATGTCTAATAGGGGGAATGGCTAAAGGCTTGTGCTGAGGGAGGAGGAAATCCCTGAGCCTCTTTTTTGATTCCAAGAATTCTTGACTCTCCCAGTGAAAATGTTTCCTCAAAGTATGAAAGGTTTCTCCAAATGAATAATCCTCAGGAGATGCAGATGGAATAGACTCCTCAGCATCAGAATCCTCATAGGGAGGTAAAAATAATTCCTGATCAGAAGAGGAATCAGAATAAACAGAAACCTGATCTGAAGATTCATAGTGTCTTGCCTAGGCCTCTTATCTGGAGGGGGATGGGTACACCCCTGATCAAGGTAATAAGGTCTTCAGCCATTTTGATATGTTTTTTAGGCATAGAGGCCTGTGCATGTGGCTCAGGCGTCTGTCTTTTAGTTTTAGAAGGTGTCTTTGCCTTAGATTTTGCAGCTTTTGGTATGATATAAAAATGTTGAGGTCTGAAAACACCCTCAGAAGCAGGTGCCTGCTCAGCGGCTCTGGTCTCATCCGAGGGTCGGTCCAATACCTTGAGTATCTTGCAGCATGCCAGACTCCACATGGGTGTCGGTAGAGGCCTGCGACTCGAAGGTAGCGGGTATCAGGGGTTGCGAAAGCGCCTCACTGAGTACCGGTGAACCGGCGACTGGCTTAGAAGCTTAGTCTGTTTTGGATCTCGACTGCCTTTGTCCTTTTCTTTGCGTTTAGGTACTGCTATCCGACATCTCTGGGTAGTTAAATCCGTTTCCAAAATACTTAGATGCAAAAATATATAGACGCTTAATAGTGCGTTGGTTAAATCTAGCACAAAACCAACAGCCAGGCACGTTGTGATCAGGGCCTAGGCAAGGAATACAGTATAAATGGACATCCTTATGAGGTATTTGCTTCCCACAAGTAATAGAAAAAGTTTACAATTAACTTTTTCTGACATCGGTAAAAAGGAAGAAAAAAGTTTCTCCAACGGGGTACTTAGCTTTATTGAAGACTTCGGTTCGGAAACTCAAAAGTACAGTTTTGTACCTACCATAAATGTAGATGTTCGAGTGCTAATACAGCTGCAGTCATAACAGATGGGTTTTCCTGCCGTCAGGCGGGTCCTCGGTCGGCCGAATTCCAAAGTCTAGGTCCGGCGTCGGTTGTCGTCGCTTCTTCCCTGATGTCAGCGCGACAGGGGTATAAAAGATCCAGACGACGCCATTTTCTTCAGTTTTTCTTGCCCCAGATGTCAGGTGCCCCCAGAAGGAAGGCAAAACAAATGCAATATAATCAAAAAACAGTAGTTGCAAGCAAATACACTACAAAAGAATACCCAAATGAGGTTGTATGAGGAGGTGTTAGCCATTAGGCCTGTCCCAAGAGGGGAAGGAGGGAGGGAAACCTGGACTGCAGCTGTATTAGCACTCGAACATCTACATTTATGGTAGGTACAAAACTGTACTATGTTCATCGTGCATACAGCTGCAGTCATAACAGATGGGTAGAATCCCAAAGCTAATAAAGGGGTGGTAGGCACTAAGTGGAACTAGGAGGAGCCAGGATGCCCTGCAAGACTGCAGTGGCAAAGCCCGCTCTAGTTTTGGAGTATAATGGTAGGTGATGGTGCTTGGAGAAAGTATGTACAGAACTCCAAGTGGCTGCTTCCAAAATGTCTTTGGTAGGAACCCCCCTGAGGAAAGCTGCAGAGGTAGCTGTGGCCCTTGTGGAGTGAGATCTGATGCCTGTAGGTACAGTTTTACCGTGAATATAGAGTAACAAGAGCGTACGCAGTGGGCTATCCATTTTGAGATTGCCTGTTTGGAAATAGGCTTCCCTTGAGCACCTGTAGCATAGGACACAGAGTTGCTCTGATTTTCTGACAGGCTTTGTTCTGTCCAAATAATAACGGAGCTGTCTGTGAATGTCCAAGGAATATAGTAGCCTCTCCCCTTTGTTTTGTGGATTAGGGTGAAAGGTAGGTAAGTGGATAGCCTGATTCAAGGCTACCCTGGATACTACCTTTGGCATAAATGGATTGGTTCGTAAGGAAACTCTGTCCTGATAGAAAATGATGAAAGGCTGCACAGCCATGAGGGCTTGTAGTTCCGAAACCCTGCGTGATGAGGTGATAGCTAGCAGGAAGGCTGTTTTCCATGACAAATATTGCAGATCTGTTGAAGCAGCTGGCTCAAAAGGAGACAGTTAGTTTTTCTAGAATGAAATTGAGGTCCCAAGCAGGTACTGGTTGCTTCCTTGGGGGTTTTATATTCTTAGCCCCTCTGAGGAACTGTCTTAAGAGTGAGTGAGAGAATAAAGGAGGATCAGTGTTGTACTCTGCAGAAATGGCTGAGGCATGGATTTTGATGGAGGAGAATGAAAGTCCACTGCTTAACAGCTCGGCTAGGTACTGTAGTATTTGAGGTAAATTCAGTATTCCAGGATTCTGACCCTTTTTCTGATTCCAGGCACAAAACCGTTTCCATTTTGCGGAGTAGGCTTTTCTAGTAGAAGGTCTTCTGGCATCCAAAATGACATTCTGCACCTCCTTGGAGAGTAGGGTCTGCTGTGAGTTTAAGGAATCCTCCATGCGGCTAGATTGAGTGTTTTCAGCTGACTGTGAAGAGTTTTGAAGTTGTGCTGAGTCAGAAGAGGCATTAGAGGCAGGATCCATGGTGGGGAATGCGTCAGGCTCCTCAGGAGGGGGTACCAGTGTTGTCTTGGCCAGTCTGGAGCAATGAGAATCATCTTTGGTCTGTCTACTCTGGCTTTTAATAGAACTTTGGCCAACAGTGGAAGAGGTGGAAAGGCATAAACCGTCATTGTTGTCCAACTGAAAGAGAGAGCGTCCACTTTCCAGGCCTGTGGATGAAAGGTCCTTGAGCAGAATTTTGTCACTTGGTAATTTCTGTGGGTGGCAAAGAGATCTAGGTCTGGCCTTCCCCATGCTTGAATTATCATTGTAAAAACTTGAGGATGCAACTTCCATTCGTGTGGATCTGTTATATTTCTGCTCAGGTTGTCTGCCAGTGTTTTCCTTCCCTGGCAGGAATTGTGCTTGAAGTTGGATTTGCAATTCCAGAGCCCTGTTCCAAAGTGACATGGCTAGTCTGCACAGGGGGTATGAATGAGTTCCTCCCTGTTTATGTACCACATCACTGTGGTGTTGTCCGTTATCAATAGCTGGCCTGGATGCAGCAGGTCTTTGAAAGCCATAATAGCATTTATTACTGCTAGCATTTCCTTTTGATTGATGTGTAGGTGCTTTTCTTTTTGTGACCATTTGCCCTGAATGCACCGATCTGTCATGTGCGCCCTCCAGGCGTAGTCAGAGGCGTCTGTTGTGATGACTTGATTTGCTTGAGGCTTGCAGAATGGGAGACCGATGTTTCTTTTGCATGCTTGAGCCCACCACAGAAATTCCTTTAGAAGACATGGAATCGGTGGTATGATTGTTTCCAAACTGTGGCTGTGTTGAGACCATAAGTTTTTTTAGGTACCATTGAAGTTTCCTCATATGCAGCTTTGCACATGGGATTAGCAGGATGCAAGATGCCATGAATCCCAGAGCCTGCAGGATTTTCCTTGCAGTCAGCCTGGTGAAGGTTGCCAGTTTTCTGAAGTATTGAGTTAATTGCCCTTGTTTCTCTGGCGTGAGGTAGGCCATCTGGGTGTTTGTATCCAAGCTGGCACCCAGGAAAATTATTGTTTGAGAGGGTATTAGTCTTGACTTCTTTTTGTTGACTGTGTATCCCAGAGATTTCAACAACATTATTACAAACGCCAGGTGTTTCAGAAGAGTGTGTTTGCTGTCCGCTTGGATCAGGCAGTCTTCCAGATATGGGTATATTTGCATCCCTTGAAGTCTGCAGAAGACAATTACTGATGCCAGGCATTTCGTGAACACTCTGGGCGCATTAGATAAGCCAAAGGGCAATGCAGAGAATTGATAATGGGATGAACCTGCAAGAAATCTGAGGTATCTTCTGCAATCTTGTCTGATTGGGACATGCAGGTATGCCCTCCTTGAGGTCCAATGTTACCAGCCAAGACTCCTTGCCCAGCATGGGAAGAAGCTGCTGTAATGTGAGCATCTTGAACTTTGGTACGAGTAAATGTGTGTAGGATGGATAGGTCCAAAATAGGTCTCCAATCTTTGTCCTTCCTTGGTACCAGGAAGAGTCTGGAATAAAAACCTTCACCCTGTTCTTGTGCAGTTACCTCTTGAATAGCTTTCATGTCCATGAGATCTGAAATTTGTTTTTGTGTCTCTGCCCTTTGATTGTGTGGCAGGTTTGGCATGCTTCTCATTTTTGGAAGGGTGTGAAAGGGGAATCTGTAGCCTCTGTCTATAATATCCAGGATCCATTTGTCTTTTGTGACAATATGCCAATTTTTCGAAAATAATGCCAGTTTTCTGCCTAAAGGTGCTGCCATTTGAGCCTTGCTCGGCATGCAAAGGGGAAAGTCATTGGGTCTGCTTTCTGAATGGCTGTGAACTATCCTCACCCCCTCTTGGTGTAGGTGTTTGCCATTGTCTGCCTCTAAATGATCCTTGAGATTGCCCTCTACCTCTGAGGTCTGTCCGTGGCTGGAAAGGACCAATTTTTTGAAGGCCAATTTCTACTGAAGCGTGGCGGTTGTACCTGTAGGAAATCTTTCACTGTTTGCATTGATTTTGCCTTTTCCTCCATTTTCTTTAATACCTCCTCAGCTTTAACACCAAACAATACATCTTTTTGAATAGGTGCATCTAGTAATTTAGCTTTGACATGATCTGGTAAGGTTTGCTCTTTGAGCCAAGCATGTCTACGTATGACTGATCCTGTAACAGCAGCTCTACAAGAGGCCTCTAAAGCATCAAAACCACATTGCAAGGTATGTTTACCCACTTGTTCTGCACTATGCAACAAATCCTGCAACTCCTTCAAGTCTGGTTGTTCAGGTTGTGACATTTTGCTTTTCAACTGAGTTAACAAAACCTGTTGATACTTTAACATATGGAACTGACAGTTTAATGCCCTCATGGTTAAAGTGGCAGAGGTGTATACCTTTTTCCCCCACCTTTCTAAAGCTCTGGAATCTCTCTCTGAAGGTAATGGATTTTTGGCAGTGAAGGCCTTAATTCCCTTGGGACCCTGTGAAATAGTTTCTGGGTCAGCCGCATGGCTTTGTATAGGAATTGGTGTGAATCAGGAACCCGGTAATACCTGTCAGGCTTGACTGGAGCTGGAGGTAAAGAATCTGGGTTAAGGCTGGCCTCTGAATACACATCATCTAGTATGTCTAAGACAGGAGGTATAGCCAGAGGCCTGTGCTGAGGGAGCAAGAGGAAATCCCTGAGCCTTTTCTTGGAGTCTGAGTACTCTTGGCCTTCCCAGTGGAAGTGTTCCCTCAAGGTATGCAAGGTTTCCCCAAAAGAGTAATCCTCAGGGGGGGACAGAGGGAATGGACTCCTCTGCATCAGAATCTTCGAAAGGGGAGTAAGAATGTTCCTGGTCCTCAGAATGTTCTGAAGTAATGGAGGCCTGGTCCGAGGAAAGGTATTCTTCCTCCACTCTGGGCCTTTTGTCCGAGGGGGGTTGAGAACCCCTGATAAGAGTAATCAAATCCTCAGCCATTTTGAGCACCTGCTTTTTAGGCATGGGGCCTTGAGGGGGCCCTGTGGAGCTTGTCTTTTAGAATGCATGGCTGCTTTTGATTTAGTGTAAGCCTTAAATGGAAAAAGGCGGCAGCGGCCTGAAGACACCTTGAAAGGTGGCAGGCCTGTCTGAACTCTGAGTTTCCCCACCAAGAGTGGCTTCGGTATCTGTAGTCGGGGTGTGGGCCGCAGAGCCTGCGACCTCGGGCACAGAAGACATCACTAATGAAGTGTCATCGGTAGTCAGGGGCTGCGTAGGCGCCTCGCTGAGAACCGGAGAACATGTAGTCTGCTTTAGCGTGGTGTCGGTAGAAGCCGCGGACCACGTATGTCGGTCCTTATCTTTACGTCATTTACTCAAAATAGGAGTCTGAGTATCCGATGACATGTTGTAATTAAACTTTTTGCCAAAATAGTGTTGGGCGAACTCCGCCAGACGCTTAATAGTGCGTCTGTTGAATGTAGCACAAAAACGACAGGCCGAGACGTCGTGGTCTGGGCCTAAGCAAGGTATACAGAGGGAATGGAAATCCTTATGCGGTATTTGCTTCCCACATGAAATGCAATTATTAACTTTGTCTGACATCGGTCTGAGGCAAGAAAAGTTTCCCCAACGGGGTACTTGGCTTTTAAGAAGTCTTCAGTTGAAAAATATTCGTAATCTCAGGAGCTGGCCGACCGGCACTTGCGAACTGCTTCTGCTCGCGGCAAGAAAGACTGAAGAAAATGGCGTCGGCTGGATCTTTTATACCCCTGTCGCATTGACGTCAGGGAAGAAGCGACAACAATCGACGCCGGGCCTAGACTTTGGAATTCGGCCAACCGAGGACCCGCCTGACTACAGGAAAACCCATCTGTTATGACTGCAGCTGTATGCACGATGAACATTGTGAATATTTCAGCAGTCGGCCGACTGGCTCTTTCGAAATGCTTCTGCTTCGGGCACCGCACGGCAAGAAAGACTAAAAAAAAATGGTGTCGGCTGCATGTTTTACACCCCCTGATGTAATGGAAGAGAAGACAGCAACCGATGCAGGACCCAAGACTTTGGAATTCAGGCCGACTGGGGGCAACCTGCCAACAGATTACCCAAATGTAATGACTGCAACAGTGAAACATGAACATTGTGCACCCCCCTGCTTGTTTATGTACCACATAACCATGGTGTTGTCCATCTTTACCATTAGTTCTGGAAGAATGTGGTCCTTGAAGGCTGTCAAAGCATTTGGTACAGCTAACACTTCTGACTGATATGTAGATGCATTTGATTTGGGTTCCATTTGCCCTGAATGCACTTCCCTGCCAGGTGAGCCCCCCCATGCATAGTCTGATGCATCTGTAGTTAGGGTTTGGCCGGCAAGGGGTAGTGTGAATGGAAGTCCCTTGTTTTGGTGGCAGGCCTCTCCCCACCATAAGAACTCCAGGCGTAGGCAAGGTAGGATAGGAATCATTGTTTCCAGGCTGTGACAATGTTGACTCCATAGACTTTTTAAGTACCACTGAAGTTTCCTCATATGCAGTATTGCATATGGAATTAGTAGAATGCAGGAAGCCATGAACCCCAAAGCTTGCAGTATTTGTCTTGCATAAAGCAGGGTTTTTGTGGCCACTTGTCTGAAGTTACCAAATGAATTTGCTTTTCTGGCGTGAGGAAAGCCAACTGGGCAGTTGTATTCAAGGTTGCACCCAGGAATGTAATCTGGTGAGAGGGTACCAGTTGTGATTTCTTTTAGTTTATGGTGTACCCCAGAAACATTAGAATCCTTTTTACAAACGACAGATGATTTAGAAGTACGGCCTGGTTTTCTGCCTGAATTAGACAATCGTATAGGTATGGATATATTTGAATATTTCTTTGCCTGCAAAATACATTTACTGGTGCCAGGCACACTGAATGCCCTGGGCGCAGTAGACAAGCCAAAGGGCAGTGCAGAGAACTGATAATGCAAGTAGCCTGTTTTGAAGAATGCATCTTTGTCTAGCATAGGAAGTAAAGTACAGTTTTGTACCTACCATAAATGTAGATGTTAGAGTGCTAATACAGCTGCAGTAATCACAGATGGGTTTTCTGCCGTCAGGTGGTCCCTCGGTCGGACGAATTCCAAAGTCTTGGTCCGGCGTCGGTTGTTGTCGCTTTCTCTTCTGACGTCAGTGAGGCCAGAGTATATAAGACACAGCCGACGCCATGTTCTTCAGTCTTTCTTGCCCCAGATGTCAGGTGCCCCCAGAAGGAAGGCAATACCTAAATAATGCTTATATACATATACAAGCAATGCAATATAATCCAAAATCAGTGGTAGCAAGCAAATAAAACATAGCAGGATAACCCAGTCAGGTAGTATGAAGAGGTTGTTAGCCCCATGCCTTTACCAAGTGGGGAAGGAGGGAGGGAAACCTGTACTGCAGCTGTATTAGCACTCTAACATCTACATTTATGGTAGGTACAAAACTGTACTATGTTCATCGTGCATACAGCTGCAGTAATCACAGATGGGTAGAGTCCCAAAGCTATGCACAGGGTGGTAGGTACTAGGAGGAACTGAGTTGAGCCAGAATGCCCTGCAAAACAGCAGTGGCAAAGCCTGCTCTTGTTCTGGAATATAAAGGCAGATGGTAGTGTTTTGTGAAGGTATGTACACAGAACTCCAAGTGGCTGCCTCCAAAATATCTTTGGTAGGAACTCCTCTGAGGAAGGCTGTAGAGGTAGCTGTGGCCCTGGTGGAGTGTGATCTGATACCTGTAGGAACAGATTCCCCATGATAGGAGTAACAAAACCGTATGCAGTGGCCTATCCACTTTGAAATAGTCTGTTTTGTAACTGGCTTCCCTTGAGCCCCTACAGCATAGGGACACAGAGTTGTTCTGATTTCCTGAAGGACTTTGTTCTGTCCAAATAATAACGAAGCTGCCTATGGATGTCTAAGGAGTGTAGCAGCCTTTCCCCTTTGTTTTGAGGATTGGGGTAAAAGGTAGGTAGGTGTATGGCTTGATTTAAAGCTACCCTGGATACCACTTTAGGCATAAATGATGGGTTGGTACGAAGGGAAACCCTGTCCTGATGGAAAATGAGAAAGGACTGCACCGCCATGAGGGCCTGTAGTTCAGAAACCCTACGAGCTGAAGTGATGGCCAGAAGGAAGGCTGTCTTCCAGGACAAATATTGCAAATCTGTTGAGGCAGCTGGTTCAAAAGGAGGCAATGTTAATTTTTCTAGTATGTAATTAAGATCCCAGGCTGGTATTGGTTATTTCCTTGGTGGTCTTATATTCTTAGCCCCTCTGAGGAACGGTCGTAAGAGTGGGTGAGAAAATAAAGAAGGATCCGTGTTGAATTCTGCAGAAATGGCTGAGGCATGGATATTTATGGAAGAAAAAGAAAGTCCACTGTTCAATAGCTCCGCTAGGTACTGTAATACCTGAGGCAAGTTCAGTTTTCTATGGTCCTGGCCTCTTTTCTCATTCCAAGAGCAAAACCGCTTCCATTTTGCGGTAGGCTTTTCTAGTAGCTGGCCTTCTGGCCTCCAAAATGACATCCTGCACCTCCTTGGAGAGTAGGGTCTGTAGTGGTGTTAAGGAACTTTCCATGCAGCGAGATTGAGTGTTTTCAGCTGACTGTGAAGAGTTTTGTAGCTGTGCTGAGTCAGCAGAAGAGGCATTAGAGGCAGGGACCAGGGAGGAGTATGTGTTAGGCTCCTCAGGAGTGGGTACCAGTGTTGCCTTTGCCAATCTGGAGCAATCATTATCATCTTCGGCTTGTCTGTTCTTGCTTTCAAAAGCACCTTGGGCAGAAGAGGCAGAGGTGGGAATGCGTAAACTGTCCATGCTGTCCAACTGAATGAAAGGGCGTCCACCCTCCAGGCCTTTGGGTGAAAGTTCTTAAAACAAAACTTTTCCAATTGATGATTCCTGTGGGAGGCAAAAAGATCTATGTCTGGCCTCCCCCATGCTTGGATTATTTCTGCAAACACCTGAGGATGTAACTTCCATTCGTGTGGATCTGTCATTTTTCTGCTTAGATTGTCTGCCAGTGTGTTTTCCAATCTTGGCAAGTACTGTGCTTGAAGTTAGATTTGTCTTTCCAGAGCCAAGTTCCAAAGAGTCATGGCTAGTCTGCACAAGGGGTATAAATGTGTTCCTCCTTGTTTGTTTATGTACCACATTACCGTGGTGTTGTCTGTTCTTATCAGTAATTGTCCTGGATGCAGTAAGTCCTTGAAAGCTGTAATTGCATTTATTACTGCTAGCATTTCTTCTTGATTGATGTGAAGGTGCTTTTCTTTTTGGGACCATTTGCCCTGAATGCACCTGTCCGTCATGTGCGCCCCCCAGGCGTAGTCTGAGGAGTCTGTGGTTATGACTTGCTTTGCTTGAGGCTTGCAGAATGGGAGGCCTGTGTTTGCTTGACATGCTTGGGCCCACCATAGAAATTCCTTTTGCAAACATGGGATTATTGGTATTATTGTTTCCAAACTGTGACTGTGTTGAGACCATAGGTTTTTTAGGTACCATTGAAGTTTCCTCATATGCAGCTTTGCAAATGGGGTTAAAAAAATGCAAGATGCCATGAATCCCAGAGCCTGTAGGATTTTCCTTGCAGTAAGCCTGGTACTTTTTGCTAGTATTTTGAAGTACTGAGATAGTTGCCCCGGTTTTTCTGGTGTAAGGTAGGCCATCTGGGTGTTTGTGTCCAAGTTGGCACCCAGGAAAGTTATTTTCTGAGATGGTATTAGCCTTGATTTCTCTTTGTTGATTGTATATCCCAGAGAAAGCAGTAACCGTGTCACATATGCCAGATGTTCCAGAAGTATGTTCTTGCTGTCCGCTTGGATCAGGCAGTCCAGATATGGGTAAATTTGTATCCCTTGAAGTCTGCAGTAGGCAATCACTGATGCCAGGCACTTTGTGAATACTCTGGGCGCAGTAGATAAGCCAAAGGGCAATGCAGAGAATTGATAGTGGATTGAACCTGCAAGAAATCTGAGGTATCTTCTGCAGCTTTGTCTGATTGGGACATGCAGGTATGCTTCCTTGAGGTCCAATGTTACCAGCCAAAACTCCTTGCCCAGCATGGGAAGAAGCTGCTGTAATGTGAGCATCTTGAATTTTGGTACGAGTAGAAATGTGTTTAGGATGGATAAGTCCAAAATGGGTCTCCAGTCGGTTCCTTTCCTTGGTACCAGAAAAAGTCTTGAATAAAAACCTTGACCTTGTTGGTGAGTAGGTACCCCTTGAATAGCTCTCATGCTTATGAGCTTTGAAATTTGCAGTTGTGCCTCTGCCCTTTGATTTTGTGGCAGGTTTGGCATGCCTCTCATTTTTGGAAGAGTGTGAAATTGAAATTTGTAGCCTCTGTTTATAATGTCCAGGATCCATTTGTCTGTTGTGACAATATGCCAATTGCTTGCAAATAATGCTAGTTTCCCTCCCAAAGGTGCTGCCAGCTGAGACATGCTTGGCATGGAAATGAGGGAGTCATTGGGTTTGCTTCCTGTATTGTTGTGCACAGTCTTCGCCACCTCTTGGTGCTGGAGTTTGCCATTGTCAGCCTCTATATGATCCTTGTGATTGCCCTCTGCCCCTTGTGCGTCTGTATCTACCTCTTTGGGGCTTGTCAGTGGCTGGAAAGGACCAGTTTTTTGAAGGCCAATTTCTGCTAAAACGTGGTGGTTGGACCTGTAAGAAAGCTTTGACAGTTTGCATAGATTTGGCTTTTTCTTCCATTTTCCGTAGTATCTCCTCAGCATTAGTACCAAACAGCACATCCTTTTGTAAAGGAGCATCTAGAAGTTTAGCTTTCACATGATCAGGTAAATTTTGTTCCCTAAGCCAGGCATGTCTGCGAATGACTGATCGTGTAGCTGCCGCTCTACTTGAGGCCTCTAGGGCATCATAACCACATTGTAAGGTGCGTTTACCCACTTGTTCTGCACTATGCATCATATCCTGTAACTCTTTTAAATCTGGTTGTTCAGGTTGAGACATTTTGTTCCTTAATTGTGATAACAGGAACTGTTGATATTTAAGCATATGAAACTGACAATCTAAGGCCCTCATGGCTAGGGTGGCCGAGGTATATACCTCCTTTTTACCCCACCTTTCTAAAGATCTTGATTCCCTTTCTGCAGGAAGTGGATTTTTGGCAGTGGAGGCCTTCAATCCCTTGGGGCCTTGTGAAATGGTTTCAGGGTCAGCATTATGGATTTTGAAGAGAAATTGGTGAGAGCTGGGTACTCTGTAATACCTATCAGGTTTGACTGGTGCAGGAGGCAGAGAATCCAGGTTAAGACAAGCCTCCGAATAGACATCATCCAGTATGTCCAAAACAGGGGGTATAGCCAGAGATCTGTTTTGAGGTAACAAAAGAAATTCCCTAAGTCTTTTCTTGGAATCTGAAAAGTCTTGGCCTTCCCAATGTAAGTGTTCCCTCAATGTGTGTAAGGTTTCCCCAAAGGAAAAATCCTCAGGAGGGGATACAGACGGAATGGACTGTTCTGCATCCGAATCCTCAAAAGGAGAGTAAGAGTGTTCCTCTGCATCAGAATGTTCTGATAAAATGGATCCCTGATCAGAAGAGGGAGAATCTCCTCCACTCTGGGTCTCTTGTCTGGAGGGGGTTGAGAACCTCTGATAAAAGTAATTAAATCCCCAGCCATTTTAAGCATCTGTTTTTTAGGCATGGGACTTGGAGATGGGCCCTGTGCAACAGGCCTCGTGGGATGCCTGGCTGCTTTGAATTTAGTAAAGGCCTTAATTGAAAAAGAAGATGAGGACCTAAATACACCATGGGTGGAGGTGGACCTGTCCACATTAGTAGGCTCAACATTAGCAGAGGCTTCGGTTGTAGTCTGGGAAAGGGGCCGAGGACCCAGCGGTCTCAGGTACAGAGGACACCGCCAAAGGAGTGTCGTCGGTAGTCAGGGACTGCAGAGGCGTCTCGCTGAGAACCGGACCACGTGTAGCCTGTTTTGGCGTGGTGTCGGCGGGGACCGCGGGCCTCACGTGTCGGTCCTTTTCCTTGCGTTTTTTGGACAAAACGGCAGACGGAGTGTCCGACAACATTTTATAATCAAAAGCTTTACCAAAGTAGTGCTGGGCGAACTCCGCCCGACGCTTAATAGTGCGTTTATTGAAGGTAGCGCAAAAGCGACAGCCCGAGACGTCGTGGTCTGGGCCCAAACAAGATATGCAGAGGGAATGGAAATCCTTATGCGGTATTTGCTTCCCACAAGAAATACAATTAACTTTTTCTGACATCGGTCTGAGGCAAGAAAAGTTTCCCCAACGGGGTACTTAGCTTTAATGAAGACTTTGGTTTCCAAAATATTCGTAATTCCGGAGCTGACCGACCGGCACTTGCGAACTGCTTCTGCTTCGGGCACCGCGCGGCAAAAAAGACTGAAGAACATGGCGTCGGCTGTGTCTTATATACTCTGGCCTCACTGACGTCAGAAGAGAAAGCGACGACAACCGACGCCGGACCTAGACTTTGGAATTCGGCCGACCGAGGGACCGCCTGACGGCAGAAAACACATCTGTGATTACTGCAGCTGTATGCACGATGAACATCTGGTGAAGAGTCAGCATCTTGAATTTTGGAATGTCCAGAAAGGTGTTTAGAGTAGACAGGACCAGAATCGGACGCCATGATTTGCCTTTCCTGGGTACCAGAAAAATCCTGAAATAAAAACCTTGTCCCTTTTCCTCTTCTGGTACCGGTTGAATAGCCCCCATGCTAAGAGGGAAAGTACTTGTTTTTGAGCCTCTGCCACTGATTTTGGGGCAGGTACGGCCACTCGTTTGGTGTTGGCAAAGTGTAGAAATGAAATGTGTCCCTGGGACACTATAGTTAGAACCCATTTGTCCTGGATTATGAGTTCCCAGTTCTTTGCATTAAGAGCAATTTTCCCCCCCAAAGGGGCAGCTAAAAGGTAAGTGCTTGGTAATTTTAAAGGAAAGTCATTGAGACTGTTTACCATAGGAGGGAGTCTTGTTATTTCCAGATATGGAAGTGGAGGCCCCCCATTGCTTAGTTCTGAGTCCCCTGGGACTGAAACTTGGAGGTTTTGGTGCGTCTAGGTTTGGCTTGAGAGGATCTGCAAGGAGCTGGAAAGGACCAATTCTTAGTAGGCCAGTGCCTACTAAATCTTGGAGGTTGCACTTGTAAGAAATATTTTACAGTTTGCATAAATGTATCATCTTCCATCTTTTTTAGAACTTCTTCAGCATTATCACCAAACAGGCAGTCCTGATTTAAAGGAGCATCCAACAATTTCGCTTTAACATGATCAGGCTGAGATTGCTCATTAAGCCAAGCATGCCTTCTAAGCACAGACCCAGTCACAGCAGCCCTGCAAGAGGCCTCTAAATCAGAAGTGTCCAACCTGCGGCCCGCGGGCCGCATGCGGCCCTCAGAGCTCTTCCATGTGGCCCTCAACCTCTAACTGCAACATCGATGTACACATGCCCCAAAACACTTTTTTTGTTTTGTGTTTTTCACTCTCGTGAGCTACAAAGCTAATGTCGGTGTGTGCATAAACCAAAGCACCCTTCTAGTTTTGTTTTTGAGCCAAAAAAGGGTCAGTGTGTTTACGCCATTATTTTGCGCCGAACAATCAGTGTGTATGTGTGTGTTTTCACTGAAGAGGGACTTGTGCATGGATTTGCTGCTGTTGCCTTTGAAAGGGACAGCACATGTCTGTGTTAATAGGTAAGTGCAGAGTGAGTGAGTGCATGCATGAAAGCAGAATTATGTGTGTGAAAGTAGAAGAAGAGTGTGTGTGTGTATGTGTGTGTATGTGTGTGCATGACAGAGAGAGATGCATGCACAAAGAGGCTAACAATGATCAGTCTACCTACTGAACACAAACAAGTTAGGTCACAAATATATTGTACATTAAAAGTACACTTTCATTAAATTGCGGATTTCCTGACAGGGAGAGTGTTGTATTGAACATGAACTCATACCTCTTAATTGTATGGATTTTCAGAGAATGTCTGGATTTTTGCCTCATCTTCCAATTAGTGTCTTTTGCTTAGTAAATAAAAGTAGTCATCCAAGGTAATGCAGTTCCAGGGAGTAAGAATGAGACAGCGGCCTAGGGTTAATGGGTCAGTAGTGGACTGACTATGTGGGACTTTAGCATATAAAGTTGTATTGTTTTTTCAGAAACAAAAAAGCACCTAGTACTGTTTTTTCATTGGTGGGTTCTAAGCAGTGGTAGATTGAACAGTAAGCATAGCTTTGGCAGATCATCAATACTGGCAAATCAAGTGGGCACAATGTCATTTTTTAAATGTTGGGGGTTTTGGTGTGTATGTGTGTGCTTATGTGTTGGGAGTGCTGCAACAGTAGATGATTATTAAAGACAGAGACTTACGGACTGTGGAGAATATGTTTCTTTGTTTCAAAACCTGATACTTGGGTACGCATGCCAAAAGTAGATTTTTTAAGACATAGCTTCTTGCCATTTGCAGTAGATGGATATTTACATTTAATGGACAATGTATTAGTGTGGGCCTGTGGGGTTCTGAAGGATGCCAAGTCTACCACTGCCAATGTCTTGTAAAGTGACCTGGAAATGGATATTGGGATGTTACTGAAAAATATAGTAAGTGGGCTTAGAAATACAGATTAATTAAACAAGGTGTAATTTACATGCCATAATTTAATTTATTTCAGGTAGTCCAGATACTGGTTGATTGTATACCATTAGACTTAATTGGGGAGAGCTGTTATTCTGGGGAAACAAGCAGCCCTAGTTTCAATGAAAGCTCTATGGTTGCTTACAGGTAGGAAGTTGCAGGATGTTGATGCAATGTGTTTTATTTATTATTTTGAATGCATTTGTCATTTCAAAGCATGGTTTTCTTTGTTGCAAAAGAAGGCAGGACTGAATGAGCCATATAATGTTTAACTGACAATGATGGGACAGAAAGATTATAAGTAATGTATAATGTTTGCATCTATAGTTGTTTCAATGGTGTCTGTGATGCATAACTATTCTGGGGCCTGTGTCCCACTTTTATTTTTCACTTTGTCCAGATTTCTTGCTCTAAGGTTGAGAAGTATGGTTCCATACTAAATCAGAAGTTGTATTTACCTTGCAAGACTTTTCAGCATAATTATGAAAAACAGAGCCTTTTTAATATCTCTGCTTATTTCCAATATAAACTGCCATGTAACCTTGCAAATAACCTTCTTATTAAGCTACTTTACTTCTTTTGGAATTGACAGGTATGATTCATCTGTTCGGACATACGCATAGAGTGCTAATGTGACTGATTTCTTGCAGCAGTCTGTGGTTTACATATCACAATAACTTTTCTGTGTTTCTGGGTGTGTAATCAACTTAACAGTTTTAAAGATGTTTTCCGAAAATAAATAAATATATATATAATAAATAAATAATCCTCTCTACACTTTGAGCTATTGACAAAGTCTGAGAATTTGTTTTTTTCAAAAGCGAAGGTCAGCATTACAGCTCAGTAAACTGTCAGTCTGTGAGTAACTTCTGTACAAATTAAAATGTCTGAATGTCAAATGGCTTTTGATTGGAGGGAAGTTTATTTTTATTTATTTTATTTTATTTTATTTTACATTTGTTTACCAGGAAAGTCCGACTGGACACAGGTCCATTTTCAGCGGAGGCCCGGGGAGAAAAGCTCCAAAAAGAACACAAAACAATATAATACAATACATGAGAGAGAGAGAGAGAGAGACAGCAAATCATGGCTGTAGCACTCATACAATATGGCAGAGATTACATCTTGTAACTGTGAGAATCATTGAGGTACAGAATATTTTTTTTTACAGTTATAATTACAGCAAGGTAAATATCAAATGATTTAAGTTTTCAGGAGAAAGCTGTTTGTACGTAACTGAAGCTCTGAAACAATCTTTTGGTATGGATTAACCTGGGGATTAACACAAGTTATATGTTTACACCAGTATGTAGCATTATCTAAGAGAGTTTATGGTTTTCTTATTGATTTACTTTTTGCCGAGCAGTTGTTTGTTGATTTATTGATGGTCCTTTGGTAGGAGGAAATTGCATGGATGAATCCATCTCTATTATGATTTTTTTTCAGATATTTTGACTTCCAGATAATTTCATTCAGTGAGTGGATGTCATGTGATTACTGAGGTTGCCTATTTTACAAATAGGGGCGTGTGTGTGTGTGTGTGTGTGTGTGTGTGTGTGTGTGTGTGTGTGTGTGTGTGTGTGTGTGTGTGTGTGAGAGAGAGATTTAGTATGTATAGTGAATATTTTTTGCAAATGGAATTCTTAGTTAAACAGGCCCCTCTTCTTGGGCAAGTAGACTTGAGTAACCAATATTAGATCTTAGCCATCCAGCTGGGAAAGGTTAGTATGTGGATTTTACATCTGGTTTGATGAAGGCTATGCTACTTACTCAAGGAGTACATTTATGGCTATCCATCCAGCCATCCAGTTGTCGTGTTGCTGAACTACATTGTTTGATAATGAGAGGAGCTTTTTACAGAAGATGAAGGTTTTGTGTCAAGCATCTGTCCATACAAAGCGGCTTGTTTATGTTGCAGTGAAGGCTGTGGTCTTTATAGTGAGCGTTTTAAGTATAACCAATATTTCTGAGGTAGAGGAAGTCTCTTAAGGCAGGATCTTTCTTAGCCTGAAAAGCTAGCCAATGATGACATTTATAGGGGCCAGTGAGAGACAGAGGAAAGCAAGAAGCTTTTTAGTCTGTTTGGATAACTAAGTGAACTTAGTCCTTCGACCTTTTTTGTCAGAAATGGTTGTAGTATTTCTTTTGGCAGGGTGTTTTGTTGAGGCACATACCAAAAGGGGCATTGCACTCAATAATGGCTCTTGTAAAGGAAGAATACAGGGATTTTATGACCTCCTTGTCCCTGGAAGAGGTACCCTTACTAATGAAGTGGGCCATGTAAAAAGCTTTCCTTACAACGGAGACAATGTGGTGGTCAAAAGTCAGGTTTCTATCAGCCTAGGTGCCCAAGTACCATACGACTTATTGTGTGCTTACAACATTGTTATTAATGTGATAATTTGTGGGGACATCACTCTCCTCAAAGGGGATGATGATGCATTTTTTGGCATTTAGCTTGAGGCCATATTTCTGGCACCAGTTATTTGTTTGGGTGAGACCCTCTTGTAGCTTATTCAGAATTGTTTTATTAAGTCAGTAATGTGAATTCTTTACTTTATTGCAAATTTGTTGGGTTATTTTTGTGGATTATAGTATTGTAGGACTGCTGATGTTGACATTTTACGTAGCTGGACTGCTGGAATGTTTTTTTCCCAGTGAGAAATGCTAGTGCTGTAGTGAATATCTGTTTATTTGTTAAAAAAATATATATATATTTTATATATATAGATATATATATATATATATATATATTTTTTTTTTTTAACTAAAATGTTAGATTTAACTGTTAGATTGGAGAATTAGAATGAGAACAAGAATTTTAAGGCAACTATTAGGCATTTATTACATTTTTTCATTGTTCAAATGTACCCACAGTACAGCCAGGAGGTTGACTGTGGTCTTCCGGAGCAATGAAAGAGTTAACTATATGATATATTTTATATGCGGCCCCAAGACCATTTCTGTTCACTCAATGTGGCCCCAGCAAGCCAAAAGGTTGGACACCCCTGCTCTAAATAATCAAAACCACATTGCAAAGTATGTTTTCCAACTTGCTCAGCAGAATGCAGTAAATCCTGTAAATCTTTATTTTCCACAGTCAGAAATCAACATGATTTTCTGTTTAAGCAGTCCAATAATATGCTGTTGATATTTTAACATACAAAATAGGCAGTTTAAAGCCCTGATTGCCAAGGTTGCAGAAGTATAAACCTTTTTACCCATCTATCCAGCTCCGTGGAGACTATCAGAAGGGGTATTATTTTTAGCAGTAGAAGCCTTAATGTCCTTGGGCCCCTGAGAAGTGGTTTCTGGATCCGCAACAGGATTTTTGAAAAGGAACTTGTGACTCAGGAACCCTGTAGTATCGGTCAGGTTTACTAGGAGCCGGAGGCAGGGAATCAGGGGCCATACTGGATTCCGAAAACATATCAACAATATCTAGTACAGGAGGTATAGCCAAAGGCCTATGCTGAGATAGAAGGAAATCCCTAAGCCTCTTTTTGGATTCAGAAAATTCCTGACTTTCCCAGTAGAAATTCTCCCTTAAGGTATGTAAAGTTTCCCCAAAAGAAAAGTCCTCAGGGAGGGGAAGCAGAGGGAATGGAATCCTCTGCATCAGAATCCTCATAAGTAGAGATGGACAAATCCACATCATTAGAAAATCCAAAGAAAAAGAGTCCTGATCAGAAGATATAGTCAAGTTCAGACCTAGGCCTCTTAGAAGGGGGGTGGGGGGGGGGGGTGAAACCCCTGACTAGTGTAATAAGATCTTCAGCCATTTTGATCATGTGTTTTTTAGGCATAGGGGCCTGAACATGTGGCCTGGGGGTCGTTTTTTTAGACAGATTGAGATTTAGGCCTTAGTATTGTAGGTGGAGTCTGTTTAATATGCAAGTCTGTAGGCCCGAATACACCAGACGCCGGTGCCTGCACAGCGGCTTCGGACCCATCCAAGGTAGAGACATCCACGGGTTCCATAGGTGAAGCATCTTGTGGCATACCAGACTTCGAATGGGTCACAGTAGAGGCCTGCGAGTCAGAAGTAGCTGGTATCAGGGGCTGCAAAAGTGCCTCTGAGTACAGGCGAACTGGCTTAGGAGAAGCGTCGTTGGCATTTTTGGACCTAGACGACCTGTCTTTCTTTGCGTTTTTTCGGCATCCTGGTAGTCGGATGGCTAACCAACTTAATGTCTGGAAAATTAAACTGAAAACCGAAATATTTAGAAGCAAAAATGTACAGACGACGGGATGGTGCGCTGATTAAATAAAGCACAAAACCGACAGCAAGGTACGTTGTGGTCAGGGCCTAGGCAAGGAATACAGTACAGATGAAAATCCTTATGAGGTATTTGCTTTCCACAACTAATGCAATTATTAACTTTTACTGACATTGGAAGGAGCAAGCAAAAAAGTTTCCACAACGGGGTACTTAGCTTTAAGTTGAAGACTTCAGTTCTGAAACTCGAAAACGAAAATTTCAGGAGTTGCCTGACCAGCACTTGCGAACTGCTTCTACTTCGGGCACCGCACAGCAAGAAAGACTGATGTAATGGCGTCAGCTGCATGTTTTATACACCTGACATCATGGAATACGGGACAGCAACCAACGCAGGACCCAAGACTTTGTTAATCAGGCTGACTGAGGGCAAACTGCCAGCAGATTACCCAGATGTAATGACTGCAACAGTGAAACACGAAGAACATCCAGTGACTGCTGCCCTGCAAGATGCTTCTAGGGCATCAAAACCTCACTGTAATGTGTACTTAGTTACTTGACATGCAGAATGCATTAACTCTTGTAACTATTTTCTGCACAAGCAGGGAAAGAAAATATTTTTTTGTTTGAGGAGTCCCATTGTATGTTGCTTATTATTTCAACATATGGAATGACAATTTAATGCTCTAACAGCAAGAAGCAGAGGTATATACTTTTTTACCCCATCTGTCTAATGCTCAGGAATCCCTATCTGAAGGGGTGGTATTCTTAGCTGAGGTTGCTTTGATTCCTTTAGGTCCTTGAGAGATGATCTCTGGGTCAGCAGTAAGATTATTGAAAAGAAATTTGTGTGCGTCAGGGACTCTATAGTACCGGTCAGGTTTCTTGGCAGCAGGAGGGAGGGTGTCAGAAGTCAGACTGGATTCCATATAAACATCATCCACGACATCCAGGACAGAAGTGGTCAAAGGTCTGTGCTGTGGAAGATCTAAGAATTCAGAGTATCTTTTTTGACTGAGGATAGTCCTGGCATTCCCACTGAAAATGCTCCCGTAAAGTATGTAGGGTTTCACCAAAGGAAAAGTCCTCAGGTGGAGAGGCTAAAGGGATGGATTCCATTGCATCAGAATCCTCATAAGCAGAGAGGGGTTGCTCATCTTCATATTCAGCTGCAACAGTCATCGGACTCCTGTTTAGATAAAACTACTGGGGACAAGTCTCTCTTGAAGCCTAGCTTCCCCTGATAAGTATTACAAGGTCTTCTGCCATTTTTAGAATTTGAGACTGAGGCAAAGAAGCAGGTGCCGGGCTTGGGTAATTTTTTTGGGTGTGGGTCGTACCCTGGGTCTTAGAAACTTGGTTGTTTTCAAAAGAACTGTAGACGCGAAAGAAGTCTGTCTGTGCCGAGTATTTGCAGTGCAAAGTACTTCCTCGGACGCCAGTGCCTGCTCAGTGGCTCCAAACCCATCCAATGTAGAGACATCCACAGGATCCTTAGTCGAAGAAGAGTCTCGCAGCGAAAGGGTCTTGGTAGCGGCCTGCAAATCCATAGAAGCAGGCATTAGGGCCTGCAAAAGCACCTCACTGAGGACCGGAAAGCTGACAAGCCGCTGGCAGTCTTGGACCTGGGAGCTCTGTCTTTATACTTGTTTGTTCGGAAGATGAGTTGTCGGATGGCTTACCAAAGCCATATCGGAATTCCAGGACTGAGCAAAAATATCTAGCTACAATAAGGGCCCGACGTATAGTTCTGGTGTTGAACAAAGCACAAAAGCGACAGTGAGGGATGTCGTGGTCTGGGCCTAAACAGGTGAAGCAGTAAAAATGAAAGTCTGTGTGTTATTTGCTTACCAAAGGCGAGACAATTGTTAACTTTCTGACATCGGTTAGAGCAAGAAAAAAGGATCCCCAATGGGGTACTTGGCTTCAGAAGACTTCAAATTCAATTCGGAAATGAACTCAGGTAGCGGCCGACCAGCACTCATTCGAACCGCTTCGGCTTCAGGCTCCTCAGCAAGAAAGACGGATATAATGGCGTCTACTGCCTGATTTTATACCATTGATGACCAGTCAATCCTGTTGCGAAAGCAAATGACGCAGAAATACTGAGCCTTTTTTATTCGGGCCGACTGAGGGTAACCCCCTGGCAGGATAACCCAAGTGTGATGACTGCAACAGTGAAACACGAATAAAATCTGCCGGCGTTGAAGTAGGCAGTACCACCAGCGCTGACCCCCTGACTCCAGAACCTCTCAGATCCAGGGAATCTGATACTGGAGGACAGATCAGCGAAGGAGAAATCGGGCAAATAATGGTAGTGAACTCCCCCCTCCAGGGGGAAGAGGGTGCCAAGCAAGACCCCCATCTGTAGCTGGGTGCGAATAAAAGTACAGTTGTGTACACTTAACATAAATGGTAGATGTTAGAGTGTATTCACTGTTGCAGTCATTACATTTGGGTTATCTGCCTGCAGATAGCCCTGGGCCAGCCTGAATACCAGTCTTGGATTCCTGCATCAGACTGTCTCTTCAATGACGTCAGGGGTATAAAACATGCAGCAGATGCCATTACATCAGTTTTTCTTGCCCCAGATGTCAGGTGCCCCCATAACGGGAAGCAATTGCAGGTTATGTTACACCTCCAACAAAAAGCAAATACACCAGAAAGCTCAAATACACCAAGCAAGGAAAGGTAGAGCCAAGAGAAGTCAGGAGGCTGGAGGGAGGGTAACCAGGACTGCAACAGTGAATACACTCGAACATCTACATTTATGGTAAGTGCACACAACTGTACTATGTTCTTAGTGTTTCACTGTTTTAGTCATTGCATTTGGGTAGATTCCCAAAGCTATGGTTGGGAGGATGGATTTATACAGCATTAGGACTGGCTATAAAGGCCCTGCAAAACAGCAGTGGCAAAGCCAGCTCTGGATTTAGAGAAAATTAGTAAATGATAATGTTTGGTGAAAGTATGAACTGAACTCCAGGTAGCAACTTCTAGAATATCCCAGGTAGGAACACCTCTGAGAAAGGCTGTAGAAGTAGATGCAGCCCTGGTGGAATGAGATCTGATCCCCTAGGGGAAAGGTTTTCCATGCTGCTTTAGCAAAAATGAATACAATGGCTTATCCATTTGGAAATGGTTTGCTTTGAAATAGCCTTTCCCTCTGTCCCTGCAGCAAATGCGACCAGTAGTTCAGATTTGCTTCGAGATTTAGTCCTGTCCAAGTAAAATCGAAGTTGTCTGTGTACATCCAATGAATGCAGAATCCGCTCCCCCTTTTTTCTGTGAATTGGGAAAGAGTTGGCAAATGAATGGACTGATTAAGAGCCACAATGGATACCACCTTGGGCATGAAGGATGGGTTGGTCCTGAGTGACACCCTGTCCACAGGAAAAATGATGAAAGGCTCCACTGCCATAAGGGCCTGTAATTCAGAAATCCTTCTAGCTGAAGTGACTGCTAAAAGGAAGGCTGTTTTCCAGGAAAGAAATTTTAAGTCTGCAGAAGCAGCTGGCTCGAAAGGAGGGAGAGTGAGTTTCTCCAATACAAAGTTAAGGTCCCAGGCAGGGGTTGGAGCTCTCCTGGGTGCTCTCAAGATTTTGGCCCCTCTCAAACACTGCTTTAGCAGAGGACGAGAGAAGAGGGGAGGTTCTGTGTTGTAATGAGCTGAAATGGCGGAGGCATGGATTTTTATGGAAGAAAAAGACAGGCCCTTGTGAAGCATCTCAGTTAAGTACTGCAAAATCTGAGGTAAACTGGGCACTGCTGTGCTTATTCCTTGAGATCGATTACAGGCACAGAATCTGATTTGTCAGCATAAGATTTTCTAGTACTAGGTCTTCACGCCTCCAAAATGACACCCATCACAGGTTTGCGGAGGGATGCTAAGGGGGAACTTAAGTGAATAGCCAAGCTGCAAGATTCAAAGTTTGGAGCTGAGGGTGCAGAATTTGGTTGTTCTGCTGACACAGTAAGGAGGGTGTCAGAGGCAAGTGCCATGGAGAGATTTGCGACAGACTACGTAGGAGTGGGTACCAGTGTTGGAGAGGCAAGTCTGGAGCAATCAAAATAATGTTTGGTCTTGTCTGACTTTTAGTAGAACTTTGGAGAGTAGAGGCAGAGGGGGAAAGGCATATAGTGATAGATTTTCCCAGCTGAAGAACAGAGCATCCACTTTCTATGCTTTTTTGTGAGGAGTTCTTGTGCAAAATTTGTCCAACTGGTAATTCTGAGGTGAGGAAAAAAGATCTAGGTCAGGGCTCCCCCATTTGCTTGTCAACATGTTGAAAATCCATGGTTCCAGTTTCCATTTGTGTGGGTCTGAGATTTCTGCTTAGTTCGTCTGCCAAAATATTCAGTTTCCTGGCAGGAATTGAGCTTGTAGTAGTGCTTGATAGCTCAAGGCCATGTTCCACAATGCCATGGCTAGTTTGCAGAGAGGGTAGGAATGTGTACCCCCTGCTTATGTACCAAATAACTGTGGTGTTGTCCGTCTTTACCATTAGTTGTCCTGGATGAAGGCAGTCCTTGAAGGCTGTCAGTGCATTCTGTACAGCTAGCATTTCTTTTTGATTGGTGCATTTGATTTGGGCTCCATTTGCCCTGAATGCACTTCCCTGTCAGATGAGCCCACCATGCATAGTCTGATGAGTCTGTAGTTAGGGTTTGGGCGGCAGGGAGTGGTGTGAATGGCAGTCCCTTGTTTTGGTGGCAGGCCTCTACCCACCATAGGAACTCTAGTTGCAGGCAAGGAAGGACAAGGATCACGGTTTCCAGGCTGTAACAATGTTGACTCCATAAACTTTTTAAGTACCACTGAAGTTCCCTCATATGCAATCTTGCATATGGAATTACAAGAATGCAGGAGGCCATGAACCCCAAGGCTTGCAGTATTTGTCTTGCAGATAGGGTTTTTGTGACCACGTTTGAAGTAAGTCACCAAATAAAGTTGCTTTTCTGGCGTAAGGAAAGCCATCTGGGCAGTTGTATTCAAGCTTGTACTCGGGAATATAATTTTTTTGAGAGGGTACCAGTTGTGATTTCTTTTCGTTTATACTGTACCATAGACAAGTTAGAACCCTTTTTACAAACGCCAGATATTTTAGAAGAATGGCCTTGTTTTCTGCCTGAAATAGACAATCATCCAGGTATGGATTTATTTGGATATTTCTTTGCCTGAAAAATGCAAGTACTGGAGCCAAGCACTTTGTAAAGACCCTGGGCGCAGTAGATAAGCCAAAGGGCAGTGCAGAGAACTGAAAATGCAAGTAGCCTGCTTTGAAGCAGAGGTATCTTCTGCAAGATTCCCTGATAGGGATATGCAGGTTAGTCTCTTTCAAATCTAGTGTTGCCAACCAGGCATCTTTGCCTAGCATAGGAAGTAACTGGTGAAGAGTCAGCATCTTGAAATTTGGAATGTCCAGAAAGGTGTTAGAATAGACAGGTCCAGAATTGGACGCCATGATTTGTATTATCTGGGTACGAGGAAAAGTTTGGAATAGAAACCTTGTCCCTTTTCCTCTTCTGGTACTAGTTGAATAGCCCCCATGTTTAAGAGGGAAAGTACTTGTTTCTGGGCCTCTGCCCACTGATTTGGGGGCAGGTCTGGCCATCCATTTGGAGTTGGCAACGTGTGGAAATGAAATCTGTATCCCTGGGATACTATACTTAAAACCCATTTGTCCTGGGTTATAAGTTGCCAGTTTTTTGCATGAAGAGCCAGTTTTCCCCCCAAAGGGGCGGCTAAAAGGCAAGTGCTTGGTAATTCTAGAGGAAAGTCATTGAGACTGCTTACCACAGGGAGGTGTCTTGTTGTTTCCAGGTTTGGAAGAGGAGACACCCCATTGCTTAGTTCAGAAAGTCCCTTGGCACTGAAACTTGGTTCCTTTGGAATGTCTGGGTTTGACTCGAGTGGCTATGGAAGGAACTGGAAAAGACCAGCTCTTAGTAGACCAGTGCCTACTAAATCTTGGAGGTTGTACTTGTAAAATATTTCACAGTTTGCATAGATTTAGCTTTATCTTCCATCTTTTTTAGAACTTCAGCCTTATTACCCAAAATACGGTCCTGTTGCAAAGGAGCATCCAACAATTTTGCTTTAACAATATCAGAGACTGTTCTGAGCCAAGCATGCCTTCCAAGCACAGACCCAGTTACAGCAGCCCTGCAAGAGGCCTCCAAAGAATCAAAATCACATTGCAAAGTATGTTTTCTAACTTGTTCAGCTGAATGCAATAAATCCTGTAAATCTTTATTTTCCACACAATCAGAAATCAACATAATTTTCTGTTTAAGCAGTCCCATGATATGCTGCTGCTGTTTTAGCATATGGAATAGACAGTTTAAAGCCCTGATTGCCAAGGTTGCAGAAGTATAAACTTCCTTACCCCATCTATCCAGCGCCCTGGAATCTCTACCAGAAGGGGTAGGATTTTTAGCAGTAGAGGCCTTAATGCCCTTGGGGCCCTGTGAAATTCTTTCAGGATCCGCAACAGGATTTTTGAAAAGGAATTTGTTGGAGTCAGGAACCCTGTAGTATCCTGTCTAGTTTACAAGGGGCCGGAGGCAGAGAACCAGGAGCCATACTAGATACTGAAATCATCATCCACAATGACTAAAACAAGAAGTATAGCCAAAGGCCTATGCTGAGGAAGAAGGAAATCCCTAAGCCTCTTTTTAGATTCATAAAAATCCTGACTTTCCCATTGGAAATGTTCCCTTAAGGTATGTAAAGTTTCCCCAAAAGAAAAATCCTTGGGGGGGGCAGAAATAATGAAATCCTCTGCATCAGTCTCCTCATAAGTAGGTACAGACAAATCCTGGTCATTATAAAAAAAGAGTAAGAAGAAATACAGTCCTGTTCAGAAGATTCATAGTCTATTTCAGCCCTTGGCCTCTAAGAAGGGGGGGGGGGGGTTGACTGCCCCTGATCAAAGTAATTAAATCTTCAGCCATTTTGATAATTTGTTTTTTAGGCATAGGGGCCTGCACATGTGGCCTGGGCGTTGGTTTAGACATAGATCGAGATTTTGGCCTGAACATTGAAGATGGTGTCGGTTTAATATACAAATCTGTAGGCCTGAATACACCCTCAGAAGCTGGTGCCTGCACAGCAGCTCCGGACCCATCCAAGGTAAGACATCCACAGTCTTAAGCATCACGCGGCATACTGGACTCCGAATGGGTCTCAGTAGAGGCCTGTGAATCAGAAGTAGCGGTTATCAGAGGCTGCAAAACCACCTGAGTACCGGCAAACTGGCGACTGGCTTAGAAGCGTCGTCGGCAGTTTTGGACCTCAATGGCCTCTGTCTTTTTCTTTGCGTTTTTTCAGTATTCTGGTAGTCTGATTGCTAACAGACATCATTTCTGGATAATTAAACCATGATCCAAAATATTTAGATGAAAAAATGTACAGAAGACTGATAGCATGCGGATTAAATAAAGCACAGAACCGGCAACGAGGTACATCGTGGTCAGGGCCTAGACAAGGAATACAGTACAAATGGAAATCCTTATGAGGTATTTGCTTCCTACAAGTAATACAATTAACTTTTACTGACATCGGTAAGAAGCAAGAAAAAGTTTCTCCAACGGGGTACTTGGCTTTTAGTTGAAGACTTCGGTTCTGAAACCCGAAAAAGAAAATTTCAGGAGTCGGCCGACCGGCACTTGCGAACTGCTTCTGCTTCGGGCACCGCGCGCCAAGACTGACGTAATGGCGTCAGCTGCATGTTTTATACCCCTGACGATCTGACGTCATGAAAGAAGGGACAGCAACTAACTCAAGACTTTGTTAATCAAGCCGACTGAGGGCAACCTGCCAGCAGATTACCCAAATGTAATGACTGCAACGGTGAAACACGAAGAACATCTGCAGTGACAAAACCAGATCTGGATTTAGAAAAAAATAGGCTAATGCTTGAAGGTATATACAGAGCTCCAGGTAGCAGCTTCTAGGATGTCCCTGGTAGGGACTCCTCTGAGTAAGGCTGTAGAGGTAGACGCAGCCCTGGTGGAATGTGATCTAATCTCCTGTGGGGTAGGTTTTCCATGGTGCTTATAGCAGAAATAAATGCAATGGGCTACCAATTTAGAAATGGTTTACTTTGAAATGGCCCTCCCCTCTGCCCCTGCAGCAAAGCCAACTAGCAGCTGTTCAGATTTTCTGAGAGGCTTAGTCCTGGCCAAATAAAACCCAAGTTGTCTGTGCACATCCAAAGAGTGCAGTATTCCTTCTCCTTTGTTTTGTGGATTAGGGAAAAAGGTAGGCAAATTAATGGACTGATTTAGGGCCACACTAGACACCACCTTGGGCATAAAAGGATTGGCCCGGAGGGAAACCCTGCCTGCATGGAAGATAATGAAGGGCTCCACTGCCATGAAGTCCTGTAATTCAGACACTCTTCTTGCTGAAGTGATGGCTAGAAGGAAGGCTGTTTTCCAAGAAAGGAATTTCAACTCTGCAGTTGCAGCTGGTTCAAATGGAGGGAGAGCGAGCTTTTCCAATACAAAAGTTAAGGTCCTAGGCTGGAGTAGGGGCTTGCCTGGGGGGTGGTTCAAATGGAGGGAGAGCGAGCTTTTCCAATACAAAAGTTAAGGTCCTAGGCTGGAGTAGGGGCTTGCCTGGGGGGTCTTAAATTTTTAACCCCTCTAAGGAATTGCTTTATAATACTGAACCACCCTTCTCTCACCCCCTGTTAATGTGCTGAAATGAGAGAGGCATGCATTTTAATTAATGATAGGCCCTTGTGGAGCATTTCTGTTAAGTACTGAAGAATATGAAGTAAGCTGGGCACCGCAGTCCCCATCCTCTGACTGGCTCCAGGAACAGTATCTTTTCCACATTTCAGCATAGGATTTTCTAGTACTAGGTCTCCTTGCTTCCAGAATGACATCTAGCATCTGCTTACTGAGGGATGCTATTGGAGAGCTCAAGGAATTAGCCAGGCTGCAAGGTTCAGGGTTTAAAGCGGAGGGTGCAGAATCTGGCCTGCCTGCTAGGACGGCAGGGAAGGTGTCTGAGGTAGGTGCCATGGATCCAGCAGTATCATACTGCACAAGAGGGGGTACCAGTGCTGGCAAGGCCAGTCTGGCGCAATCAGTATTGTCCTTGGTTTGTCCTGTTTGATCTTTAGCAGAACCTTCGGGAAGAGGCAGCAGGGGAAAGGCATAAACTGAGAGGCTTCCCCAGGTAAAGGACAGGGCACCCACTTTCCAAGCTTGACTGTAGGGAGTCCTTGTGCAGAACTTGTCCAATTGGTAGTTCTGAGGGGATGCCAACAGGTCCATCGCTGGTGTCCCCCATTTGTTCAAGAGGTTGAATATTTTTGGTTCCAGTTTCCATTAGTGTAGTTCCATGAGATTTCTGCTTAGGTCATCTGCCAATTAATTTTGCATGCGTGGCAGGAATTGAGCTTGTAGGTGCACTTGGTAGCTTAAGGCTGTGTTCCACAGAGCTACGGCTAGTTAGCAAGGGTATGAGTGGGTTCCCCCCTGCTTATGTACCACATAACTGTGGTGTTGCCTGTCTTTACCAATAAATGTCCTGGAAGGATGTGGTCTTTCAAGGCTGCCGGGGAATTCTCTACAGCTAACATTTATTTTTGGTTGATATGCAGGTGCATCTGGCTCTGGTTCCATTTGCCCTGAATGCACCGCCCTGCCAGGTGAGCCCCCCATGCATAGTCTGATGCGTTTGTAGTCAGGGTTTTGGTGGCAGGGGGTAGATTGAAAGGGAGCCACTTGTTGAGTTGGCAGACCTCTGCCCACCAAAGGAACTCTGTTTTTATACAAGGAATGATAGGAATCACTGATTTCAGGTCCTGAGAATGTTGACACCATAGGCTTTTTAGATACCATTGTAGCTTCATCATATGCAGTCTTGCATATGGAATTAGTAGAATGCAGGAGGCCATGAACCCCAGTAGTAGAATGCAGGAGGCCATGAACCCCAGGGCTTACAGGATTTTCCTTGCAGATAGCTGGGTCTTTATGGCCAGTTTGAAGTAGGCTGTCAAATATACTAGTTTCTCTGGTGTGAAGTAAGCCATCTGAGAAGCTATGTTAAAGCTTGCTCCCAAGAATACAATTTATTGGCAGGGTACAAGGTGATATTTCTTTTCGTTTATGGTGTACCCCAGTGAGGTTAGCAGTTTTACAAATGCCAGATTTACTAGTATGTCCTTGCCCAGGGTATTCACAAAGGGAAGTGCAGGGAACTGGTTTTTCCTGCAGGATTCCCTTATTGCAATGTGCAGGTAAGCTTCCTTAAAGTCCAAGGTTGTCAACCAGGCATCTTCGCCTAGCATAGGAAGCTGCTGTTGAATAATTACAATTCTGAATTTTGGATTTACCAAAGAGGTGTTTAGAATAGAGAGGTCCAGGACAGGACACCAGGAGACATCTTTTCTGGGTACCAGGAAAAGTCTTGAGTAAACAAGTACAGTTGTGTACACTTATCTTTGTTGACTCTGGAAGTGCATGCAGCAACAATGCAGCATTATTAGCTATTCAAGTAGGTCAGACCTGCATTGAGTTATGTCAGATGAGATAGCTATTTTTGATGACAGAAAAGGCACAGGGAGTTGAAAAATGACATGCAGGTATGCTTCAGGAAATAAGTCCCACCAAAAGAAAACATAGTTCATAATATGCAGTCGTATTCACTGTTGCAGTCATTACATTTGGGTTATCTGCTTGCAGTAGCCCTCAGTCGGCCTGATTAACAAAGTCTTGGGTCCTGCGTCGGTTGCTGTCCCTTATTCCATGACGTCAGGTCATCAGGGGTATAAAACATGTAGCAAACGCCATTACATCAGTTTTTCTTGCCCCAGACGTCAGGTGCCACCCTAACGGGAAGCAATTAAAACTATAAATACAAGGATATACCTCCAACAAAAATGCAAATACACCAAAACGCTTTTTGAGCATAGTAAGGGAGAGCAGAGGTATAGCCAAAGGAAGAAAGGGGGCTGGAGGAAGGGTAACCAGGACTGTAACAGTGAACACACTAACATCTACATTTATGGTAAGTGTACACAACTGTACTATGTTCTTCGTGTTTCACTGCTGTAGTTATTAAATTTGGGTAGGTTCCCAAAGCTAAGGTTGGGAGGAGGAATTTAAATAGAATTAGGACCAGCAAGACTGCAGTGGCAAAGCCAGCTCTGGATTTAGAGAAAAATTGGCAAATGATAATGCTTGTATGTACAGAACTCCAGGTAGCAGCTTTTAGAATGTCCCTTGCAGGGACGCCCCTGAGAAAGACTGCAGAGGTAGATGCAGCCCTGGTTGAATGGGGACTGATGCCCTGTGGGATAGGTTTTCCATGGTGCTTATTGCAGAAATGAATGCAGTGGCCTATCCATTTTGAAATGGTTTGCTTGGAAATAGCTTTCCCCTCTGTCCTGCAGCAAATGCCACCAGCAGCTGTTCAGATTTCGTTTGAGATTTAGTCCTGTCCAAGTAGAATCTAAGTGGTCTGTGCTCATCTAAGGAGTGCAGTATCCGTTCCCCTTTGTTCTCTGTTAGGAGCCATTCTAGATACCACCTTGGGCATGAAGGTGGGACTGGTTCTGAGGGACACCCTGTGCGCATGAAAGATGATGAAAGGCCATAAGGGCCTGTAATTCAGATACCCTTCTTGCAGAAGTGATTGCTAAAAGGAAAAATGTTTTCCAGGAAAGGAATTTTAAATCTGCAGTAGCAGCTGGCTCGAAAGGAGGAAGAGAGTTTCGGCAAGACAAAGTTAAGGTCCCAGGCTGGAGTTGGAGCTCTCCTGGGTGGCCTTAAATTTTTGGTCCCTCTGAGGAACTGCTCAAGCAGTGGGTGAGAAGATGGGAGGCTCTGTGCTATAATTAGCTGAAATAGCTGAGGCATGAATTTTCATGGAGGAAAAAGGACAAGCCCTTATGAAGCATCTCCGTCAAGTATTGTAGAATCTGAGGTAAATTGGGCACTCCTGCGCTCATCCCTTGAGATTGGTTCCAGGGACAAAATCTTTTCCATTTTGCAGCATAAGACTTTCTAGCACTAGTCGTCCGTACCTCAAATGATATCCATCGCTGATTTACTGAGGGATGGTAAAGGAGAGATTAGGTAATTAGCCAGGCTGCTAGGTTCAGGGTTTGTAGCAGAGGGTGCAGAATCTGGTTCCCCTGCTGAGACAACAGGGAAGGAGTCTGAGGCAGGTGCCACGGGGCCATGCGTGGCACACTGCACAAGAGGGAGTACCAGTGTTGGAGTGGCCAGTCTGGTGCAATTAAAATTGTCCTTGGCTTGTCCTGTTTGATCTTTAGTAGTAACTTGGAGAGCAGAGGCAGAGGAGGAAAAGCATAAACTGACAGGTTTTTCCAGCTGAAGGATACAACATCCACTTTCCAAGCTTGCTTGTGGGGGAATCTTTGTGCAAAATTTGTCCAACTGATGGTTCTGGGTGGAGGCAAACCAGTCTATATCTGGGCTCCCCCATTTGCTTGTCAACATGTTGAATCCTTGGTTCCAGCTTCCACTCGTGTGGGTCCATGATGTTTCTGCTTAGTCAGTCTGCCAGTGTATTTAGTTTTCCTGGCAGGAATTGAGCTTGTAGATTCACTTGGCAGCTCAAGGCCGTTTTCCACAATGCCATGGCTAGTCTGCAGAGGGGATAAGAATGTGCAACCCCTGCTTATGTACCACATGACCGTGGTGCTGCTAGTCTTTACCATTAGTTGTTCTGGAAGAATGTGGTCCTTGAAGGCTGTCAGAGCATTCTGTACAGCCAACATTTCCTTTTGATTCTGTGCAGGTGCATTTGACTTGGGTTCCATTTGCCCTGAATGCACTTCCCTGCCAGGTGAACCCCCCATGCATAGTCTGATGAGTCTGTTAAGGTTTGGGCAGCAGGGGTAGTGTGAATGGTAGTCCCCTGTTCTGGTGTCAGGCCTCTGCCCACCAAAGAAACTCCAGGCGTAGGCAAGGTACGACAGGAATCATTGCTTCTAGATCCTGTCAATGTTGACACCATAGGCTTTTAAGATACCATTGTTTCCTCAAATGCAGCCTTGCATATGGAATTAGAAGAATGCAGGCGGCCACGAACCCCAAGGCTTGCAGTATTTGGCTTGCAGAAAACTGGGTTTTTGTGGCCACTTGTTTGAAATAGGTTGTCAAATGAATCAGTTTCTCTGGCGTGAGGAAAGCCATCTGGGAAGTTGTATTCAAGCTTGCACCCAGGAATATCATTTGTTGACTGGGTACCAGGTGCTATTTCTTTTTGTTTACGGTGTACTCCAGACAAGTCAGCACCCTTTGAACAAAGGCCAGATGATTCAAAGGTTTGTCCTGGCTTTCTGCCTAAATTAAACAATCGTCCAGGTATGGGTATATTTGAATATTTCTTTGTCTGCAAAATGCAATGACTGGAGCTCGGCACTTTGTGAATACCCTGAGCGCAGTAGATAAGCCAAAGGGCAGTGCAGAGAACTGATGGTGCATGTAACCTGCTTTGAAGCGTGGGTATCTACCTGCAAGACTCCCTGATAGGGATGTGCAGGTATGCTTCTTTTAAAAAGTCTAGTGTTACCAACCATGCATCCTTGCCTAGCATAGGAAGCAGCTGGGGAAGAGTAGTCATTTTGAATTTTGGAATCACCAGAAAGGTGTTTACAGTAGAAAGTTCCAGAATAGGAAAGCATGTACTGCCTTTTCTGGGTACCAGGAAAAGTCTTCAATAGAAACCATGTCCCTTTTCCTCTTCTGGTACCAACTCAATAGCCCCAATGCTTAAGAGAGAGTACTTGATTAATCAGCCTCTGCCCACTGATTTGGCGGTAGATCCGGCCACCAACTTGGTTAACGTGTGGAAGTGAAATCTTTATGCTTGGGACACTATTTAAAACCCATTTGTCCTGGGTAATGAGTTCCCAGTTTTTGGCCTGCAGACCAATCTTTCCGCCTAAAGGAGCATTCAATTGGGAAGTACTTAGAAGATTTAAAAGCAAGTAATTGAGAGTTTTCCATAGGGGGTGTCTTACTACGCCCAGATTTATGGGGCTTTTGCCGTGTCTGGATTTGGCTTGAGTAGACCTGGAAGGGGCTGGAAAGGACCAATTCTTAGAGGGCCAGTGCCTACTAAATCTAAGAAGCTGGACTCGTAAGAAATCTAACAGTTTGCATAGATTTAGCTTCATCTTCCATCTTTTTAAGAACTTCCTCAGCTTTGTTGCCAAACAGGTGGCCCTGATTTAGGGGAGCATCCAACAGTTTAGCTTTAACATGATCAGGCAAAGATTGCTCCTTAACCCAAGCATGCCTTCTGAGCACAGACCCAGTAACAGCCCTGCAAGAGGCCGCTAATGAAAAATCCACATTGCAAAGTATATTTTCCAACCTGTTCAGCATAATGCATTAAATCGTGCATTTCTTTATGTTCAGCAAAGTCAGGAATCAACATAATTTTCTGTTTAAACAATACAACAACATGTTGTTGATACTTTAACATATGAAACTGGCAGTTTAAAGCCCTAATGGCCAAAGTTGCAGAAGTGTAAACCATCTATCCAGCTCCCTGGAGTCTCAATCAGAAGGGGTAGGATTTTTTAGCAGTAGAAGCCTTAATGCCCTTGGGTCCCTGTGAAACAATCTCTGGATCCACAAGAGGATTTTTAAAAAGAACTTGTGTGAATCAGGAACCCTGTAATATCTGTCAGGTTTTCTGGGAACAAGAGAGACAGAATCGGGGGCCAAACTAGACTCCAAAAGGGCATCAACAATGTCTAGTACAGGAGGTATTGCTAAAGGCCAATGCTGAGGCAGGAGTAAGAAATCCCCAAGCCTCTTTTTTGAATCAGAAAAATCCTGGCTTTCCCAGTGGAAATGCTCCCTTAGAGTATGTAAGGTTTCACCAAAAGAAAATCCTCTGGAGGGAAAGCAGAGGGAAGTCTCTCCTCTGCATCAAAATTCTCATAAGTAGGTAAGGGCAAACCCAGATCAGAAGAATCAGAATCCTGGTCAGAAGATTCATAAACAACTTCAGTCCTAGGTATCTTAGAAGGGGGAGGTTGGCTTCCCCTGATTAGAGTTATAAAATCTTCAGCCATTCTCATCTGTTTAGGCATAGAGGCCTGGGCGTCTGTTTCTTAGGCATGGTTCGAGATTTAGGCCTAAATGAAGGAGGCATTGGTTTAATATGGAACTCCGTAGGCCTGAATAAAACTTCAGAAGCCGGTGCCTGCACAGCAGCTCCAGGCCCATCCAACGTAGAGACATCTGCAGGTTCCATAGTCGAACCATCTTGCGGCATTCTGGACTCCGAATGGGTCTCAGTAGAGGCCTGCGAATCAGAAGTAGCGGGTATCAGGGGCTGCAAAAGCATCTCAGAGTACCGGCTAACTGGCGACTGGCTTAGGAGAAGAGTCATCGGCAGCTTTGGACCTAGGCGACCTGTCTCCATCTTTATCTTTGCTCTTTTTCAGAATCCCGGTAGTCGGATGGCTAACCGACATTTCTGGATAATTAAACAGAGAACAGAAATATTTAGAGGCGAAAATAACGACGGATAGTGTGCTGATTAAAGTAAAAAACCGACAGCAAGGTATGTCGTGGTCAGATCTTAGGCAAGGAATACAGTACGAATGAAAATCTTTGTGAGGTTTTTGCTTTCCACAAGTAATTCAATTATTAACTTCTACTAACATCGGTAAGGAGCAAGAAAAGTTTCCCCAACGGGGTACTTAGCTTTAGTTTAAGACTTCGGTTCTGAAACTCAAACAAAAATTTCAGGAGTCTGACTGGCACTTGCGAACTGCTTCTGCTTCGAGCACTGCACGGCAAGAAAGACATATGCAATGGCACCAGCTGCATGTTTTATACCCTAGACGACCTGACGTCATGGAAGGGACAGCAACCGCCACAGGACACAAGACTGTTAATCAGGCTGACTGAGGGCTACTGCAAGCAGATAGCCTAAATGTAATGACTGAAACAATGAAACACGAAAAACATCCTTGTCCCCTTTCTTCTGCTTGGACAGGTTGAATAGCCCTGACACTTAGGAGAGAGAGAACCTGCTGTTGAGCCTCTGCCCACTGATTCGGGGGTAGTTCCGGCCAACCGTTTGGGGTTGGTAAGGTGTTAAAGTGGAATCTCTTTGGAAAACTATATTTAAAACCCATTTGTCCTGGGTAATGAGTTCCCAGTCTTTTGCATGCAGGGCAATCTTTACTCCTAAGGGAGCAGGTAGCTGAGCAGGGCTTGGAAGGGTTAAGGTTAAGTCATTGTGACAGTTTACCATAGGGGGATGTCTTACTACTTCAAGCTTTGGAATTGCTTAGGCCTGTGTGTACCTTGGAACTGTAGCCTAGGTGGGTCTGCTGTTCCTGGGTTTGGACTGAGAAGACCTGGAAGAGACAGGAAAGTACCAATTTTTAGAAGGCCAATGTCTACTAAATCTGAGAGGCTGTACTTGCAGGAAATCTAACAGTTTGCATAGATTTAGCTTTTTCCTCCATCTTTTTAAGGACTTCTGCTTTGTTGCCAAACAGGCGGTATTGGTTTAAGGGAGCATCTAGTAATTTAGCTTCAACATGATCTGGCAAATTTTGTTCCTTAAGCCAAGCATGCCTTCTAAGAAAAGACCCAGTGACAGCAGCCCCGCAAGAGGCTTCTAAAAAGTCAAAACCACATTGCAGGCCAGATTTACCTACTTGTTCAGCAGAATGCATTAAATCCTGTAATTCTTTATTTTCAGCACAGTCAGGAATCAACATCATTTCTAAGTAGCCCAATAATATGCTGCTGATACTTTAACGTATGAAACTGGCAGTTTAAGGCCCTAATGGCCAAAGTAGCAGAATTGTATACCTTCTTAACCCATCTGACCAGGGCCCTGGAATCTCTATCAGAGGAGGAAGGACTTTTTGGCAGTAGTAGCCTTAATGCCTTTGGGTCCCGTGTGAAATGGTCTCTGGGTCCGCAGTAGGATTCTTAAAGAGGAGCTTGTGAGAGTCAGGTATTCTGTAATACCTGTCAGGTTTCCTAGGAGCCAGAGGTAAAGTGTCTGAGGCCAGGCTAGATTCCAAGAAGTCATCACCTACAACTTCCAGTATAGGAGGGATAGTGAAGGACCTGTGTTGAGGTAGGAGTAAAAATTCCCTAAGCCTCTTTTTGGAGTCAGAGTAATCCTGGCTTTCCCAGCAGAAATGCTCCCTAAAAGTGTGCAAGGTTTCACCAAAAGAAACATCTTCTGGAAGGGAAGCAGAGGGTATGGAGTCCTCTGCATCAAAATCCTCATAGGTAGACAAGGGTAAATCCTGGTCATCAGAAGAAACAGAAATTTCAGAATCCTGAACAGAAGAATCAAAAGGAAAATCAGTTCTAGGTCTCTTAGAGGGAGAAGGCTGGCTTCCCCCAATTAGAATAATAAGGTCTTCAGCCATTCTTATCATTTGTTTAGGCATATAGGCCGGACCATGCGGTTTGGACGTCTGTGTTCTAGGCATGGGTCGAGTTTTAGGCCTTGAAGAAGATGGCATCTGTTTGAAATGCATGTCAGTAGGCCTGAATACACCCTCAGAGACCGGTGCCTGCACAGCAGTTACGGACCCGTCCAAGGTAGAGACATCCGCAGGTTCCACAGTCGACGAAGCATCTCACAGCATACTGGACTCCGAATAAGTCTCAGTAGAGGCCTGCGAATCTGAAGTAGTGCGCATCAGGCTTCACAGAGTACCGGCGAACTGGCAACTAGCTTAACGGAAGCATCGTCAGCAGCTTTGGCCCTATGCAGTCCGTCTCTGTCTCTCTTTCAGTTTTTTCAAAATGTCGGTAGTCGGATGGCTTACCAAAGCCAATTCTGGATAATTAAACAGAGTACTGAAATAGTTGGATGCAAAAATGAACAGACAATGAATAGTTAGAGGACTGAATAAGGCACAAAACAGACAGCGAGGGACATTGCGGTCTAGGCCTAAACAAGGAATGCAGTACGAATTAAAATCTTTGAGGTATTTGCTTTCCACAAGTAATGCAATTAACTTACTGACATTGGTTTAGAGCAAGAAAAAGGATCCCCAATGGGGTACTTAGCTTTTTTGAAGACTTCGGTTCTGAAACGAAAACTTCAGGAGTCGGCCAACCGGCACTTGCAAGCTGCTTCTGCTTCGGACACCACATGGCAAAAAAGACTGATGTAATGACGTCAGCTGCATGCTTTATACCCCTGACTACCTGAGGTCATGGAAGAGAGAGCATGCAAAGCAGGACCCAAGACTTAGGCAGATAACCGAAATTTAATGACTGAAACAGTGAAAAGAAGAACAGTGTGTTAAAGAATTGAGAGAAATACAGCTCAGTGACGAATAGATCGGGCGTTGAACAAGGCACAAAACAGACAGTGAGGAACATCGTGGTCTGGGCCTAAACAGGTGACAGTAAGAATGAAAATCTCTCAAGGTATTTGCTTTCCACAGGCAAGACAATTGTTAACTTTTTCTGACATCGATTAGAGCAAGAAAAAAGGATCCCCAACGGGGTACTTAGCTTTAGGAAACTTCAGGTTTGAAACTTGAAAAACGAAAATTTCAGGTAGCTGCCGACTGGCACTTGCGAGCTGCTTCTGCTTCGGGCTCCAGCGTGGCAGGAAAAGCTGAAGTAATGGTGTCTGCTGCATATTTTACACTCCTGACGACCTGACGTCATGGATGAGGCAACAGCAGACACAGAAATCCCAAGACTCTGGTATTCGGGCCAACTGAGGGCTACCTGCAGGCAGATAACCCAAGTGTGATGACTGCAAAGTACAGTTTTGTACCTACCATAAATGTAGATGTTAGAGTGCTAATACAGCTGCAGTAATCACAGATGGGTTTTCAGCCGTCAGGTGGTCCCTCGGTCGGCCGAATTCCAAAGTCTTGGTCCGGCATCTGGTGTCGTCGCTTACTCTTCTGACATCAGTAGGGCCAGAGTATATAAGACACAGCAGACGCCATGTTCTTCAGTCTTTTCTTGCCCCAGATGTCAGGTGCCCCCAAAAGGAAGGCAATACATAAATAAGGCTCATCTACATATGCAGGCAATGCAATGTAATGCAAAATCAGTGTAAGCAAGCAAATAAAACATAGCAGGATAACCCAGTCAGGTGGAATGAAGAGGTTGTTAGGCCCCATGCCTTTACCAAGTGGGGAAGGAGGGAGGGAAACCTGTACTGCAGCTGTATTAGCACCCGAACATCTACATTTATGGTAGGTACAAAACTGTACTATGTTCATCGTGCATACAGCTGCAGTAATCACAGATGGGTAGAGTCCCAAAGCTATGCATAGGGTGGTAGGTACTATGAGGAACTGGGATGAGCCAGAATGCCCTGCAAAACAGCAGTGGCAAAGCCTGCTCTTGTTCTGGAATATAAGGGTAGGTGGTAGTGTTTTGTGAAGGTATGTACAGAACTCCAAGTGGCTGCCTCCAAAATATCCTTAGTAGGAATGCCTCTGAGGAAGGCTGTAGAGGTGGCTGTGGCCCTGGTGGAGTGAGATCTGATACCAGTAGGGACAGATTTCCCATGGTAGGAATAACAAAACCGTATGCAGTGGCCAATCCACTTGGAAATGGTCTGTTTGGTAACTGGTTTCCCTTGAGCCCCTACGGCATAGGACACAAAAAGTTGTTCTGATTTCCTGAATGACTTTGTTCTGTCCAAATAATAACGTAGCTGGCTATGGATGTCTAAAGTGTGAATCAGCCTCTCCCCTTTGTTTTGAGGGTTAGGATAAAAGGTAGGTAGGTGTATGGCTTGATTTAAGGCTACCCTGGATACCACTTTTGGCATAAAGGATGGGTTGGTACGAAGGGAAACCCTGTCCTGATGGAAGATGAGGAAGGGCTGCACCGCCATGAGGGCCTGTAGTTCAGAAACCCTACGAGCTGAAGTGATGGCCAGAAGGAAAGCTGTTTTCCAGGACAAATGTTGCAGATCTGTTGAGGCAGCAGGTTCAAGGGAGGCAATGTTAATTTTTCTAGTATGTAATTAAGGTCCCAGGCTGGTATTGGTTGCTTCCTTGGAGGACTTATATTCTTAGCCCCTCTGAGGAACTGTCGTAAGAGTGGGTGAGAGAATAAAGGAGGATCCGTGTTGAATTCTGCAGAAATGGCTGAGGCATGTATTTTTATGGAAGAAAATGAAAGTCCACTGTTCAGCAGTTCAGCTAGGTACTGTAAAACCTGAGGCAAGTTCAATTTTCTAGGGTCCTGGCCTCTTTTCTCATTCCAACAGCAAAACCGCTTCCATTTTGCGGAGTAAGCTTTTCTAGTAGATGTTCTGGCCTCCAAAATGACATCCTGCACCTCCTTGGAGAGTAGGGACTGTTGTGGTGTCAAGGAATTTTCCATGCAGCGAGGTTGAGTGTTTTTAGCTGACTGTGAAGAGTTTTGTAGCTGTTCTGAGTCAGTAGGAGAGGCATTAAAGGCAGGGACCAGGGAGGAGTATGTGTTAGGCTCCTCAGGAGTGGATACCAGTGTTGCCTTGGCCAATCTGGAGCAATCAGTATCATCCTTGGTTTGTCTGTTCTTGCTTTCAAAAGCACCTTGTGTAGAAGGGGCAGAGGTGGGAATGCATAAACTGTCCATGCTGTCCAACTGAATGAAAGGGCGTCCACTTTCCAGGCCTT